>NW_022987973.1:14874398-15444398 GCF_902827165.1 Trematomus bernacchii
CATATGTAAAGATGATGCGTTCGTTTTTTATTACCCTTACCCTGGGGTAAGTATAGACGACGGACAAATAGGATGGCAAAGAGAGAAACACAGTCTGCTTGGCCTTGTGCAGGCTGGTTAGATAACTAAAGGTTTGGAACAGGGTGTAACAAACTGTGAGTCGCACCGGGCTCTGAAATACCACAGGGGGGACTGAGCGAGCTCTTGGCCCACACCTGACCTCAGCACCTTTTCCCATCCTCCGCCCATCCAACACCCTTCTCCTCTCTTCTGGCATCATTTCATAACAACCCCCCCCCACCCCAACCCTCTTTCTCTCCGTGTCAGAGACAAACATCCCATGGTTGGTGTGTATTCTCCACTTTCTCATTGTAATCCCTTAAACCTTACTGACATGTCATGTCAATGGCAAACAGGTTTATAGAAACATCAAACTGCTGCTGTGAAACCAATTTCTATTTTATGTATTGCCCAGGTATAAGGCACTAAGTATCAAGTATCTGCTTTTCAGGGATATCTATTTTAAAAACAGACAGAAACAGTAGGAGCAGATGCAGAGTCTGTTGGTAGTGTTCAAACTCTACAACTAAAGATACCAAACACGTCAGACTAACAATTGAGCAAACAATGCATTGTTATTATTGAATAGCAAAGCAATTAACATGAACCTTTTGACCTCTTTAGTGGAAAGCTGATGATCTTCCAGACCAATATCAAGTTGTGCCTGCCTGACTTATTGTAAAGTGGAAACCTATATTGTAAATACCAACCCCTTAAACATCAAATAACCTGTTGTCAACATGCCTAACACATTAAGGACATTTTTAACATAGCTGTTCACACAAGAAGCAGGCATGGCAACATACTCTGAATGTATTTACATGTCCCCTTGTTGACATTTCTGGCAGAGCAACAGGTGATGGAAGAGCATTTTCAGGATTACTTAAGTATTAATTCAACAATGTTTAAAGGCTACCGTATTCCGAATTAAACTTCTATTACGGTGCATAAACTATTTTAGAACATTTCAGACAATTCTGGGCGGAATAATAATAAGTCTGACCTGACTCCCTGTGCACACTCCTCACTCATCACACTGGTGACATTGTTAGATTGTTAACACTGATGCCTTATTGAGTGAGCACCATTGAACAGTTTTAGTTGGTCATTGTATAGATGGATTATTTTACTCTATATGAAGTTTAATAAAGACCAGTCAATCCAGGATCCGGGCCTTTCAGCTGGTCACCACATACTAAGAGCTCATGAGACTAATATTTGGGGTCAACAGCTGTCAAACAAATGCAGTGCAGTAGGAGGTACAGTTTGTCCAGCTGAGGTATAGTGGAGTACGCAATGCTCAACCAAGTTCCCATATCTTTTTCTTTTCATTTGCAAAACTACCATCACAATAAAAAAATGTAAAACACATAAAACAGCATTGGTAAAAACAACGGATAAAATGCACTTGAACACATTAAACACAGTTACAACTAGAACTTCTGCTTTCAAAAGTGTGCAGTTTTATTTGAATTAAAAGTACACAGGTATTAGGATAAAAATATACTTGCAGAATGGATAGTTTCAGTATAATATTCATTGTATTTGTTACTACATACAATGCCAGGTAGCTTGAGATCACTAAAGTTTGATTCAAACTTGTAATAATGGGTGATACAAGTTTCTCAAACTCGTTGTTTTGTACAATACTTGAGTAAAGGTGCTAATTGACTTTTCATAACTGTGAGCATCCCGTGTTATGTGCATGGTTAAACCTGCACCTGGACTCAAATATTGTAGTCCATACAGACTGTACACAGGACCAGCCAGCCAGTCTGTAATCTTCCCGGGACAAAACAGATTGTGTTTTTCATCCATTGAGTTGAAATTAAAAAGCATAGCAGATAGACACTGTAGATAAGGACACAGGCATTAATGGTGCAATGAGGGAAAACATCTGTGTTTAATGAGGCGGACAAGCTGCCTGGCTCTGGACAAGCTGGGCCACAGAGAGGTCACCTGGCTTGTTTGTTTTTTTGGTCTGTTTTTGGAAAAAGCTCAAGTGTAATCTGTGCGCAGAGCAGCTCACAGCTGAAGGTAACCCATTGTTTACAGATTAAACTCTGTTCCTTCGGTGGAACAGGCTGACCCAAATCGTTGAGGTCAGAAGGAAAATAAAATATATCAAAATGAATTGCAACAGTCATTTTGGTGTGTGTTCATGTGTAAGTGCTGCATGTGTGTAAGGGAATAAAGCGTCCTGCTAAGAGCATCACTGCAGTCTCTGGGCCAGTGTCATGTGTGAGGATCCTGGGGAGAGAGTAGAGTATTGTGTTTCTATTTGATTTATTAGCCTCTTATATAAGCAGCAGCAGGGGGAAGGCACATACTGAGGCGGGGGTAAAGGGCACTGAGCTATGAAATACAGTCTGGGTACACATAATTACACTGTAAGAATTTGCACCAAGGTAACAAAAGAAATATGAAAGACAGAACAAATATGTAAATAATTTGACTGTGGCAAATGTGAAACTAAAGTACACAAAGTACTCAAGAAAAAAAGATTGTGTTGTAAGTGCAAAAAGTGTGTTACTTGTTACTTGGAAACACAATGACGACACTGGTCGAAAGAGAATCATTTCACTTTAACAGATGTCCTTGACTAAGTCTCTGCCTGTACAGACAGAGACACTGAAGAGAGGACAGCAGTGAAGAACTAATAGGAAGATCTGATAACGTTTTCCTTATTGTATTTTGAACAAGTAGAACACAGCTTAAATGTAATGATTCCTACGTGTAGGAATTGTGTGTTTCTATTCAAACTAACAGCACTACACAGCATCATACTTTGACCAACAAAGCAATGTTATATATATATGATGAATCCCAAAATGTAATTGATGTATGAGTCAAAGTCAATAGCCAGAATATTACCTGGGCATCCAATCACAGTACACATGCGTAATATCTGGACTTGCACACACACACACACACACACACACACACACACACACACACACAGACACACACACACACACACACACACACACACACACACACACACACACACACACACACACACACACACACACACACACACACACACACACAACCACTCAGGTCAGCCAGGGCATCAGTGCAGGCAAACAAGGGGAAAAAAAGATGTGGAGACAAAGGAAAACCCATGAAACCTCAAGCACCTCCTGGCCTAAAACTGACCCAGGCACTGCTCTCCCCTCGGGCCTAATTGGAAGGAGAGTGGCCAAGTTACCCCTGAATGACACCAGTGAGTGTGCCTGCAAGGCTCTGGCAGTAGAAAACATATACTTTTTTCACTGTAAGTAATTTCTTCACTAAACTGTGATGTTACTGAGTCCTGGATCCCATTGGACAATGTGAAATCTGTGTAGATGGAAGAAAAAAGTGATACAGAGAAAAAGACAAGATGAAGGAGGAGGAGAAAAAGAAAAAAAAGAGGGTGAATTGCTGCAGCCCTCCCCTTTGCCTCATTCCCCGTCAGTCCGTGCTGACTGTGTGTAGCACTGCCTCCCCTCTCTCCTCTCCTCTCCTCTCCTCTCTCCTCTTCTCCCCTCTCCACTCCTTACCGTGTGGAATTGGGTTTACATAACCCACTGCAGTCTGAGATAACGTAGCACACCACTACTGAAGACACCTTCTCTTACGAGGCAAATAAGACTCACAACATTTGCAGCATAAACATTCACAGTATAGCATGTCGCATGTGCTATACTTAGGAGGTGATACTCACTGCCATCGGCCACTTTAACATGTGTCTACAAGCATGTGTTCACATGTCTTTTCTGAGTAAGTGTTCACAAAAGCTATTGCACATGGTACAACTAGCCCTCATATATGATTGGTTTAGTCTCACAAAACCTCATTCCAGAAACAAGGAGCTTCTTTATGACTTTTCAGGGAACTGCTCTCTGATTCCACACAAAATACCAAAGGCTTTTTTTAACCCTGCTGTCCTGACAGAACCCCTTGTGTTCCAGCACCATGTGAACACTACTCAAGGGTCTTTGATACCTTCCCCTCTACTGACATTACTACGTGTGTGTGTGTGTGTGTGTGTGTGTGTGTGTGTGTGTGTGTGTGTGTGTGTGTGTGTGTGTGTGTGTGTGTGTGTGTGTGTGTGTGTGTGTGTGTGTGTGTGTGTGTGTGTGTGTGTGTGTGTGTGTGTGTGTGTGTGTTTGTTGTCAAGAGAGAGAATGCAGCAAATGTATGTAACTGTTCCTAAATCACAGTTAGTGTTTTACCAGTTTTGTACCCAGCCAGTTCTGTCTGGACAGGGACGGGGGAGAGGTCATATTCAAGGGTTGTTATCTGTCTGGGAACGCAGTTTAATGCTCCAGTGTGTGTGTGTGTGTGTGTGTGTGTGTGTGTGTGTGTGTGTGTGTGTGTGTGTGTGTGTGTGTGTGTGTGTGTGTGTCTGTGTGTGTGTGTGTGTGTGTGTGTGTGTGTCTGTGTGTGTGTGTGTGTGTGTGTGTGTGTGTGTGTGTGTGTGTCTGTGTGTGTGTGTGTGTGTGTGTGTGTGTGTGTGTGTGTTGTGTGTGTGTGTGTGTGTGTGTGTGTGTGTGACACTGTGCGTCATTCATTCTGGCTGATGAACTTGAATCAGTAACCGGGACTGTTGTTCTCTACATTCCCCTCTCACTCGGTGGCTCAGAAGGGATCAAGTGACAATACCTCACCCAACCCGACTTTCTTTTAGAACAACTGGAGCAATGATGCACAAATGTATTAAAATGCTTATTGACAATCCTACAATGACTATTTTTAAATGTTCAACAATCATATCAAAGTATGTCAACAAACTATTGGCTACGGATTTGATACAGGGTTATGTTATCAATTTGTTGACATAATCGCCACATGGTCGTTAGTCAATATGGTTAGTAATATACCATAGTGCTAATGGCTCTGGTGCTAATTAGCTAACTTAGCAAGATGGTAACAAGGTGGCCTTTGTCTGCTTAACTTCAACTTGTAAGCATGCTAACATTTGCAGGTGGTTCAAAGCACCAACTTATTGTTGATGATAGGCATTATGATTATGGTCCATTGTGTTTATTGTTGGAAATGTATAAGGCTGTTGTGTCGTTTTGGAGAATTGACTGATATAAATATCACTATGCAGCAATCTGTGAAATTGTTGTTGATGTTTGGCAGAGTGAGGAGATGAGTAATTACATTAGAGGATATCAATGTCAACATATTTTAATAAGACCGGTAATTCCTGCCGGGCCTCTAATGCCTCCCTTTCCTTTCCTGCCTGGGCTAGCAGGCTGGTAGAGGAAGATCTTCTCTTCACTACAGCTCCTTTGTCTTAAATTCCCAAATCCCCCATTCTCTAGAGCAGGGGTGTCCAAACTTTTTTCACAGAGGGCCACATACAGAAAAACATACAAAGGGCTGTGCCACTCACTAGAGGTGAGTTATATTTCCACAAAAGTTAAATCATAAGTTGGAAAAATCAATCCAATGTAGGTAAATTATTCTTGATACTTGAAAATGCTTTAAGAAGAAAAAACAGCTCTCCAGAGGGTTTCAGTTATTGTGTTGGCAGCTCATCCCTTAAAACAGAAGCCTCAGATTGCTTATCATAAGAGGAAATGGGAAGGGTATATTTCAAGGTTGATATGGAAATAAGTTATTGGGATTTTTTCTTATCAACTTAGAAAAGGTTTCCAGCTTCAATTGACCGAATTCATTTGAAAATTGGGCTAATTAACACATGAATACTGTGTAATATATTTGAACATATATAAGAAGTACAATATAAGACAAACAGAAGTTTGATTTGTGGGCCATATTTCATCATACTTTTTTAATTTGCTGAGAGCCGATTCAAAATGGTCCGCATTTGGACAACCCTGCTCTAGGCCCTCCTGTCTGGTGGGTTGAGCTGGTTATTTCAATCCAGTAGAGTTGATGTGTCAACCAACTCCCCTCCCCAGTTATTTGTTGGCACCCAAAAGATTGTTGACATCCACCTGGATTCATCGTCTTCTTATTAATAGACACATGCGTTTTCAAGCATTTGGGATACCTAAGTTGTAAATGTATACATCCTGGGAGAGGGATCCCTACTGTTGCTCTTTCATTGATTGATTTTTATAATATGAATGACAATCTTCGATCTTATTATCCTTGTGTGAACTCCTACCTGTCCCTTCCTGTTTTAATTGTATTGCTGCTCTGACATCTGAATTTCCCCGCAGGGATTAATAAAGGTTTACTTTATTTTGTGTTAAATTAGTAGCAGGCGATGCCGTAAAGCTTTAAACCCAATTTAACCTCAAATCACCTCTTTGTTTGGAAACTGGATTAAGCATTACATTTCAAATCAGTGTGATTCATACATATGAATCATAATGGTAAAAAACAGGCGCCGGGAAACTTTGGTTACATAAGACAACCATTTCTTTATTTCACACCTCTGCTGTACATAACAAACAAGCAGACACACAATCTCACACACAAACAAACACACTCTCCCACACACAGATCTTAAGAAAATATACAAAACAAAATATGGCTGTTTATATGCCACGTGGGCTGAGCACTGATAATACAGTGGAATGATAACAACAAAAAATATCATTCGTCATCCTCTTCTTCCTCCACTTCTTCCTCCACTTCTTCCTCCACCTCTTCTTCTTCTTCTTCTACTACTGCCGCCACCGCCGCCGCCGCCTCCTCCTCCTCCTCGTCGTCCTCATCTTCTTCATCGCTGATAACATATTTCTTGGCCTTTTTGGTAGCCACTTCTTCGCCGTCGTCGCCGTCGTCTGCCTTCCTCTTACTGGATCCCTCGCCCTCCTGCTCAAAAACAGAAGAGAAGAGATGACTCTCATGCTGACACCAGCAGACATTTTGTACAGCTTCTCAGTACGTTCAGTTTGTTATGTTACAGTTTTGTTTTCGGGAAGAACCACAAGTGTTGTTATTCTGAAGATAAATGAGTGCATCTTTGAGTGCACGTTATTCAGAAGGACTAGTATTTCTTGTCCTGTTCGGTTCACTGAAGACGGACAGATGCCTTTTTTAAGCTCTAAAGTAAAATGCATTACACTGCCCCCTGTCTGTGCAGCAGGACACAACACCCACCTCATCGCTGTCTAGCTTCTTGGCCTTCATCAGCCTCTGGGCCTTGTCATCATCGGAGCCTTCATCACTGTCTGAGGAGTAGATCCTGGCTCGGTCCTCTGGATTGGGGGAAACAATTGAGGATGTTCAATAGGCCTTCCTAAAAACCTTGTGAGAAATAATAAAATATCCTCCCTCACCTCTGAGACCTCCGCCTCCCTTGAATTTGCTCTTGATGGCTGCCAGACTGATTGTCTCGTCGCCCTCGTCGTCGTCATCGTAGCGGTCGGGCTCCAGGTAGCTGCTGCTCAGGCCTCTAGCGTGCTGCTTCTCCCTCATCCTCCTCTGCTGCGACTCTCTGCGGATGGACGCTCGCAGCCGCTCCTCCTCTTTCTGACAGGAGAGACACCAGGGGGAAACATTTTAAGCACTGGCTTCAAGTTTGACATTTAGTTTCTAGCTGGTAATGCGAGTGCATAACTCATGTCATAATAAATTCACTACATAGTACTTTTACAACAGGTTTTTCAACCAGAATGAACCTATTAAATCAAAACATATTTTGAGCAGGCTCAACACCTCATTTCTGGGCTGCAACATTTATTTATATTCACTATCAAATTTCTTACATTTTTTATTTTATCATATTTTAAGTAGTGTTATAGTTATACAAGTGTCAGGTTTTGATAAGGTTTTTTAAGATCCCTGTACAGATTATATAGTCAGAATATATTTGATATTTCAGTATGGAACAAGCTGTTCAGTTTTCTCGTATTTATGGTTTTGGTTTATCTACCTCCTTGAACACATTACCCTACTTATTAGTTTAGTATTGAAGAAACATGGATGTTGTAGCAAAGCTATTTTCTATGCATATTAATTAACTAATCCATTTTAACTGTACAGGTAAGGCAGTAAAGGTAAAGAAAAGAGTGTGGTTACAGTTAAATGTCTTGAGTCTAAAGTCAAACTCCACATATTGGAAGCACATGAGGTGCATCCAACTCTGAAATTAAACTATTAATGGAACAGAAATAAGCTGTAAGTGCATCTGAACTGCTGCCATGTCAATCCACACAGCAATGGGAGCATTTAACGATTCTTTTTCAGACAATTATAGCTGCCCTAACCCTTTCAAGTCTGCCCCAAGATCAGCAAAATCTTGCATGCGAGACATTTTTAGAAGTTGCGTCTCTAACAGCAATAACAGCAGGAGCGCGATGCTTGTACAGTGATTCTTCCCCAGATGAGCGCTGAGCACAGTGAAACTATAAACGAAGCTATCAGCAGTACTTGTTTGGTGTTGACAGTAGATACAAAACCAGCCCCCTCCAGACATGCTGACACTTTTTCCATTTCACTGACCCCATTATGTAAGGACGTCAGGTTAAGTCTTTATGTAATTGAGCACAGTGCCTGTCCGCAACTGGCCTCACGCCACGTGTTTGGTCCCTGCGAGAACAAAATCATTCAGACAGGGGGGAGGAGAGGGTGCGTTACCTTGATCATTTCATTACGATGGGACTCTGGATCTCGTCCAGCCATGGGAAGGATTCTGATCTTCTGGGTCTTGGAGCAGCGGTCAGCCAGAGACAGAGTCATCTTCCTGTGGGTGGCGCTGTCTGTGGAGTGGGGCCTGGATATAGAAAATATACATGTTAGATTTCATGTATTCCATAGTGCTTTCTCTTTAAAAGTATTACCTTAAACATTAAGTGGGCAGTTTTCACAGCTTTATTAATATTCATATTTATATCGATTTTGTTGGTAATTTGGAGGAAAAATAAATATTTTATTAAATGAAAGTAATTAAATCCTATTCATTATACATTGGGAGAACTGAATAAAGAGGCAATTACCATTTATTTACCAAAAACATGTCAGCACTCAAATGCATGTCAGTATTTTTGAACAAATCTAAATGTCATAATCTTTGTGAAAGTTTGTCATTTTCTAATAGAAATGGCTCAATCTTACTCGAAAAGAAAGATTTCCAACAATTCCTAAATGATCAGCTCTCTTGTCATATAAGAGATATTTTAACATATTTCTTAAAAAGTGTTACTTTGAAACCTACTTTTTAATTTGTGAAATTGAATCTTTAAAGGAATGTCACATCACCAATTTCGGGAGCAAATTCAGCTCTAATCCTTAATAGAAAACTCTGCTCTGATGATATTACACAACCAGAACAAATGGTCATGTTCTGTCTGGCATGGCGTCATGAAAGCAGCTTTGGCCCGTGTCCTGCTGGTCCCATGTGTTCAGAGGAGACAGAACATCCAGGTGTACTCGGGGGCCGCTAAGAGGCTTACACACTTCTTATTGGGAGAAATCTGGGCAGCTTGCACAAGGTGATCCTGATCTTGCAGCATAGACTACATTCCTGAAAGGAGCTTGAATGAAGGCTATTGTTGTTGTTTTGAGTTAGAGGCACCGTGGGCCATATTTGCATGTCAGGGAGCCAGATAGAAGAGGAGTATCTCTAGCAACCTATAGATTTTGCCTCAAGGGAGAATTTCTCTTTGTGTGAGACTCAAGTCTTAATAGCAGCCTGTCACTAATAACAACAGTGGCATGTTTCCATGTTACCTGAATGTGAGTTTGGTTTTGAACACAGCCTGTCCCTGCAGTCCTGTACCCTGTCGGATGAACAAGTGGTTGTGGTCTCCCTGGAGAGGAGCCTTGTAAACATCGAACACTTCATTCCCAAGATGGAGGGACATGCTGTGGAAAGAAGGAGACTTTCTAAAACCATGGAAGAGGAGAGTACATCCTGTACACAGTTTAGCAACCTCCCACACATCCAGCTCCACATAATACACACCTGCCATCAGACCATTTCACAATGCGTGCATTGCTGTCTCGTATTTCATTTCCCTCTTCGTCTTTCCTGGCTCTCCAGCGAATCGTGTTCTCCACCTGTTGGAGAGAAACTCTGGTCACTCTCTTCATAAGAACATGAGCCTTGTTTCAAATTATTTCTAGAAGCCTTGTATAGAGAAAACTAAATACATTAAACAAAGTAAAAAACAGTTAGGCAATAAATAAGGTATTATTTATATAATAAGCTTAAAATAATCATTAAGGATTAAGCAAAAGAGTAAACTGAAATAAAATCCAACAACTATGAACCCCATAGATGGAGTACAAGCATTATAGGGAAATGAGCAGCAACATCAAAAGTGCCCTATTGCACTATTTATTTCAGACAACTACAGATAAATGTATATACAAGCATGGTGTGGACTACATACCTTCAGCTTCAGCCTGGTCCTTCCCTCCTCATCCAGCATTTCTTCATCCTCAAATTCATCCTCATAGTACTGAGGATCAAAGGGTCTATAAAGGGTGATTCATAGAAAATCCAAATGAGTTGACGACCTTTAAGTAAGGCAGAAGATATCCTGCTCATCAAGCCCCAACACATATAGCTGAACACTTCACAGAAAGTGTAAGCTCTTGCAAATCTCTTACTCGCAAGCACAGAGTTAAAAGTAGGGTAGGTAAGTTTGAGAAACCGGCTCGAGATACACTTTTTGTTATATTCCATGGAATGCTCTTAACATCCTGATAGCAATGAATATCTCAAGTGCTTTGACAAAAAATCCATTAAAAGAATGTCATCTGTGGAAGCCGTAATACTGTAAAAAGCACGACCAATCATTTTAGCCGGCCCGGCTAAAGTAACTGGATGGCCTACCTGCCTGTCAGCCTTCCATCTGTGCACAAACTTATCTCGTGCCCTCATTGGTCATGTGCGCGTTCGTGTGTGTTGGAGGAGGGGCTCTATAAGGAAGTGGCAGATTTTCTCCGGTTGTGTTATTTCAAATTCTAGCGATATCGAGCCGGTTTCTCAAACTTACCTGCCCTACCTTTAAATGATCCTAGGCATCAATTAAAGGGTCTAAAAATGGGCATTTACTTTTTTGTACTCTCTTAATTTTAAAGTACTTGAGAGCTCATCGGGTACAACATGCATGCTGTATATATTGACAGTGCCATGGTTCTGACCTGGGCTCCACAGACAGGAAGTTGGGCAGCTTGACAAAGTAAAGGTCAGATCCCAGGTCTGTGCTGACTTTTGGGATCTCTACTTCGATGCGGGTTTCGGGGGCATGCTCCTCTTCTGGATGATCCCCGTCCATCCCATCATCTGCATCCTGGACACACAAAGAGAGGGAAGGGAAGAGAACATTTCAAAATACACGTAATTATGGGGATCAGCTCGGAGAGGCATGCAGTGAAGCTCAGATAAAAATAGATTTGGGAACTCTTATAATTAATAATAATAATAATAATTCATTACAGTTATTTTTGCGATTTTCCAGATGCTCAAAGTGCTTTACATTACACATAACATATGTAACATTGAATACTGTGGACAATACCCACAGGAGCAAATTAGGGTGAAGTGTCTTATAAAGAAGGACTGGGCACAATTACAGGCACTTGAGGATCAGTGGAAGAAAGAGACAGAGAGCAGGAGGATGGACGTACCAGGGGCTGACCCGGGGTCGGAGGCTTCTCTGCATCACTGTCTGAAGAAATGTCATCAGCCTCTCCAAAGAGGTCATCTGCTGCCGTCTTCTTTACTGTCAAAAGTAAGTTAGATAACTACTTTAAAGTACATGAGCAACAAAAATGCATCCTTCAGCTGCAGTTAATACCAATAAATCTTTCAGTAAAAATGTCATTTCTTTTTCCAAGCGATTTCTAACCTTTTTTTGTTCCAACATCACTGTCTGAATCTGAATCAGAGGCGATTTTTGCTTTGGGCTTCTGTCTTAGAAAATCATCTTCGCTATCACTGCCCTTAGGAGAACCTGAAAAATACAAGCAAAACAGGTGGTAAAGCAATTTCATTTGCACACATCAGTTTTAGTTTGTAAAAAGCATTATTATCCCATGAAAAAGTCTAAGAGAAAGATGAATCTCTTATTATTCTCAGAGTCCTAAGATTAACTTTACAAGATCAACACAGATGTCTGGCTTGAGGTCCAGTCCCTGTACAATATCGGCTCGTCCTTTGACACTGGACTCAAGTAGTACCTGACTTCCTGCTCCTCGGCCCCTCGTCATCAGAGTTCTCTCTTTCTTCTTCAGAGTAATGACGTTTCTCCCCCTCGTCCTCCGACTGGTCGCTCTTAGCCGCTCCTCCCCACTTCTCATCCTCTGACTGGTTCTCCCTGGCAGAAGCTTCTCCATCACTGTGAGGTGTGCCTGGCGCAGACTGCGGAGTCCCAGGCTCGCTGTGCACACTGGATATAAACATACATTTGGATGAAATTAAAATCAGGTCTTCGGACTACACAGGATGGACTTTTGATAGATGAATAAACACAAGTACATGTTCTTAGACAGTGTTAAAAGGTCACATAATAGCTTGGCATTGTTATACTTAACTAAAGTACTGTGTTTTAGTTGGGGTCCCCTCTGGCATCATGTCATGTTATGTTATTTCAGTTTAACAATGAAGCAAATCCAGTGTGTGTTGGCTTACCTTCTGTCTGAACGGGCACTGCCCCTCTCGGAGCGAGGGCTTCCCCCTCCAGACATCGCGCTGCCAGCCGGGCTTCCTCTGTCCGACTGGTGGCCCCTCTCCTCTTCGTCTTCATCCTCGTCTTGACGGCCGCGCTCTGAGCCGCTGTGCTGCTCTGCGCCGCTGTGCTGCTCTGCGCCGCTGTGCTGCTCTGCTTCGGAGTGATCCCCCTGGTCTGAGTGCATGCTGGCCTCTGACTGGTTCCCCGAGCGCTCAGACTGGTTGTCGCTGCCGCTGCGTTGACTGCGCTGACTGCGAGGACTGTGCTGACTGCGAGGACTGTGCTGACTGCGAGGACTGTGCTGACTGCGAGGACTTTGCTGACTGCGAGGACTGTGCTGACTGCGAGGACTGTGCTGACTGCGAGGACTGTGCTGACTGCGCTGCTCGTCCTCACTGTCGTCTCCAAACAGCTCCTATTAGGTTGAAATAAAGTTAAGTTAGATGTGAGAGACGAGTACACAATGATTATAAATGAATCAGTGGTTCTAGAAGGGTATAACGTTATCCATGATGGCTGACCCCTGGTGTCAGAAGGTGGGGTAGACATAATGTAAAAAACAAAGTTAATAGCTGATACTGGCAGTAAATCGTAATAAAGTCGTAGTATAAATCAGTATTTATTATCAGTCCATCGTTAGGGTTAGGGTTTTAATTCTATGGTCAGCAGAATCTCCAAGTGTGTCTGCTTTTAACCTTTTTCTAATTGGCTTACACACTTTATTTACATTTCTGTGCTTATACATGCAATACATATGACATGTATTCAGGGTTTCATATTTCCCCCTACTCTTTTGATAATAAGCAGTCAAGTTAAGGCTGAACAATAAATCAGAATGTTGTCAAAGTTGCAATATGACTTGTAAAATAACCAAATTGCAGGAGCTTTATTATTTGATTCAAAATACACTACATTTTGCTGCAAAGATGTCCCAGGCTACAAACTATATTCTGCACACTTACAAGAATGTATTTGTTTGGAACAGATCTCCATTTAAAAAAATCAAACCATTACATTTTAATATAAAAAACGAGAATAATGATGCTAAAAAGATCACTCAAATATGCTGAATAATAATGCAATTGCATATTGGTCAAAACAAGCGCAATTAAATCATTTTTCCAAGTAGTTACGCCTTAGTCTAATGTCACAGATATAAAAACCAGACACGATAAAATAAGAACGTAATGTCGTCGGGCTGTTGGATTTATTAGCTATTCTATTATTAAATGATAGTAAATGTTTGAGTGATTATTGGACAGGGGTCAGAGTAAATCCACAAAGAGTGTCATTCTTCAAACACACACCTTATTAATGCTGGCTTTTCCTGTCTCCCGGCCGTCCTCATCGTCCCGTTCCCTCTCACTGCCACTGCCGCTGCCGCTGCCCGAGGCGTTGCTGGCGGATCGGGGTCTCTCCTGCTCCGAGTCTGAACCAGAGACAGACACTGCTGAAACACAATAAAGCAATGAGCATTCATTATTTATTCTGGGACAGAGTGTAGCTCATCCTAATTGCTCTCGCACAGTTCTATATCAATATCAACACCAATAGACGTTATTAAAAATGGTACAGGTGTACATATCAGAATCAAAACCAGAATAATGTTTATTGCCAAGTATGCCTAGTGTTTAAGATTTAAACAAATGTGCCATAGTATTTGGTACACCAACCATAACAAGAGGAACAAATAAATACATGCAGAGTACTGTCAATATCAAGAACTTAAATACAGAATAAAAGCCTTACAACAAAAAAATGAAAACTCTAAGTGGAAATTGGGTGTATAACAATATAAAAAAAATGAAACGTAAATCGCTGGTTGGTGCATGTTAAGAAACATTTAAATAAATCTGCAACATGTGTTTGTAATATTGCATGTGATTTGGTTGATACTACTAAACGTATTATTATGTATTTTTTAAATACTGTTACTGGATAACCTGGAACGGTACTTTTGTAAATTGTAATTTGTTTAATTTCCATCTTTAATATGTTATGCATGCTCTTATTTAGATTGCCATACCAATGTAAAGTTCCCTTCTGTGGGACTAATACAGGTAGGCCTATTCTGATTATGTCTGTGAAATAAGTACTAGATTATTTTTAACCTTTGTAGTGTTGACATTTTGGAATTGAATAAATACAATCTTAAAACATGATTTAAGCAGTTAGAGCGTTTTTTCACTCGCTTGTTTTTCCACTGGCCAAACTAACTAAGCTAAGTGTTGTTTGGCTGATGAGAGCATGTGCTGGAGATACAAACTGCACTGTTGTTGCAGCTCAGCTAAATAAGCTGGTTCATAAAAAATACAGAGAGCTAGCTTTGTAATGCAAACTAAAGAATAAACGTTGACTCGTTTCTCCGTTTCTCATATAGCTAGTTTTTAAATAATATTAGATACCGACACCGTTACACCGGGGTAATGTTCGGGCAGAGCTAATGCTAACGTGGTTAGCATCGGGAAACACTCGACACCGCTATAAACTAGATTAATCAATAAATACTATTTTCACCGACTGAGAGACAGTTTTACCTTGCTGCTCATTGTCGCTGTCCCCATCACTCCCGAACAAGTCATCCATGTCCGCCATTTCTTCCAAACTGTGGCAGCAACAATGTGACCTAACAGGAAATGATCGCCCGGTTCTGAGGGATGGTTTTGTTTCCGAGTTCAATCCGCGGCGGACATGTTTGTGTAGTGAGCGAAGTCAGCCACAAGAAGGGGGTACACACCGTTCTTATTATACATCCATGGGTACACACCACAGTAAACTCTGAGGCTCTGCTGGTCTCTCTCAACATTTAATCCTCCAATAAATGCAAACATTTCATATTTAAACAATATATTTCTGTTTTTTTATATATTTTTTCCAGCTGTATAATGCTATGTATCTATCTTGTTTTTCCAGCTGCTATCTATCTTGTTTGAAGAACATTTCAGATACTTTCTCCCCAGTTTCCTTCACTTTCCTATCACTTATACTAAAATAATATACAGTTTATTACGAAAAGGGTATGGTCAGCAACAAAGACATATGCAAAGAAACTGAGAAAACTATTTAACAGTAAAACTAACTTTTTCAAACCTTATGAGGATGGTATACCATTATTTGATTGAATATAATGAAGCTGCTAAAACGTTTATGAATGTGTAGGCCTAAAAGACGAAAAGCAAATCATCTAGGTCTATTGCATTTCAAAGTATACAAGTACATCTATATTTCATTTGTGAAATATTTGCAATGTCATGACTAGATTAAAAAGTTGTATTTTTTTCATGTTATTGGTTAATTTATATATTTGTTTGGTGTACCCTATGCTTGTAATCATGTATGTATTGTGCACATGAATTATGGGAGGCTGTGGCTCAGTGGTTAATGTGCTGGACTTCGAATCAGGGGGATAGCAAGTTTGAGTCCCACTGCAGTCATTTGTCGTTGTGTCCCTGGGCAAGACACTTCACCCCAAATTGCTCCTGTGGGGATTGTCCACAGTACTGAATGCATGTAAGTCGCTTTGGATAAAAGCGTCTAACAAATGACATGTAATGTAATTATCTTTGTGGGCCAGAAAACAGCAAATTAATGGTTCAAAAAATAAATATTATAGAAATCATGCTGCAGTAAACCCTGTCTTCACCTTCAGCCATTACTGCAGACAGAGGTCTACATTTATCCTTTGTTGTAAAACTGGATTAAAATGACAGTAAAGATGTCTTTAGTACATTACAACCCCTCTAGTGGATTGTAGTTTCTGTGTTACATGCTAGGGATCTTGTTACAGTGCACATACAGTATGTGAACTGTCTGGGCACAAGACATCCTATCTCCTCTATTGTGCAACACAGTCTGAAAAAAAGAAAAGAACGAGCAGCCGTCTATCTTTAGAATCAAAGTTAATTTAAGGTTTATAGTGTACTAGACACTGTACATTTTTTTGAAAGAGGTAGCGAACAACAAAAAGAGATAGAAATGCTCTAGTTTTGCATGTGTTTATATAGTCTGTCTGGTCTTTGGTATTTGTGGTTCACTTCTTGGCACTATGGAAAATGCTTTGCATCTCTTTTGATGCATGAACAGACTTCACTTCAAACACTAACATTTTGCCGTAAGAAAATAAACTTATTACACTCAACCTTTCGTTGTAGCCTACTCCTCTTCAATATAACAATGGGGTTTGGTTGTTTGTGCAAAATGTAATGTTGGGCTATACCACACATCACAAAACTGTACATATTATTATAATTTGGGATCAATAAAGTATATCTTATCTTATTCCTCTATTTTAAGTGGGCTGTTGGTTTATTCTGATAACAACGAAATGTTCTGTAAGCCTTACTTTTAGGTAGCACCCATCTCATCTCATAATAGTTTAATGTTTAGTAGGTGGGGCAAAATTAAATTCTTAACTCAAGGTCCACCTACCAGTTTTTTCATAGGCCTATAACTGCTTCTCGTGGTCATATCATTGATATGTAATTCATTGTAATAATGATTAATAGTACGATATTTACTGAGATCTAAGTACAGTAATAACATATTTTTTTAAATAATGTTATATTTTTTAATATATATTTCTAAAGCCTTTCCTTCTTTGTTAACTGGATATGAATAAAGGGAAAATGTAAGTAAAAGTAATAAAGTATTGCACAGTGGAAAAATATTTTATTATATTTCCGATCTCTCATCTAATTTGTCCGTTTCGGTGCAAAAGGGCGGGACAATGTACGCTATTGGTTACCACCTAAAATAATCTCTGCCTATTGGGTAATTCAGACGTCACTCGGGGAATGCTCTGGTTCTCCCTTCCTGTGTTACCGCCCTTGGGCTGAGTGAGAAATCAAGCACTGGAGACATCGCTTTCACTGGGAAGACTGGCGATATTTGGAGATTTTTTAGTTAGGTCCCATTAGCCTCAGGTAAGAAAACAAATACTTCGGGGGGTTAGAGGTGAATTCAGCGAACTTGCTAGCCGTACTGTTCAACATACTGTCACTTGTGCTGGTTTAGCTAAACGGCTATCAACTTGAGTCCACTGTTAGCTGCCTGTTAGCTGCTACATGTCATAGTGCTGTTTCGCATGGTGTTACTGCATCCGACTCAAATGTAGCTAAGTTACCAGACTATAGTCAAATAAACTGCTTAACAGTTAACGTGTGTTGTGTTTTACCTGGCGATGTTAATCACTATCAACACGCTTACTGTAAGTGTTGTAATCATAAACATGTCAAGATCGAGTTAGCTAACACCGTTACGATGTGTCCACAAGAGATGGATGAAACTATTATTGTGTATTAGTTAGGGCTGTTAACTTACCACCAAAGAAAGACATTGACGTGAATATAATATTAGTAGTGCGGTATGATATGTTGGTGCTATGCAGTATAAAGTATCCTCGAATGATCTGCTAGTTCTTGTTTTGTTGTGTAATACTGTGCCAAATTGTAAGAACAATATAAGAAAAATGCGTCTCAGCCCCTCCCTGTCCGCCTGAATGCGTTGACAGCCAGGACATCAATACCTCGATTGTCTGTTTTACTAAGACAAGAGTTTCAGTGTTTTTTAAGGACGTAGTTTTGGTGGGGTGACTCACACCAGTGTGGACGGTGAGGTAAAAGGCTGTGGCTTTAGCAGCAGTTCTTCTTGTTTGATAGGTGCAAGGTCTTTGTACATGTGTCACTGAGTCTACCACAGGCACATTCTTTGTGTAGAAGCTAATATGGATGTTTATTTGTGAGTTCACAAAGGTAGTTTGACCAGCAGGGCTCAATGGTGAATGAAGGGTGTGGTCCAAGTCTTAAGGAGGACGTCTGCTTTTGGAAGCCTGAAGCTAGGTTGCCCTGCTGAAGGGGTGCAGCAGGTAACTGAGGAATGTCCTAGTGACTGCTGAGATTGCATTTGTGTTGATACTGCCAGTGCATACAACACCACGCTCTGCACTGCAGTATTGCAGATAAACTGGCTCATCACACAGGATTTGGTTTCCTGCTTACCTTTCACTGTGTGAGTGAAACCTGGCTATGGGTGCGTTGTTTCACACTTGATGCAATTCAAGGCTCAAGGCTTTTATTTGTCATACGTACGTACATAGCTACAGTGTAGTTATGTCGATGAAAATCTTAGGTCACAGGCTCCACCAACAGTGCAACACAATACAACTGAAAAATAGTGCAAGTAAATACAAAATAAATAGTGCAATAAGAGTCTATATACAAGTGATTGGAATATGATATATTAGATAAAAAATGTGTAAGTTGCAGCCAGATGAATGTTATGGATGTTCTACAGTCACAGTAGCGATTAACATCTGTCTTTACATTTTTTACAAAGGCGTAAAAAAGGGGTCACTGTTCTTGGACAGCATCATTCATAGTCAAGGCAAGACCTTCTCAAGATGAGAGTCAAGACACAACTTGAAATGTGTTCTCATTATTTATTAATGGTGTGTGTATGTGTGTCTGGAGTGTGTCATTGAAACGGTGTAGTTTGCTAATAGTGTGTGTTTGTTTGAGAAACACCCCACTTCCTGTCTGGCCCTTGTACACAAGTTGGAGGGACACAACATGCTTAAGTGAATGAACTACATGAATGATTGTTGTTTTCTTTTTCTGACATGTGTTTATATTACCACACGTAAAATAAAAAAAATTCCATTGATATGTAAACACATGTACTTTCAGTGACACCTATATGTTCTTATTGTTTTTACTTGTTCATGTATTATAGTGAACATACCTTAGGGACGGCATGATTAGACCCTCTGTTGCTATATTTCTCTCTCCATGTGTTCTCTATCATTTCTGACACTTCCAGGCACCTCAGGGGGAGGATGATTCAAAGGATTGAGGAGAACTGAGTTACAACAGGGAGGAGAGAAGGAATGGTAGAGAATTAAAGTGTAGAGTAGGTAGGTGGTAGGAGGAAGTGCAGACTATTGTCCCATTGGTAGCAGAGCTGGGCCATTCTAACTATAGTCTTTTTGTGGGTTGACTGGGCGGTGCTCTATAATAATATAATAATAACCAGTTAGTGCTTCCTGTACATCTCTGATCTGCGAGTCATTTTTCCTACGGCTTCTGCCTCTGGGATCTAAAATTGGCTACCTGGATATTGGTAGCAAAAGCTATACTTGATGGAGATAAATGTAGTATGTTTTTTTTGACTAAATAGGGTTACATGATATCATAAAAAATATGCAATTACTTATTTGAATATTGTGATTATGATAGATCATGCAATAAAGAATAATTTATTAAAGTGTACTCACTTTGGCTTGATGCTGGTTTCATTATAAAACCCAATACTCATTGAATAAAACATTTTATATTTCTTCCGACATTCTTTTATTGAGCCAAATTAAACTCAATACCAATAGAAAAATACTTATATAAATATTTTGAAGTTTCGTTTTTTACGATAGTCCCTTACAAACTAATGCACTTGCATTCTTTAGCTATGTGTTAATCACGAAAATTGACATCACAATGAGGATTAATAAAACAAAATCATAGGCCTATTCTGTGTAGCCTGTGACTTTATTTCTTAATGAACATTGCCAATACTTTGCCCAGGAAAGAAATGGAAAGAAACATATTTTGATTCATACTCATAGTTTAACTTTATAACAGGCTATGCACAATCAAGGATACAATTGCAGTTTATTTGTTCTTTATGCAGACAAACAGTAGATGAGATTTTTCTGTAAAGGCTTGATTTAACTTTGTAAATGGGATCATGCATCTTAAAGTGTTGCTTAAATTAGCCAGGTTGCAGGTTGCAATCCCTACTAAAATGTTTATGTTATCCAAACAGTACCTGAGTGAACTGGTCAGTTTATGTAAGTGAAAGGTGAGTGTATTATTGGCTCAGAGCCATCTGTTGTTGTCCTGAAGGATTAGCTGAGAAGGAGAAAGGAATCAATCAGACCGGACTAATGGATCCTCTCAGTGTCTCCACAGCAGCCTCAGCCCACCCATAGCCATCATTATCCCTGTCTGCATGCTCCATTACTCTCGAATGTACTGGACCTTACTGTTAAAGGTGCATTTTAAATGCGTTGAGTTATGTCAGGGAAGTGGAAAGTAGGATAAGATGGTTCACGGTGTTACTTTGAGCTGACCTTGTCATAAGAGCATTATGTGCATGTGTGTCATCTAACACTTGTCCCAGACTGCCATCAGCAGAGTTGTCATCTCATTGTGCCCTCTGCTCAATATGAGGTTAAGTTACATTAAAATTAGGCCAAAGAAGTCATACTCAAACTTCTGCTTTTCCTATGTTCTCAGTGGCTAGCAAAGATTAAACTGGTGTGGAGGAAAATGTCATAATGTTCAGATAATGAAAGTCTCCCTGGGTTGTCCCTGTCCCTGGAACATCTGAGTGTTGATTATGAAAGATGATCAAAACTCCTTCTTTCCAAATCACGCGAGCAAAGGCTTTGAATGACGTCATGCTAACCAATTCCTGGCACTGTTCCACGATCACAGTACAGAAGACTGCTTTTGTGGACGCAGAATGATTTTCATGTGTATTCATGGGATATGTTTAATCCATCAAATATAATGCTCAGTTAAAAAGTTATTTTTCACATTTGTTTTCCATTCAGATTCAGAAGCACCATTAGCTTAGCTACATTGCTTCTTAAATGGCTGCTCCTTCCTCCCAGTTGTGCTGTGCTTACTGTACTGTACTGACTCTCTATCTGATTACATTACTGGTGGAACATTTGGGTGACATTATTATTGTTGCACATTATATCATAAGGTTTGATTAAAGTAATCAGCACTGACATTTGAGCCCAGCTTCATCTGCTGGCTCTCAGGCTTGCAATTGCCCCTGCTATGACTCTCATAACCATTTCAGAAATATATGTGTTCTGCTGCTGCAGTGGTCTGATGGAGGAGATGAGGGGGAGAATTAGTCCAGGACAGAGGCTGGATTGTGGAGCAGTGAACAGTTCAGCGACAGACTCTCAGAATTCCTCTGAACTCAGAAAAGAAACCACTCGAGCAGCTCCGGGGAAATGGCACTGAGAGTTTAAAGAATGCTTGGTGAACCAGAGTTGAAGCACAGGTTATTTTCTCTGCTGTTACAGAGTGTAAAGATGTTGCTGTATTTCTCACTAGACGTGAATAGGAGGTGCACTATTCCTGTGCCTTGTAGTTACACTTAGTCACTTTGGATTAAAGTGTCTACTAACTGAAATGTAAAACAAAGCTTTGTCTTTCTTAAAAGAAGTGTTTATTTTTGCCTTGATTATATTTGGGACAGTGTAGTCTAAGATGAAGTGTGTGTAAAGTGAAGCGTGTGTGTGATTAGGAATAAAACCATCTGTGGAGTCCTGCAGGGAATCTGGAAATCATGAGGTCATTGAGTGTTGGGGCTGTGGCGTGGGAGAGGGAGCTGGAGCCTCCTCATTTTGTTTGACAGGGTGCACACTGAATCTCTCACTCTTCCACTTATCTCAGCTTTATTTAATCTTAACTTATCTACTTACGAAGCCCTGACCCACGTAGGATAAGCTTCTTCTTTTAAGTTGTTAATGTTTTCCAAAGTACCACAAAGTTGTTGCTGATTCCCGTGGGAGTGGTCTGATGATTTTCTGAGCCTGAGAAAGTTCTTCCTTTGTTCCAGCTGTGTGTGTGTGTGTGTGTTGCATCATTGCAAGGCTCCATTACCCAACCCAGCTGCTGATCGACTATTGTTTCACAGGGAGGAGATAAACATTTCTCTCTGTTTGGATATAATTAGGTTACATTGTTTAAGTCAGCTAAATAAAGCACATTTTAAGCCCCATCATCATAAATGTGTATGTGTGTGTTGGTCTACAGGTAGCCTCCCCCTGGTCTGGAGCAGTGAGCTCGAGAGGAAACATTGTGGCTGTGGTCTGCTGTTCAGTGTTGCAAAGCAAGATTTAGCCCGCACCATGGCGTTGTCATTCAAGAAGGACCTGGAAAAGTACAAGGATCTCGACGAAGATGAGATCCTCAACAACCTGTCGGCGGAGGAGCTCAAACAGCTGGAGACGGCCCTCGAGGAGATGGACCCTGAGGTCAGGACACAGTGAGGGGGACTCTTTAGTGGGAGGGAGTTCTGTGGCAAAGGGAATCATGGGAAATGTATGCAGTCAAAATATATTTGCAATTCATCTTCTCAAATAAGGTACACAGACATACCCCAGTTTTCTTAAAAAATACACCTAGTTTTACCTGGTACAAACTAGTTTAGGCCGGATGGGGTTGTAGTGAGCTGTAGAAAGTGGACATTGGTGAGTAGCTAGAAATGGTAATGGGAATAAGTCTATCAACATACATATTATATCACATCATCACAGTTTCATTGAACATCACATCTTCAAATCGAGGGTGGATTTCTCCTCTGCACACGTCCCTGTCCCCAGCCTCTATGCTGCAAACATCTCTCAGCTGCAGCAGCTCTGTCCGCAGGCTGCCAAGTGTTTGTGTGTTTATTTGTGAGTAGAGCTAAAGAGAGTATAATGAAATCCCCCCAGACGCCTGGGCGTTTTATTTAAATTCCATCTAAGCCGAGTGAAATAAACCACCCCTCATGGCCCACAGGAAACAGTCAGCTATAGTGGGAGAATATTAATAAAAAGTAGTTTCACAGAAAAAAGCTCTGACGTTTTCACACATCTTCCCCCAAGTTTTGACTCACCTAAATAATTACTTTGTATTATTTTATAATGTTTGCTATAAGGTTTGAGTTATACTACTACTGACATGAGCTGAAATGGGCAGCATAGTTGCAATTCACAGTGTTAAAAATGAATGTGATTGCAACGATGGATATTTTCTAATCATATTGAAGACATACAGATACATAAACAGCTTAAAAACCCACATTTTACATTTACCCAATTAGAAAGCTGTTTATACAGTCCATGGTCTATATTGAGTGCATCGAAGTCTTCATCCGGTGACAGGTCTAATATGTGTCCTTGTCTCCTCTCCTCAGAATGCTCTTCTCCCAGCGGGCATGCGTCAGAAGGACCAGACGGCCAAGCAAGAGACAGGAACTTTCAGCAGGGATGGCCTTCTCAAATACCTGGAGAAGGAAGCCATGGAGTACAAGGACCGAGACGATGTAGTGTCCTTCACTGGGGAGAGGAAAGGTGTGTTTCCCAACAAGAATATTCACAGTTTTGCAAGCTTCCCATGACAAGAAATCAAGAGTCAAAACGTTTTGTAACGTGTTTTTCTTTATATTAACATTTCATTTATAAAACAAAACAAATTCCACTAGCGATGCCATACGTTGTTACATTGTGTAACTCTCATCAACATCACTAGTGTGGTGCTTTCACATGTTAGTGATGTGTTTCTCAGGGGATGAGGAGCCAAGGTGTGTCTGTATCAGAGGTACAGACACACAGCTGTAATTACTGTTCTGCTGTCTATGCAGGTCTTTGTAATGCATGTCTGCTCTTATGCAACACACAGCAGTGTGGGGGAGGCGAGCTTGTACCAGGGGATAGGAGGTAAAGAGTGTCAAAGGAGGAGGCAACGTTAGCATTCAATGTCTTGAATCCACTGTCCACTTGGTTGTTTAGTTTCTCGAGATGAGTAAACAGTGACTTGATGATCTTTTCTCCGACATAACTATGCAATTCTGAGCCTTGAGGCTTATTTGACTGGGAGGGATTCTTTGAGTCTGAAATGTCTCTGGGGCTCGCTGGTTCAAGAAGCCTTATGTGAGTCCAGCTGTGGACCTTTTCTCATGTCCTAACTATACAATAAGTCTTAATGCCTTAAAAAAACGATCAAGCTAAAGTTAAAGGAGTATCTGTTTGTATAACGGTCCTTTATATTTCTTAATAATGATGTTCGGTTTGACTGCCCACTGTGCGGCTGTATTACTCGGCACCCAAGGAGGTGCAGTGTTAAGCGCGAGCTCTTGAGATCTAAGGGGGAAATGTGTTAAAAGCGTGTTCTGTGCGCACTCTGTTGTGAATTGAGTGAGGACCAGTTATTAACTCTAACCCCACCTAGCATGCTGGGGAGAGCTCGCCCTGGCTCAATGCTTGTTTGAGCTAAACCATCCTTATGCTCTGCTGGGCGATGCAGCTATGTCATGCTACTGTAGATGTATTGCTCTGGACCCAAGGAAGCGCAGTGTGAATGTAAAGTTGTTTGGCAGATAATCAAAACTAGAAGCCAAGCAATTGGCCTCTTCCGAACAGGCACTGCACTAATCTTTATATTAGAGCGGTGGTTGTATGTGTTACTTTCCTTTGTCAGAGGACTCCTGAGTTTGTAATAGACAAAATGTTCCTTTTTAAAACGGAATAAACCTGATATTCTTGAGAGAAACCAGGTCTGGTCTAACAGGTATTCAGACCAACTTTTAGTAATCTTAGTCACTTGATAGAAGAGGGAAAAGGAGATGTTAAATATTTGTTAGTATAGAGAGCGTAGCAACATTATATATTTGTGTCCAGAGGATTTCCTTTCCTTTCTTTCTTTCCTTTGTCTTTGTTGGGATCTCCAACGATCTTAACCCTACTCCCTTTACAGAGAAGAAAAATGGAGCTGACATCTTACCCCTGACCCAACCCTAGTCTGTTAGAAATTATACTCCGGATGTGTTTGAATGTGTGTGTGTGTGTGTGTGTGTGCGTGTGCGTGTGCGCGTGCGCATGCATGATTGTGTGCGCGCCCTATGACAACATGGAAAACAAATCACTGTGGTGGTTCTGTGGAATGCAGCTCTTCCCCTTGTTAAACTCACCCCCTGCTGATAAATAATGTGGTCATGAGTGTGTGTGTGTGTCTCCTCTTAGTAACACACACATTATTCAGAGGACAAACTGCCTGCTTAAATCCCTCTGCAGCCTTTTAACCACCCTATTATACGAGTCACTTTTTATTATGTGCTAGAATCCATTGTTTTGTCTTTCTAAATGACATTTGTGTTCTGGTTGGATGGGGATTCAAATTGTTGAATGAATGCTTGTGATTGTATTTTCCAGTGGTTGAGGTTTAAGTTGACATTATCATCATGCGTCAGCGTAAAGGAATATAACTTGTTACACTAATTAAAGCGTTCAGGGAAGGCTTCTGTTCAAGTCTGATAAACATCTTGTTTGTTGAGGTTACAGTGGAGGGTGTGGCTGGTTGACCAATGACAACACAGAGCAGCTCTATCACACGCCTCCAGTATACAGGTCTTTTTAATAAATTGCTTTCACATTAAAAGCGTTTGCCATTAGGCAGCCATGTGTAACAGGGACGTGGTACTGCAAATGACATCAGTTACCACAAATGTGCTGCTAAAGATGTACTAAATGTTAAGTTAATAGGGTTGTTCTGGTTGATTACATCATATTTAATTTGTTTGGCATATTTATCTGTGATTTAAAGAAACACAAGTTAAAGAAACTTATTTGGAAGAGAAACTGAGAGCCAACTGTTTGTTTTAACCATCCACAAACTAACAGATCGATTCAACAGACACATCTCCCTTGCTCCATTTAAACAGTTGTTTCTGTGCAATGAAGGCTTGTTCTCCTTTGTTATATATCTGTATATCACTTAGCTAGTAATTTAGCTTGTCAAATGTAATCCTAATCCAATCAAATCATTTTCAAAAATACTAAAAACAGACCCAAATCGTAATCGACTGGAATGATCATTTAGGTATTGTACTGTTGTCTTGCATTAAAAAAACATTAGCGTACTGCTTTCAGCATGCGACACCCATGATGTATTATGTGTTCTTCTTTTGTGAATAGCAGCGATTAATGCACGACTTGTCACATCAAATTAAATTAGGTTTTCAAGAATGACACAATCTGTTGCCTGACTGAATATAATCTCTAGTGTCGAGCAGACACTGCATTATTGTCTTGCCTCGTTTGGTCTATTTAGTTTGTTTACTCCATGATATACGCTCATGTGGGATCATACAAGTGACAGGACTTTAGGCCCGTCTGTCTCTTGGCTCCGTCTTCTCAGCTCTGTCTCTGGGGGGCTAAATGTCTCATGAGGGACTGGCACAGGATGCGGCCCGATGACTGTATTTTACTGTTTACTGGCCCTCAGGAAGTGCCAGAGCTCCCATTTGGGACCAGTATGAACAATTTGACTAGCTTGACTGACTTGGAGGGATGGAAGGAGGGGGGGCTGCCTGTTCTTGGGGTGTTTTTGTGTAAGGAGACAGGCAGATTGGAGCAAATGGCACCCACTGCATGGTCTCTCAGTGTGTGTTGCCCCAGCAGTGCGGTTCAGATTAGACTCCCTTCATTGTTCCACGACTTCCTTCACTCTTTCCGTTTCTTGCCTCAGATAGGTTACCATGGTGATGCCAAATTTGTGAGACAGTTCTGCCAGACTGACTTCTGCCGGTCTGAATGTTGTGTGAAATAGCAGGAGGCCCAGTCTTATGGCACATGTTGTTGTTCAGACTTCAGAAACATTTTCATTATTAAAGTGGACCTATCATGCTATATTTGAATAATATAGTGTAGGACCATATAAGGCATATTTATACTTTTTTTTTTCAAAATACCAAACAGATCATGCATTTTAGCCATGCCTCATTTTGCTCAATTTGAAATGTTTTAGCTCTGTTTGTGCAAGGGCAGATTCAGTGAGAACAGCACCATCTACAGGCCTGGCATATGTACTACAGCGTCTCCAGCGCTTTCGAACGGCAATGGCCGTGGCTGTCTCCTCCTGATTGGTGGAGTTGGCCCAATAGCCGTAGCGCCACCGTCCTGACGTCAGGACAGTGTTCAAATCTGGATCAGTTTTTATCAGATCCGTTGCAGCCCCTTTTTTAGAGATTTGGGTATGGAGGAAAATAGAGAGGGTTGTGTTTTCTGACACTTGGTGAGTTCCCTGGAACACCGGGGACACATATTCATGTATAAAAGACGTACAAAAGTGCATTTTGCATGATAGGTCCCCTTTAAGTTGGCCTAAACAAAAATCTTCAATTGATTTTTTTCTTTCTTCATTCCATAACATTGGGTAGGTTTAAGGTTTTGAAACACTGACCGAAGTGGGGACACTAAATGTGTCAAAGGGACAATAGGTATCTACTACCTTATCCAATATCTAAGTAACTGAAAAAAAAGCTTGATTTAAGTGAACTAGCCGAGGCATGTGCATTGGAGAGGGAACGCTTGGTTGGTGTCAATTCCAAACCTATGTGTGTTTATAATCATACAGTTGCTTGATCTGGGCATGTTTGGACACACGCAGACAGCAATTGGCAGTCTTGCAAACGTATGACTGTGGCACAAGGCAAGAGGATAGCAATGTATGTTGAACAATGTGTCACATTATTCAAAAGTGAACAGTTTTATATAAATGTGACGTTGTGTAACTTCTCAAAGAACCTGACGCTGCCTGCATGTACTCATTTCATCTGTCTGTGTTGACGTTTCTGTAATTTATTGCCTGCCCATGTTTATGAGGTCTGACTCACTCACCATCTTTTCCCTCCTAGGTAAAGTATTCATTCCTAAGCAGAGACCAATAGAAACACGCCAAGAGGAAATCACAACCCTCGATCCAGAATTAGAGGAAGCCCTGTCCAGCGCCACAGACACGGAACTGTGTGATCTAGCAGGTAAGAAGAAATACCTTTTGAGAGAGCTTAGTAGTCATTGTGAAAGGGCTTTAAAACATGACTCTTTATGAGGGTATCTTTAAAAAGGAAAATGTTGTATGTTGAGCCTGGTCTCTGACTGTCCTTCCCAGGCCTCCTTCCTTTACTGTAGGTGTTGATAGGGGAATAAAAGGGCTTACTGAGCCAAATAAAACCTCTTCTCTGCTAAGGCCTCAAGATTGGGTTCCCTTACATTTACTGAACACATGCTTACACACTGATTTCTGCCCACGGCTGCTGACTCTTAAGTTTGGCTTTTGTTTCACAGCGATACTGGGTGTTCACACGCTGGTCACCAGTAGTCAGACGTATGATGGGACCTCATCTAAAGAGGGTTACAACAGTAAGTACAGTCATTGAATATAACTGTTTATTCAAAGATCCCCAAAGCATGTAGCATGTTAGCCTGACCTCTGCCTGGGTGTCTCTAGATGTGATCAAAGGGGAGAAGATGACCCCAGTATTTGATGAGCCTCCCAATCCCACTAATGTTGACGAAACTCTGCAGAGGATAAAAAGCAATGACAGCTCCTTGACAGAGGTCAACCTCAACAACATTAAGGTAAGCAGAAACACATGCTATCAGAGTGTCTATATGCTTATCTATCTTTGGACCGATGACAGCGTTTCTTTGTTGCTTTTCCAGAACATCCCGATTCCATCACTGAAGGAATTCGCCAAAGCCATGGAGAAGAACACGAGCGTCAAGAAGTTCAGCCTGGCAGCAACGCGGAGTAACGACCCAGTCGCTGTGGTGAGGGAGAGCTGCGTGTGGGCTTTTAATATATCTGTGGACACCTGACAACTCCGTATTTACATATTTCCTCCTTCCTCTTCCTCCCCCGCAGGTGTTCAGTGACATGCTGCGAGAGAACAAGACGTTGCGGAGTTTGAACTTGGAGTCTAACTTCATCACCGGGGCCGGGATGCAGAGTTTAGTTGATGCGTTGCGAGACAACGACACACTCACAGAGATCAAGATAGACAACCAGGTACCAGATGCTTTGTGCACACACACACACACACACACACACGCACACGCACCGTTTGAAAAAAAACAAAACGACTTCATGTATGGACCAGGTGTTACTCCCAATCGATTATAAACCAAAGTGGCTCTGACTGATAATCAGACTTCTGTATTTGTTTGTGTTTCAGAGGCAGCAGCTGGGTACTACTGTAGAGATGGAGATGGCTAAAATGTTGGAACAAAACAACACCGTAGTGAAGTTTGGCTACCGCTTCAACCAGCAAGGACCTCGCTCCAGAGCTGCTGCAGCTATGACCAAGAACAATGACCTGGGTATGACTCACCTGACACACACACACACACACACACACACACACACACACACACACACACACACACACACACACACACACACACACACACACACACACACACACACACACACACACACACACACACACACACACACACACACACACACACACACACACACACACACACACACACACACACACACCACAACACACACACACACACACACACACCACACCACACACAACACTTACTTAAGATTTGTTCAAACTTGCAAAGCTGAGTGAGTTGTTTCCCATTATGTCATCTTCCACCTGGTATATCTGTCTTTGGGAGAATGAGTCAACAGTTCTGCAGTTCCCTGGCATCTGTATCTACAATGTTATTCTTTCTGACAAGACGTCAGTCCTCAGTGACGGCCTCTGCTCTCTTTTAGCTCCTCATCCTGTCAGAGTCGCGGTAGCTCAGGTCTGATGCATGGGTGTGACTCAAAGTGTGTCATTGCATCGCAGTGTTTGAATGAATTAACAAAGTATGGAGACTGACACGGTGTTATCACACAGCTTCAAGAGTGACGACACCTCACTTCCTGTTTCCTGCACACGCTGACACATGCTGTTGATATGGATCTAAACTTTGACCGCCTAGCTCATTAGGACTCACTGAGTGTTTTCATGATAACTAACAGGCCTGTGTAGGTTGAAGGTTGTGCAGCATGTCTGTTGATTTCTATAGTAATTACTCTGTCAATTCATTGATTTTGTGGAAATAAATCTATTTTTTTCCGCTCTTTTTCATTCTTCTTCTCCTCTGTAGTACGCAAGAAGCGAGTGGAAGCAGACGTGTAGGGACGGAGCTGTCTCCCAGCCAATCCTTATGTTTCATCTCACCATGTGGAATAATTTCAGCCAATGCCCTGGTCTCATCTCACTGTGTGGAAACTTAAGTCTTGTGCCAAATTGTAGGGCAAGGCATGCTCAACCCGAACATACATCTGAGAAGAAGGGAACTAACTGGAATTGCCCTATCCCATTTAAATGTTTATACTTATGTTTATTATTGTTATGTTGTTATTGAAGGTGTAAATCTGATTAGCTTTTAGTCATTCCATTTCAGCTGCTCCTTTCTTCTTTTCTTTTTTTGAGCCTTTATGCGATTTGTCCAGACTTTTTAATTGTTTTTTTCTTTCCTTTTATACTACGCTATAATCATTGTGGAATAATCATGAAATTGACCAAGTAACATAGACAACAATTACACCTTTTGTCGAAAAACAATAACAGTAAGAGTCCTGTATCCTCTACTATGATAGTTTGAGGCCTAAGCTCCAAGTATATTACCCGTATTAGACCAACAAAGTGTGTCATTAGAAATACTTAAGCATCAGGAAGTGACGTGACAAAGTCAGACCTGTCTGTTCACAGCTACTGCAAACCTTATCCGACTGTACAGCTGTACGATAACATAAAGTATCATGAGGTAACATAAGTCACCATGGGGGTGCAGGTGTAGTCGATTGGAGTTGTTGGTCCATCTCCTTTATCCGGCTGGTGTGTGTAACGGTTAGGCCTCAGAACAGCTGATGGCTCACCCCCTTACATGAATTTAATACTGTACGTATCAATGCTTAATGTTTTATAATACTTAACGGTTTCATTATAGTTTAAGATCTTATCTTCATACTGTTCAAATTCCTTAAATGTCCTTAACATGAAATACAACTAGGTGTACTGTGAAAAGAACAGGATGCTAACTTCTGCCTGCTCTTACAAAGGTTGCTGTAACATTGGGTTTTTCTGATGCTTAACCATGCCAAAGACTTACGCATGCATTGGTTAAAGTATCACTATGGTAACGGTTATTGGTTTTGGCTTTGTCAGCGACAGTCACTTCCTCGCAGTACACACAAGGGAAACAACAATTATCTAGACATTGTTTAGATCACATCATGCCATTACATTTTTATTTATTTTCATGTTGTTGGCCATTTATAGCACAATTTTCAGCAAGTAGTTCACTGAGATGTGAGGAGGATTCTGCGAACACAGGCTGCGGCTACTTGTGAACTATTTCTCCTAGATCTTAAATTTCACTTTCCCTCGTTCACACTTCCCTTGGCTCTCAGCAGTAGCATGTCATTCCTTATGTAACAGATAACAACATGCTATGTGTGCCTCAAACTGAACTTCCTGAGGTACACTTACCTGCTTGAGAGGCGATTAACAGGACTAATTCAGGATTACTTGAAACTTGTATATACTGTTTATGTGTAATAGGAACAATATGCTGGCATGAACATCACATCATGTTTCTGTCGACCAAAAATGTTCCTTCATCTTAACAGCCTCACATTCCTTGGACAATAATTTTGGGTTTTATATCTGTGTACTTCTCACCTGCTCATATCTGTTCGTATTTTCTTCTTGGACCTTTTTTGTTTTTACATTACTGTGCTGTGATGGTGGACAGTCAGCTTAAGTGGGAAAACTGCTTCTTTGCCTGGGCTTGTTAAAAGTGGTCTGTGATTCATAATATGTATATTATTAATTGTAAAATGCCATCTCAAATTCAAAGTGCACACACTCACACAGGTTTTTATGTGTGTACCACTTAGATCCACACAACTCGTTGCTGAGGTTTTTTTTTACTTTAAATTTCAACTCCAGATGTTGACTCAATATAAAGAAAATGTACTATTATAAACCCACAGGACTGGTAAAAAAAAAGCACTGCTGAATATAAGATATCCTCAACAATAAATGTTTTTACATACTCTTATGTGCCATTGTGTTAATTAATTTCTGAATAAATCTTTTAAATGTATTCATACAGCAGATAATATTAAACCAGTTGCATAGCTTTTATTCTAGAATATAAAACTACGTTCCTTACAATTTTTTTCTCTTTTCCTCTGTTACAAAACGTCCTTAGCTTTGTCCTTCATCTTGTTGGTTTCATAAGCAGATGGAGTTTCCTCCGTTGTCATGGAGACGCTCAGTTGTTGACAAAGGGGCAAACTGCATTTGCTGATTAGAGCCACCAAAACAGGCTGGAAGCTGTACAGGATTTAATAAGTCTGAGAACATTGTGTGAAGATAACATTTTAATGTCAAATGACAATTTCCAAGGTCAATAATGAACCTTAAATGTCCACTTAATTGTTTATATATTTTACATATGTATATGTAGAAAGAGATAGATGGTGGTAATGCTGAAATGCTAACCTTCCTTATCTGACCTTTTACTAGCAAAGACACACGCTAAGTGCAGTTGAGCCGGATGGCAATTTAGTCATTTGGTAGGTATGTGGTCATAAACCAAACGTATTGCAAAAGAGGAAAAGTCATTTGATCAGCAAAGTCAGCAAGCTTCATAATTTGCTGAGGAACTACAAACTGAAATCTCCACAGAAGAGTAGATTTAAAGCCGATTGCGGCCAAAACTTTTTTAATAACTTGTAGAGAGGCCTTTTGGTTTCCAGAGGTACTCTAGGTGGTGTGTGTATGCACCCTTTAATCAGATCCAGTTTTTTCAGAGTGTTTGCACATGCCTGAGAGATGATGTAATGTATTTGAATCCATCCCTCTCTGGGTTTACTGTGCCAGAGTGCTGCGGGGAGCTGCCGTCAGAGAAAGCTCTGCACTGCTGGCAGCGAACTGTAGCTGTAGTGAATGACTCAAGTGTTTCCACTCTGTGAGCACAGAGAAAAGCAGAACTGCAGGTTTAGGTCATGTCTGTCAATGACCCCAGATGGCATGATTTCAAAGGAAAAACCCAGAATCCAACGGTGAAATATATAGCTGTGTTCTTATATAAGTACAGCACAACTGTGCCCTCAGAGACCATAAACTATTAATAAGCACTGCTCCTCTGCATGTGGAAAAATACACTAGAACGAACTGTTTCTAGTCCATGTCTTTGTTTGAGCTGATGTCCAGAGCACACTCTATTGTATACTCTGTTTACTATAAGTTAAAGCAGAGTATCTGGTGATGCATGAAGTTCAAGCATTCGATGAGATGTTAATGCATCATCCAAAACCAAGCATATCATTAGACAGCTATGCACCATCTTATAATGAAAAAAAGAACATGACGTTGATGATATTCTACTGAGCACTTTTGCATGGGCTGTGTGATTGTATGTGATATCAATACAACTGATGGTCAGGGAATGGATTAGATGTTCGCTGGCAAGTGTTAAATATCAATGTACTGCAACAATTTCAACAGAGTTAGCCCAACATGAAAGAGAGTGATGCAAAAAGACAGCAGATGTTGTAAATGTACACACATGAACTACTCCCCCTCTGCATAATGTTTGAGTGTGAGACTTTATATCACCACAACTTTATATCAGTGTTTTAAAGCCTTTGTCCACCCCCTCTACAATCTTTCACAGAGCAGCGTTGTTCTTTCACAGAGCAGCGTTGTTCTTTCACAGGTATGTTGTTGATTTTCCATCAGAATGAGTATTGTAGAGAAACCCTGATCAAAGCTCTCAACAGTCCCTCTCTATTATGGCCTCATGCGCTTGGTAAACAAAGGCTCACAGATAAGAAGGCAGAGGAGAGATTTGGAAGGGCACTGGTATACTGTTAATCTTTGAATAAACTATAGCACTGGTAATATGTTCATTTTGGAGGAAATATTACTAATTTCGGGTATGGAAGAAATAACAGCCAGTAGAAATTCCCTGTTTTCCTATCAGATTTCAGCTGAATCCCCAGAAGGTGAGCGCTGACATGTTATCAGGACCAAAGAAGCAGAGCTGATGTCCTCTAAACACTGACTCATACCTGACTGGTTATGTAATCGCCCTAACTGAAAACACCTTGAGAAGAAGCAAGCAACATCTGTGAGTGTGTGTTTGATATTATCCTCCTGAGCCTGAACAGATGCAGCTTTCTGGCTTGTTGAGTTAGTAATGTTTTAGGAGAAGAAGAAAGATCTATTTATTTAAGAGGTGGTGGTGGATTTGAAGACGTATAATGTGGCATTAATAGATTTGAACAGGAATAACAGCTACCTCTATTGTAAGGCAGCCAAAGCAGCCCTGTAGTATTACAATTCCTTCCACTTGTGTTAAAAATAGGTCGGTTTCTCAGCCTTAAACTTTCTAACAGATTCTGCCAAGAGAAACTCCCACACCGTCGAAAAACAATGATCAGCAGCACTATTTAACAACTGCTGGCCCTTGAAATACTCCATGAGCCTTTAAATATGATGTCATTTTTTTATTTAAGGAACTACTTGGACTAAAACGTCATCACTTTCCATTATATGACGGGATGGATCCCTCTAGCATTTTGTCTTGAACTGTGATTGTTCATCAGTCTTTCATAATGGCTTTGATTAGTCAATACTTTTGGAGAAAAAAAACTTTTTTTGTATTTATCTAAACCCAACCAATTAATTCACTTAAACAAATATAATCAATTTTTTCTAGATTTTGTTGACAACAAGTGTAGACAATCTTAAATTCCAATATTCAAATGTTTATCAATGAGCCCTGGACTCATCACTAAAGTATTCAATTATCAAAAACAGTCTTTCACTTCATTTATGTTTCAAAAGGTTTCAGAATTGACTGGCGATTAAATTACGCCATCTGGTGGTTGAAAACATTGGGGACATTGCACAGGTGTAATTCCACAAACTGTCCAGTAGGGGTCGGACTATAACTGACTGATAAATTATTAAGGACAATATTGAAAAAGGTCCTGTAGGTGTCTCCTGGGACCCAGTCCCAGCCCATTGACAAATATCTACTGTAGTGGACATTTTGTTCACATGCATCTCCTTTTACTCTTTTGAGCTACTCTATCAATCTCTGCTGCACTGTACAGAGGACATCCTGGGCTTTCCAGTGATATGTCATTGGTTACAATTGCATGTGGGGAAGTTCCTCTTTCTTTTCAACCAAAATGGTTGGCATACCATACCAACAACAACATGTTATAGTAGGAGGAGGGGTATGTCTTATATTGTTGATCAATTGTTATTTTTACCATGAAAATCACATGTTCTTGTTTATTAACATGTGAGGAACTATATAATTAGTTCTGAAAGCAATTAAATAATTTGAGTTTTCAAATAACAGCTCTTTTATAAATGTCCATCCTTCATGGACTTAATGACTCAATATTGTTGCAGGAGACGGAACTGAAGCAGATATTTACTGTACCAGATAGTTAAGGGAGATTCAGATTTTGAGCTCTCAGATGATGAGAGAGATGAGGATTGCACACCTGGGATAGAAGAGGGTCAAGAAGAAGGGGGGAAAAGATGTAGGAGGCTCAGATGAGTGCACAGAGACAGACACAGAGACAGATAGGGACGAGCAGGAAAGACATGTCCCTCTGTGGGCCAAGAGTACCACAAGTTGTTTTTTATTTTAAGTGGAGCCATGAAACATTTGAATTGCCTCAGGAAGGCCAAGTTTGTTTCTATGAGCATTGTCAACTGGATACCACATCCATAAAACTAGTCAAGATGACCCTACAGCCCGTGCAGACTGGGGTCCAATTAAGTACTTTTCCCAGTACATTGACTACAAAGTCTTTGAAGATTTGGCAGCATTCACCAAAAACCAAACTAGTTTTTTAGTGATAAATACACAGCAATGTTCAGATCAATTACATATTTATTGTTTAAATAAAGGTGAATGTATTCTTGTATTAATATCACTCTATAACCTTAATACGTTACATAGTCTATCTGTTAATTGAGGCTGTCTTTTCACACTAAAATGGTCCTGACGTCCTCTACATTGGACATACTGTAACATTTAAAATTAAACTACATTTTAAAAAGTCTAAATTGCAAGAGGTTTTTTTAACCCGAAAAAATTGGAAGACACTTTTTTTCCTCGGTTCCCAGGAGGGTAGGCGTCTCATATTCATCATCTTTTCTATGACAGTATGCTGATGGCTTCACCCCATTCTCCTAACATGAACCTGATGTAGATGCATGCATTTCATTTGATTGTGTTCCACAGACAGCACTTGATGATTTAACAACTGTGAACTTGAAACCACCTGTGTATACTTGTAACAAAAAGGCTCCCATCTTACTTACGTGTCAAAGTGATATTGAATTGAATCCAAAATCACGTCTCCCAACACCTGTGAGTGCAGTCAGATCACTAGGAGGCAAAATAAAGTTGTCATGGAAACATTGCTAGATATGACTCATGGTATTATTGCTTCTTCGTGCCTTTGTTGCCTTTTTCTTTGAGAGAAAGAGAGACTGAAGTAATCTGATTCCCGCTGTAGGTCAGCTAATTTAATCTCCTGTTGTTGTTTAGACATCTAAGTAGATCCCAGAGGTTCACCGTAGATATAAATGTTAAACATAATGAACTATTTCTGGGATTGAGTCATAGATTTGTAATGCCTTTTCGTTCAAAACCAAAACATAGTTTTTTTTGTCCCCCAGCAATCCAACATAACGCAATGAACTAATGTGCAGTTCAGTCTAACACATTGTGTGTAATTAATACATTGAGCGCCCTCCTCGACAGTAGGCCTCGCTTTGTACCCTTACATAAGTTTAATGAACAGATTTCCATTAGAAAATGACAGTGAGATTATGTATAACCAAAAGAGACTAATTGAATAAATGAATCATTCAGAAATCATGAATCCACTTGTAGCTTCCTCGTATTTATTTATCAGCGAGTTAGATTTCATGGAGGAACATAATGTGCATCCTAAAGTAGCACCTGTAGTCTTTGTGTTCCAGTTAAATTAAATATTACTGCCTTTCACCAACACATTAAATTACTTAGTATGTTAATACAATTTGTACCATCATAACTTACTTGCTACACAGCCAGCATTTTGTTTAAATATGAGTAATCATATCATATGGCTTTAACCTCCTAACACAGTGATTGAAAGAGGAGAAACAACCTCCGGGTATTCAGCACCATTTGGTCATCTCAATAATCATGGACCAGGGACAGGGGGCAATCAAAGTTTCCACTAGCTACTTCCCAGTAATAAATACATAATTAAAGCAGTACTGTCCAAGTTCACATATGTTTTTTTTTTTATGACTTGGTTATTTAACTAGGATTTATCTTGTTCATTTACGGTCTTTCATTTTCTATTCTACAATGATTAACTGACCTACCACATATCTCATAATGATAAAATATACATAGGTTTTCATAGCAGCTGTTACGTCCCAGCTGGTGGAAAGGGGGAAGTAACATATAACCAGTTGGACAGTGGTAAATGGGAAGTTGTTTAATTAAAGAGCACAATTACATTTGCAACAAACAGCCACAATCAAAACAAAAGGCCACCAGGGCACCGGTTTTAAATAGCAAACAAAAGGGAACTAAGGAAGACTCTTAAAATAAGAGCTTTAACACGTTACTACACAAACAAAGTAACTAATAAACAAATAAACAAAAGAAAACCTCACTTCTAAAGTGGGAAAAAAAGGAATAGGTCCAACAAAAATAGGCAGTAACAAACACCACCTGGGTACAAGTTAACCACAGTTTAACCTTGTACTGGAGACAAACAGATTTACCGATGTAAGCACAAATATACAATCAACTAATTTAACCATTGTTAACAGGGCTGTCACAAAATGTAAGGAGGGAGAAACGGGAGACGTCTGACACAGATTCAGACCTCTCTCGACTAACACGGTGCACTCATTTAGAAAAAAGACAAGATAGGGATATTATTGCATGTCAAACTGTAGAAAAAATATAATTTATGTTTGCTATTGTCAGTGTCAAACAATTAAACATTGACATCACCAGACAAATCCAATCAAAATTAGTTTAGCATAAAAGTGTACTGCGAATTGTAAAAGCCAGAATAAAAAAACATGGAGTAGCAATGTATTCTTGAACATGGCAGTATACTTTAAGCCTCATGTGGGTTAAAACATTATTTTGAAGGAGGCATTATATGGATTTAAAATGACATGTATGATCTCAACAAAAAAAAAGAAGATTCAGGAATTTATTTCTAAATCCTCGTTTACCGGTAGGAGTGTATAGGATTAATAAAAAAACATTCAAGCATATATCGCATATCAATTGCGTGTTTGTTTGCTGTAACTGCATCACCTCAATGATTAATACTTTCCATTCTAAAAATAAAGGGGAATGGGTCAGGTCCTCATTTTGCAGACTTTATGACACTGAAATACCAACCTGGGGAAATCCTTGATGTACATTTACTTTTGAAATAGCTTTAACCTTGCTTATCATCCAAAACGTGTTATTTGCAGGTTGGTCATGGGACTGTTAATCAGGCTCCTCTTACAGAGGCCAGCCAAAGTGAAGCTGCACTTAACAGCACTGGCTCATGTTGTGGTCACAGAGACATGCTGAATGTGTACAGCCAATGTGAAAGGATCTCTCTAGTCCTACTGTATTATGTGTTTCACAAAAAAAGTGATGTAACTAACCAGCTCAGTCTGGGACCTAATGACCTTTCATGTAGTCGAATAATGATGGACTATATACCTGATGTGTTTCAAGAGCAATTGAATTAACAGCAACTAGCTATGATAAATGAAAAAACTAGCATAAATCAGAGTCCAACACTCCGGAACCAGGCTTGTATTTGGGCAATAATTGGTCCTCACAAAACAGCAAACATTTTGTAGAGGACGAGAAGTTTGAATATAAGTAAATATACTTTGGAATAATTCTTGTGAATTTTTATGGTAGAAATTATCCTGGCCATCAAGGAGAGCGCTCTTTAGGGTGGAGCTTTCTGGAAAGCTGGAAAGATAGTTTTCCTAACCTGTTGGTGATGTAAGCTAGTATAACCAGCAGAAGACCATTAATGTGTGACATGAATTAAGTAGCACTACACTGCATAAAGGGGAAGGTTAAGGTATTGAGTATTGAATACAATAAAGATTCCCCAAATCATTCACAAGCATTTGTTTCTAAACATTGTTGTAGTATAACCAGCAATAGACCATTAATGTGTGAAATGATTTTGTGTAGCACAGTATTGAATATTTTACACAATAAAAAAACAAGCCAGAAGTGCGCATGCGCCAATCTTGACAGCTAAACACACTGCAAACTTGACTTCATGTGTGGATGGCGTTCTTATTATACATCTATGGTGGATGGTCAGGGAATAATGGAAACCTATAATTTTACGACAGATTAATCAGTACAAAACTTAATCAAATGTTGTAAACTGCTCTTTTATTTGTGCCTAGCGAATAACTAACTCACTGCTATTTTCTTGCATAAAGTTGACCAATGATACCAGGGACTTTACGTTGCGGGAAGTTAGCTATTATGTTTATCAGGAGAACATGACGATAAGCATTAAGTCTAGTTTTGACAGTTTTACTTAAACACGATTTAATACTCTTATTATCGCACTACATACAATATACCAGTGTATTGATCTTTTAACTATCAACAAAGGTTCCTTTTTATATGTATTATTTTGAAAGTTTAACCGGAAACGGTATTATTGTTGTTCCTCCTGGACGTTCTAGACGTTTTTTACGTCAACGTAACTGATCTCTGACAAAAGCGTGAGGTAGTGCTCCCTGAAACATGTATCTGTTCCCCAGGGCTGACATGCTGAATATGACCGGGGGTGGAAGTCTCCCTGCCGCCTGAAGCAGCGTCCCCTTTCCCGCAGCGAGAGAACCGGAGCGGTGATACACACTGAGGTAACCGGGCGCTTTATTTATTCAAGAGAAGATGGCGGAGTTTTCGCCCGTCCTGTCGATGCGGGAGGGTGGAGGACGTTTCGGCCAGCCGATCTTCCCCCGGTCCAGGTCTGGTTCCGAGTCAGAGAGCGAACTGTCCCAGAGTCTGGCCCGGACCAAGATCCGCTCGTACGGGAGCACAGCCAGCGTCACTGCCTCTCTGGGGGAGAAATACATAGAGCATCGGGTTACTGACAGTGATACCCTGCAAGGGATCGCTCTGAGATACGGTGTGACGGTAAGGGTGCCAAACAACCACTGCATGTTATCTCAATGCTTTGATGCTCACCTTGACAACAAGATGTGATGACATATGTAAACAGTTTTATTGCATTTGATCAGGCCTCATTCACAGCTTTATTTAAGCCTGACAAGAAGAGCCAAACACCACGGCTGTTTTCTCCTGTTATCATGTGAACATCACATTTCTGAATTAATTGATTTGTCAGGGCACCATGTCAGCTCATCTCAGGAAGCAAGAATAAACATAAGCCCAGGCACATTCACAACTTTGATCATTTAGTTGTTTTAACAGCCACAGTTATCCTTACATGAACTAATAGGCCTGTGAAACCCAACACATTATTTCGCTTCATGTTTTTGGTATCCTACTTCTTGAATCAAGTTTCATTTTCACACCATGTGCCAACACCAGTGATCCCGGGGAAAGGAAGTGACAGTTCTGAGGGGCAACTATAAATGCCCGAAATGATCAGTTTAGCCTGGCTTACCAAAATGCAAGGGTCCAGTTTGTGTATTTAATTACATTCACAAACATCCATTAGGAAAGATCCTATTTTACTATCTTATTTGACTTAAAAAAAAAATATTTATATCTTTACAAAGGTTGTTGATGATTTGGCCTTTAGTTCTTAGTTTAAGTGCTACAAAACAAGGAAGGTAGTAGCTAAGTCATAGGAATTGTACTTATTTGTGTCATATCTGCTGTCACCCATATTTGCCAGATGGAGCAAATCAAGAGAGTCAACAAGCTGTTCAGCAACGACTGCATTTTTCTGAAGAACAACCTCAACATCCCTGTGCTGTCAGAGAAGCGCTACATATTTAACGGACTGTCTCTAGAGTCTCCTGATGGGGACGGTGAAGCAGCGTGCCAGGAAGCAGACAAACCTTCAGTTGTGCAGGATATTGAGGGACCCTCGCCACCCCCTTCCCCGCCCCCTAAGAACTCCAAACCCCCCCAGCCAGAGGAGCTGTCAGCCAAAGACTTCTTACACAGACTGGACTTGCAAATTAAACAATCTAAGCAGGCAGCGCGGAAGCTGAAAGAAGAGGAAGTCAGGTGAGATGTTGAACAACCCCCAGCCAAACCACTGCTTCCTTTCTGCTTACCAGCACACCCTTTTTAATAACAGCCCTTTGGCAGTAATTCACTTTCTGAATGTTGAAACATTAAAATAAGCCACCTGCACCAGTTCTACCATAATGGTCCAATCAGACTTGTGCTTGTTGAGCATCAATCATATCATATTTAATTTGGATGTTAGGTTTCACACAGAAGATGACTGCCTGCAAATGGTGCTTCTGCGTTTTGGTTAGCATGATGGTCACATCATCCTAAATGTACTTTTTCTGCCTCTACCAAAGTTACAGTAGCACATTTATGGTGTTAAGTAGAGAGGATACATTATTCATTTGTCCAGAATCTTCAGGTGTGTCTTGAGAAAAGTTGGATATTTTGCCTCTGTATTGTTAGTGTTTGCTTCTGGTTTCCTTGTCTCGTTTGTTGGCGAGATGCAGTTTTTTCAGATGAAAGAAGGTCTGTGGTTAACACAAGGTCTAGTGGTGTTAACTAGTGGCCAAATAAGACTAAAGAGGCTGTCTGTTGACTAAACGAGAAACACTGGGACTTCATTTATCTTAGCCTTGAAACGCTTGTTGGAAATGGGGCATGGACTCTGGTCTCTGAGCTCAGTATGTGATTGTCAGAAGTCCATATCGGCAGAGACAGTAAAGTTCAAATGTTGCCACAGAAGAACGATCGAAGATAGGAATCAGGGTTTTGCCAACCTGCTCTTCTAGTCAGATGCCACGTTATGCTACAAATCAGATATTTAGGAGGACAAGTTGCTTGCTGAGTCAGGCCTGAGCACGTCTTTCTGACACTGCATGTTGAGACTGAGAAAGCATGTACGCCTGCTAGGAGAGAGATAGTAATGCATGCTTGGCATTCTCCCATTCATAGACAAACAAGCTTTGTTGGCACTATCAGTTCGGTCCGGACTCTGAGTCAGAGTGAAGACGTTTCCCCCACAGACATGGAGTGTATATTGTTTTTCCACGGTGGGCTCTGTGTTTTGCTAACAGGAGCAGCCGTTATGTTAATTAACTTCCTGTTGCCCTTAGGCTACCTGAGCCAGGTGGCAGCTGCTGTGGCATCAACCGGCCATTGTCTCTGAGTTTTATTACCAATTTTACAGAGCATTTAATTTCTCCTGAAAGAAGAAATCTACTTAACATTTAATAACAAATCATATCCATATGATTCTACCACAACATTTTAACATTTAGGATGCTCAGTGTGGCCATTTATCCTGTAAATCAGTTTTTATTTAGTGTTATGTTATGATCTAGTGCAGTGGTTCTCAAACTTTTTTCAATAATGTACCCCCTTTGAAAAAGAAATTCAGCCAAGTACGCTGCGCTATACTTTGCGGCCACACGCCGTTGCCAAGCAACGCTTATTGTTTAGGTGTCCTTTGATAAGCAGGCAGTCATATAATTAACTAGAACTAGCTAGATCTGATAGATTTGGACATAAACGCGAGTGAAGTGTAACCGGACGCGAGAGAGAGATCCGAGATCAGATCAGCTGCTGCTGACGGAGAACACGCAGCTCTGCATGATCACAGCTCCCCCGCTGTGACCATTAAATACACTAAGAGTTAGACCTAACACACTAAGCTAGTTTACCTACTCTGGAACTAGCTAAACTAGTTATAAATATATTTATTCTTTACTGTCGGGTCACTTATTATTACAGGTTCAGCGAGCTGCACGAGACTGACGGGCTGTCAGGAGAGGGAGAGGAAAAGAGAGCACCCCGTTTATTTTTCCCATTTTATTATCCAGAATGACTGTAAACGTTTGAATAAAGTAGTTAATCTACTATTAGTAGTTTGTTTAAATGCATTACTTATGTTGTTTTTTTCATTAACATAAAATAAATCTCACGTACCCCCTGCAGTACTCCAACGTACCCCTAGGGGTCCGCGTACCCCCATTTGAGAACCACTGATCTAGTGTAACACTTTTTTTCAATGAGAAAGCTAGAAGAAATGATCAAGGGGATATGTTTTATGTTCTTATTCATGAATACAGATTCATGACAGAATTAAACATCTAAATATTAATTTATTTTTAACCTCATGTTATACAACTTTGTCCATGTTTTATATAGCCTACTAAATACTGTTAATGTTATCTTACAACATTTGAACAGGTATTTCATTATCATATAATATCTTACCAACATTTCCTTTAATGTGGTCATGATGTGCCAGTAACTCGAGACCTGTGATTTGATTAATGACAATCATAAACCTCGAGTGATTGTGCCAGAAAACGTTTTTCATTTCTCTTTAAATGTTGACCTAGCAGCCAAGGCTTTGTGTTTAACACCCTGCCTCTGACTGCAGCCACATCAAAGGTTATCTGTGGAGCTGCTGTGTGTTTCCAGAGTCAGAGCAAACACAGACCGTGTGCCTGTCGGCTTCCTCCCCTTTGAGGCAGTAAAACACAAACCTCTTAAGCTAAACTGAAGGGAATGGTTGACTGGTCTATAACTGTTCTTTTAGAAGACCCTATATGCATACATATCTCATAGTTTGATCAGTGATAATGATCTTACATTTGGCCATTACACAATATTGATTCACTATTCCACAAACTCTGTCAACATTTGCTTTGATGTCCATTTATGGTAAGCTGAAATTCAACTGGTTCCACCTTGGACCAAATTTCATATAAATTAAGTTAAAGATAGTATAAATAAGAGAATGATGTGAGATTAGTCAGGTTTACTTCCTGGAAGAAATAAATGAGCTTGTAATCTATTGGAAAAATTAAAGGTAGGGTAGGTAAGTTTGAGAAACCGGCTCGAGATACACTTTTTGTTATATTCCATGGAATGCTCTTAACATCCCGATAGCAATGAATATATTAAATGCTTTGACAAAAAATCCATAAAATGTCATCTGTGGAAGCCGTAATACTGTAAAAAGTACGACCAATCATTTTAGCCGGCCCGGCTAAAATAACTGGATGGCCTACCTGCCTGTCAGCCTTCCATCTGTGCACAAACTTATCTCGTGCCCTCATTGGTCATGTGCGCGTTCGTGTGTGTTGGAGGAGGGGCTCTGTAAGGAAGTGGCAGATTTTCTCCGGTTGTGTATTTTCTAATTCTAGCGATCTCGAGCCGGTTTCTCAAACTTACCTACCCCACCTTTAATAGATCTTTTCAGTTTAAAAAAAGATCTTGTCATCCTTGAAGATGTTTTCTTAGGTTTATAGCAACATTATTATAGCCTCTCACCTGTTGTGTTCTCTTCAATTTGTCCCTGCAAAGTCATCGTGTGAAACCGTTCTCCTCATCCTCTTTTGATTGTAAACAGTCTATATGTCTGTCCTCTGCAGCAGACTGTTCTATAAACCTTGTGAGAGACCTTGAACATGTACAGTTGCTCTAAAGACAAAAAACATTTCTTCTCAATGAAGGGTTTGGTGACGGCCTGCATTTATGACGTAGTTTTTCTCAGAGAATGGCAAGTTACGACAACATTTTAAGTTCTCGATCAATCTCGAGACATTGCCGTGTTGTACTGGAGCCTTCTTCTGTCAGCGGGGAACAATACGTCTGTTGGCTTCATCAATTATTCACACGCAGTGCGCTCATCTAGAATCTGCGGGGACTTGTTAAGCTGAGTGAAAAGAGTTAAAGACAGTGTGTGTGTGTGTGTGCAGGTATATTCAAAAATGGGTTGTCACTGTGAAAATCTTACTAAGTAAATGAAAGGTTATCCATCTTTTTCTCATCCGTAGGAGCAATGAGGAGGACTACACGGCGCCTTCATCGTCATATCAGGAGATCTAAAGAACAAGTCTGTTTACTGCAGACACAGCCATGCTCACAGACTACCACACTCCATCGCTTTGTTTTTTCTCTTAACCTGTTTGCTTTTTCCATACCATGTCGACGAAAAGTGTAATGTTTGCCTTTTTATTTATTGATATTATTATGATGTATATGATTGTCATTGTTTTGTACAGTTTTACTTGGAGACTTAACAGCACGGAGGAGCATCGGATTTATATCTGAGCCCACGTGCCCATCCTCTCAACATTCGCTTCTGAAGCTGCTGTTCAGTGTCCACCTGCTGCATAGTGTGCACACACACACACACACACACACACACACACACACACACACAGAGCACTAAGCGATTCCAGAGGGATTAGCTTGTTAGACTTGCTAACCGCTTCTGATGCTAAATCCTCGACCTAGAATAGTATCATTGGAAAGTATATTCAGGCCTTCCTCATCAGTGTTTCCCCTGTATGAGCACACCGCACACAGGGGCGGTGGACGGACCCCCGCCTTTGGACGCGATCTATTTGCCTCATATAAGCCGTTTTTCTTCAGGAGAAAGAAGGGACTGCTCTATTTTTGCAGTGTGAATGAATTATTTATGTGTGGAGAACTGTCTGTAACAGCTGTTTTATTGTGCTTTTAAATTATTTCGGTTTTATTTGGGAATAATAAATATGTAATTAAACCAGATGTGAAGATCTCATGTGATTTTATGACATTTGTGAACATGTGAATGTCAGTTGTTGATTTGTTCACCTCAGTGCTGCTTCATTGTCACATTTAAAGACACAGATAAAGAAAAGGCAACGTTTTAATTGCTTTTAAACTTTAGGAAAAGAATCACAAATATTTACATTTAAAAATACTTATCTTGAGTCTCTACAGAGAGGGAAATGTTGAACTCGGAGACATGCAGAGTGAATTGAATATAGAAACATGGCCCCCTAGTGGCCCCCAGTAGTATTACAGCAGAACATAACGGGAGTACGGAGGGCACTGACATGACAACAACAAATATATTTTTGGAAAAAGAAAAAAATACATTAAGATCTTACATATACACCGGAAAAGTAAATATAATAGGCTAAGACAGGTTACACAGAATGAGTACAATTGAATATATGTGCATTTTGTTGCAAAAACAGTTTTGGAAAGGGTGGACGACAAACTACAGCATTATACTCTCAAAACATTCATTTCCTGCAGGAGTCAGCTTGGAGTAAATGCTAGCATTTAATGGCATGTGTGAGTTGGATACATAAAATACCTTAATGTCCTCTCATTAATATTGTAGCTATTATTACTCTGCAATCTTGGCGTGCAAATATAATCAGTTAGGTAGCTGTAAAGAATACAATTTAAGAGAGCGTTATTAAATCTCTTTCCTGGATACATTTTAGGAATGTCTGGGAGGGTAAAAAAGTTCCCTAAGCAGGTAGTTTTGAATACACAGTATATACTTTACCATGCCATGGGAAATAACGGTAAGTATCAGGGTTTTGTTTGAGATGTAAGTGTCAGATTCAGTACTGTGTTAAGCCAGAGGGGGGAGGGGGGGGAGGGGGGTGATGGTGTTACAGGCTGCTGTAGATCCTCTTGATTGTGTCTCCTTCATCCTTGGCGATAATGCCTTTGTCAATGTAGGAGTCGACCTGCTGGTCCATGAAGTCCTTCAGCTTGGACAGGTCGTAATCTGGAAAGAGAGACAAAGCAGAGGACAGGTTTATAATCTGAGATGGTGGTAGTTGGTGGGATAGATCAGACATTAGACTTCATCTGGTGTGGTCATTCATTATCAAGGAGGATTAAGGTCATGGCATGTTTGTGTTGGGTCTAGAAGATAGCACATAATAAGAAGGAGTAAAACATGATAGCCATGCTCTTATATTAACATGATTCCTAGTGTTAATTGTCTTCAGTTTCTGGTGGTCATTTCCAACAAACTTCCTCAAATACTAAAAGATTGTGATACACCTTTAATTAAATACAAAAATAAAATTGGTTATCTTTATTGTGCAATAACCAATAAGCATATACAGTAATCCGGTTTCAGCAATTCAGACAATTATAAAATGAACATAAACTATATCATATTATAGTGATAAAGGCTTATAGAGAGCTTATGTCTGTAATGCTGCATTTGATCTTAAATCAATGGCTTCCTGTTATGATATTGACCTTTGTAAATATTGAGATTTGCTAAGATAATAAAGTCTTTAATAAGTTTGAAACAGACGTCTGTAGGTTCATTTGTGATCTAATCTTGAAGAAAGGTCCACAATGTTTTGTCCATTAAGCACCATTTCACTTTGCTTTGGATCAGTCATTTCACAAAGCACCATAAGGCAGCAGCAGGATGTGGCTATATATAGAGATAAACGCAACCTCAGTCTGAATCATGGTAACAAATGAGTTTCAGAGAGCAGGTTGGCAAACAGCTGTCACACCATTTCTCCTGCTCTGACCGACTCTGATACAGGGGGAGCAGGAGGGCAGAAGACAGCCAAGGAGTCCCACAATAACCTTTCTAAGGACATTTCGAACCGCAGCAAGAATACAGTGTTACTGTGCAGCTGACAAACAGGACGTTTGTGAGGGATTAACTGAATGTGATTAGAGACAGCGCTGCTTCTCTCAATCTTGGCTGCGAGGAGCCAAAAGGCAAAAACAAGGATGTTCCTTCGAGGTCCATCTGCTCCATTGGCACACACACACACGCACACACACATTTAGATGCACACACTAATAGCTTGCTGAGGTTGTCCTAATGAGTGCCTATGATAGAGTAAACACAATAAATGGCCCGTGGCCCACTCTGTTACTATGACACTACATTTTGGTTGAAAAGGCTTTTGTTCTCCTCCAGCTGTACTTTCTCGGAAGAGGGAGGGAAAATAGAGATAATAATGGCGAGGTTTAATGTGCTGAAAAGAGTATTATAAAAGTGGTGCATTATTACAGCTATTGAGAGTGCCACCTCGGGGAAAATTGGGTGATTTTGGCAGCACATTTTGACTCAGTATGAGGTTGTCTTTTTTTTGTCACCCTTATCTATCTGTCTTCTGTGCCCAGATCCCTGACTGGCAGGCGGGAAGGGCCCCTTGTTGTCCCAGACAACCGCTCCACGCACCAGAATGTTAATGAAGCGGCCTATATAGAGCAAGGTCGGAGATGAGCCCCAAACAAAACTTCCCTGCTGCTTCGGCTCCGGACTCTGCAGGAGTTTAAGCTCAGTGTCAGCTATTTTTTTTCTTCTTCTACTGCGTTAAAGTTGCCAAAAAGAATCTAGGTCAAACTCTGTTTTATCAGAATTTTTCGTGTCTTTTTCTTGTTTCTCTGACTCAGGAGGGGATGTATCTATTTTTGAACGTCTCAGATGAGATCAGACCACTGATATTTAGCAGTATTTATAAAACTGAGTTAGACCTTTTGGGGTTTTTACTCGTCCGACATGTCCCGCTGAGATGATCAACAGTAGACGGATGGCCTGAATAGTGAGAACTCATTAACATTTCATTCTCTGCTGCTTAATGAAGCACCACTGGACAATTGATTTTGACACTATGGAAAGCCAAACAGCAGGCTTCTCCTGTCAGACCGGAGCTCACAGTTTTCACAGCTCTGCAGACTGGTGCAGTTTCTGGGTCACATACTGCTTTTTTGTAATGCTGACAGTTACAGTATGTGTAAGGCAGTAAATATAAACGTACATTCTCCAATAATATACATTCAGAGAGCAAGCAAGCATGATGTTGATGAAGACGTGATGGTCTTCTTTCTTTTACTAGCTTTTTTGTGTTGTTGTAATAGAAATGCTAATTGTGAACTATTCAATATCTACGACTGAATCCCCTTTTTAAACGCTCTCACACGCCTAACTGCACACACAACATAAATGTAGAGGAACAGGTAGGACAAATGAATAGCCCTTTGTGTCTGAACAAGGAAGCTGCAGCAAGTAATTAGGACAGACTCATCAAGAATGATCCATATTCATGAGATCTGGAGTGAAGCATCTATCCTGGTATCCCACACTCATTTTAATTGCAAATTGGGGTCTCACAAAAGAAGCTTCACATTTTCTGTTCTTTAGTGCGTCGTCTCCGACCTGTCTGTGACAAAACACAGATAAGTGAGGAGACAAGTGTTTGCGAATGAAGATGACGTGGTTTTCTTAGTCTGGTTATGAAAACTCACACATAAGAAAAGGGATATCAGTTCAAGGTGACCGGTTGAAATGTTTTGGTTAGGGAGTGTTTCTCACCATCTTTGCCTTCTTCTTTGTTGTGTTTCTTCAACCACTCAATGTTCTTCCTGATGGCCTCCAGGTAAGTCTCTGATTTGCCAGGCTGATCTGGTAAGAGAAGGAGAAAATGTATTAGAAAGTGGAAAATTAACTATTTCTAGATCTGTTATTCATTTACACATAAGGGCCTCGTTTCCACAATAAGTAAGATATGCTTTTTTAGACTTGTGCAATATTTACACCACAAAACTCTTCCTAAAGCAATACTTCATGCTTTAACATTTACATTTCTGTAGCAAAAGGAGCAGACTGAGAGACAGCATTTTACTTTTTAAATTATATATTTACTATCAGCATAATAAAGAAAAACAGGTTCGGCATTTACAACAGTAAGTGTTTTGATATATCTACAGTTTTTCAAATCATAAATCAAAATATTGCATAACCACAGAATAAAGTAGGACTCTATAACATGCCCCCCATTTTACCGTCAATATCCCATTTTAATTGACAATGCTCAGGATTTTCCGCATTTCCTGCTGAAACGAATGTAATGTTGGTAATCTTTATCTATGTTTGTTTGTTTTTTATTTGTATGCAAGCGTGCGTGTTTGTGTGGATTACCCTGATAAACCGTTACTGTACAGGGACAGAGAATAATGGCAGCTGTCAGAAGCTTTTCTGTTAGTGTTATTGTACTGGCCTAGTTCCGGGGGCGCAGAGACTTAACTGTGATTGGCCAGAATACCCAGAGTTGTTTACTTCCTGTCAGCCCTGCTGAGTGAAAACAATCTAAAATGGCCTCAGCCATTATGCTAAAACTCATTTTTGAACACAACATGAACATTTGTTGAGGGACAGTGAAGACAATGTTTTTGCTTAATTGAATTTATGCGGTTGGAATGTTCTATTTTTGAGCAATCTGCATTTATTTGGGACATTTGACACAAAACAAAACAGTGAAAGCATAATGCAAAAAAACTAAATGAAACAAAAACTAAAGAAACACAAGTCATGCAATTCACAAGGCACATCGTTTATGATTTTTGAGGGGCAAATTGGTAAATAGTATTAAATTATTTTAGCAAATAATAATATATAATAAGAGAAAGCTATTCATGTTTCGTCTGGTCATCAGGAATAGGAAGTGGACTGACTGGTCTCGGTGGATCGCTGCTCCTCCTTGGTTGAGTCCTTCAGGTTCTCATACTCCTTCTGCATCTTGGCAGCCTCCGCCTTGGTGTTGTCGTCCTCATCCGCAGTTTTTCCTACAGCAAAGAAACAGTACACGGAGCATTAGATTAAATTAAATTGCTCCGTTGCTGCTAGAAATACTTGATGCAGTTGGGAAATACGTGTGTTAACCTTCTGGCAAAAACTGCATTTCATTTTGTATCTGTTACACTATGCCATACATTTAGTTTTTAGAATTGAACAAACAACATAAAGTGTGTTTTTTGTTGAGCTTTAGCAGTTAGACAGATTTGTATCTTCTGACTGTGCCAGGGTAGCTCAATTCCCTGTTCTGCTAAGCTAACTGGCAGTAGCAACACATTCAAAAGTTGTATTGATCTTCTCATCTAACACCAAAAGCATATTCCCCTAAATCTCAAACGGTTCCTTTAAAGGTGAATTTAACTATAAAAGGGGTTTTGAACATACGGCCAACCCTGGCCTGCCAGAGGGTTTAATCTGGTCCCATGGATGACTTTGCAAAGGGTAAAAATGGCAGTGAACTCAATCTTTCCAATATTCCAATAAAATGCACTGCTATGCCTTTTTGTCAATTGGGTGTTGCGCTGTCCTAAGAATAGCAGGCCCAATACTTGATGTGCTACTATAGATCCAACGTGCTAACATACAGGCTAGTTTACACTGCACTTTCAAATGTATGTTAATGTATTTGTATGTACAGTAACTGCAACACTCATCATTGCAAAGATTATAAGAACTTGAAACCACAACAGAGATAACAAAATTGTATGCAGGTTTGAGGAAACAGTAGTCTGTTTTATATGGGGAAAACAATTGGAGGTAATTTAAATGTTATTATGCTTCTGGTCCGACTCAGATAAAGTGGCCCGTGATGTAACATTTGTTTGAAACCCCTGACCTAGAAGTTACTCCTACATCTTTCTATGTTTATAACTTATAACCTTAAAAATAAGGTTAAAAAAAGAACTTTTTCTGTTGATTCTCAATGTTACAAACATGAACCATGTTTGAATCCATATAAAATAAAAATAATAACTTCTTCTTGTGATAAGCTTATAAAGCCCTGCAAAGCCAAACATACCTATTACAGATGCCTGTGTGGAATAAAATGTTATGATTTTATTGGCGTTGGACATGTTACCGTTGGGTCCAGTGAAGTCAGGAGGCCCCAGAGCCTTCCCCAGCTTGTTCTTGGTCTGCATGGCTATCATAGTATCCAGGTTCTCTGCAGGAAACAGGCCAAACATTTACTTAAGATTTGATCAGCATTGTGACGTCAGTCCACTCTACTGACGCTGCCACGCTGTGCCTGTGTGACTCAGAGGGCATTCTCATCAGAATAGGTTTTCATTTAATTCATGGAAAGGAGGCTCAAGATTATGACGATAGCAGTGGATACAATCATGTTCTTTTCCATTATCATTTTCAAAAATGTGATTAGGCATTTTGGACTTAATATCATAGAAGAAAAATACATAATGAGCTGATATAGGGATAACATATCAAGCAGATTTAAGGGTGTGTTGTCCCTGATATCTTTGTGGGTAACGCTTTCACAACAAGATTAGAGAAGGTCCCCAAATCAGTCACACACACAGACCATATGGTTTAAGAGACTGAAATTAAGTGTAAACTGATCCTCTCTGGATTAACTAATGGCTAAACATTATGTAAAAAAAACAGAGAAAGCAGATGTTCCACAGATACACACATCCAAGGGATCAGCTCAAATGTCATCTTCTATGTCATCTTCTATGTAAAGTCATTTGACTTTAAGATACAGCCTTAGAAAAACACTGCAATATGTTATACATAAATACAACTGTGTTTTACCATAATCATTCATTGTCCATCCACTTAACACTTAAGACATTTATTTCAGTTTATAACTATATTATTGTGTGTCACAAATCGTTGATTATTTTTATAATAACTAACTAACTTATGTGAGAACTATAGGACTTAAAGTGTTACCAAAGTCCCCAAGAAGCACCTTTCCAATTGAGTGAGATAATACTATGGAATAAAACAATGGCTATTTTTGGTAATTTACTTTTAGCAGTTCTCGGGCAGACAAGGAGCATTACGTTATATCAAGGCCTATAGACCCCAGAGCTAATGCTGCAAGACAAAGGAATAGGGGAAAATATGACTACAAGTTAGAGCAGGTCCAGATTTTAAGGGAGATATCTAAAATGTGAAAAAAAAGGACAAACATGGAAGGTTACATTTCCGCTTCAAGCAACTGAGAATTAAGGATCTGTAAAATGTCCTCTCTCTTATTCTTTGACTGAACTCTCCTTTTATTTCTTATTATCTGAGCATCTCACTTGCACTTTCTAATCTGCCTCCTCCCACCTGTAGCACAGTGGAAGTCCATTATTATTTCATCCTTTCCCGCTGCCCAAACACACACACACACACACACACACACACACACACACACACACACACACACACACACACACACACACACACACACACACACACACACACACACACACACACACACACACAACCCATCATTGGTCCTCCCCCGCTCTCCTCTATCACTCTCTATCTTGGGCCCGACTCGATTAGCGTTGATTGACATTTGTACCTGCGTGCTGTGTGACTCACTGGACTGGGGGGGGTTGGCATTAACTCGTTGCTAGGCGATGGAGGAATTCCGTCCTATTATCTCCTCACAATCTATGCTACATAAAGAACGGGGGGGTTGCCTAGGAAACCCATATCTTGTGTAAGCGTAAATGCCCGTTTGTTCTGCTGTGTAGCGTCAGCCGTCGTCATTTGTTCCACTGTCAGATACAACAAGTTGACAGAGGCAGGGAATAAATCAGCCTTAGTTAAAAGCTGGTCAGCCTTAGTCATAATATGTTTATTATCACTGCTTTTATAGTGGCATAAACACATTGTAAACCTATTCAAATTAGTTACAAATCATTTTTCTCACTTTTGGTAAGACTACTAGTGAAACTCTTGGTCAACGTTTTTGATTAATCATTGCTGATTTTACTAGCAAAAATATAACACAAGTTTTAGTTTGAACCTTTTCAAATGTGAGGATTGGCTCTGTGTTATATCACTGTACATTTAATTTCTCTTTCTGTTTTCTGGATAGTACATAAACAAGTAGTTTGGAAACATCACGTGGCTCTTTATAATTATGAATGGCATTTCTCCCATTTACCACCAGTGACATTTATAGTGTATACCCTCAAAACGTCACTGGTGATATTTTATCTAAATTAGCATTGTCTAGTGTGCAGGCTCTATTTGTTCTGTCGTGTACATGTTGTTATGAACAGCACAAGTGTGGAAAAAACAAGTGTTTATCGTCTGCGTCTGCATGCTTTTGTAAATATATTTGTTATGGTTTTTAAATTATTGAAAACATAATGTACCCATTAATCCATAATGACAATATGGTTGCTGCTCTATGACAGTCATGTTGATTTTGAAGCCCATATTTTTGTTTTTTGAGTGTTATTGAGGCAGATATATAAAGATAGAGAGATGTTGGGTCTTGGGTTTCCTGAGGCTCACACACAGAGATGACAGCTGTTTCTTACAGGTGGCTGACCTTTCCACTGGCTACTGATGTGATGTCAGGCCATAAACGCCAGCCTGGTTATATAGGGTGCCCCTGACACTAATCTGTCTGCACAGGCTTTACACTTCACAGCACAGGCTGATAGGGGGACATTACCTCGGCTGAACACACAAGAAACACAAGCAAAAAGCACATATATAACACAGAACGAGAGCTGCATATGCACTAGCCAGCTAATGGGATGGATAGATAAAAACGTACCCACATGTAAGCCACACATCATAGAGCTGTATTATACGTATATGAATATACAGTATATCCTCTCCATTAAGTCAACTACAGCAAATATCTTGTTTGTCAAACTACTCCAAAGTCAAGGATTAATATACTTTGTTATCATTTTATCCCCCGTCCTACGTATACATAACATTATTTACAACAAATGATGTGACTGTGGCACCTGTTATCCTAAGTATGCCTCGTGCTGTGGCACTGAATGTACCAGACTGATAGATAAACAGAGCTGTTATTGTGTTATGTCTTACCTAAATAGGACACTCCCTCCTCCGGAGTGATGGTGCCGTACTTCACCATCATCTTCACAAAATCTATCAGCGTCTTCATGATGGTGATCAATGTTTCTCTCTCCTGAGCGTCTTGATCTGCAACAATAAACGGGGAAACCAGTTATATTCACAACAATAAATACTATAATTATTGACTTTCTTTGCAGTTACTCCCTTCCTACAAATATAACTATATATAGACAGATATATAATAATGGTAGAAATGTATATAAACATTATAAAAATAAAAATGTAAATAAACGATAAAGTATGAGAAATAAGTCTATAAAATATGTGCTAAATATTACAATATAGGCTTCACTACAACATTGTTAATAATAATGCTAAAAAAGAGTCTATGGTTAATTCAATCACTGTTTTTCTAATGGTAATTGGTTTCAGTGGTGTTGATGTTACCACATGCTGTTTGACAGTGGGGGTCATGAGGATGGGATTATAAATAATTTGTTATGTGTGCGCGTTTCATCCGCACTTCCTAGGAAGGCGTGTTGGGCAAGCATTGGCTCATCCTGGAGAACAGTATCTCCATGACAACAGCAGCGCTCCAGTCCTGTTCCTGATCTGGAGAACGTCTATCTTTGGATGAAGGAAGCTGTGAAGCAACGCTTTTTGTGCCTCTGATCTAAATTGTCACAGACTGGGCCTGTGTTGGAGTGTGTACCTGAGTCGAGGCTGCGCAGCAGGTGGTAGAAGTTGGGGAAGTACTGCAGGTCCTGGAGCCCGTCCTCGGGGCTCACCTCGTTGCCCTCCTCGTTGCCCCCCTCAGTATCTTTGTCCCAGGTCTTAGCTTCTTTGTCTTCTTCTGCATCCCTGTCCACCTCGTCCTCAACCTCATCATCATTTTCTTCCTCCTCCTCCTCGTCCCCGTTGTAGCGGCGCTTGGGTGGCTCCCATGTGTCCTAAAGATGTTTTAGATGTTATTGTTGTGACTCGTATTGCTATCATATCATATCTATTGTTTACAGGTTTTGTACCTTGATTGCATCAGCGCCCTGTTCATCCTGCCCTCCCTGTATTTCTTCATCGTCCTCAATCTCGTTGTTTTTGGCATTTTTGGTGATGAGATCCTGGAGAGCCTCGGCCACCTGGTACTCCAGAGTGTCAGCCTGACTGTCTGTTATCTACAGAGGGAGGAGGAGAAAGAAACAGAGACAGAATGAGAACAAATGTGTGTAATAACACATCTTATGTAAGATTAGCTATAACAGAAGAGCATGTCCTGGCTATCAACCTCTATGTAACACATAGTGATTGCTGTCACTGAGAGAACTGTCTCAGGGACAAATGTGGACACCTCTTAATTACTTATTGAATGTCACAAAAAATAATTCACAGCTGAAGCCATGGAACAACGCACAATTCACACGCTGTTCCCTCCTGCAGGGAGAGAGAATACATCTCAGGCCACACGCTGATGAAACAGCATACCAGCTCACAACTCACCAGCCCCAGTTTGAGCAGTTTTAAGACGATCCTGTCGAACACCCCTCTGTCGTCCTCCTCATAGATCTTGTTTGCGATCTTCTGGACGATGTCTTCTGCTGTCAGCGGAGTGCCATCCACCTGACGGAAGCTTTCTGTTTCATCTGAGAAGATAAAACAACACATATGTTATCATTTGTTTCTTAACTTTCTTAACTTGATTATTAGCTGTGTGTAGGTTTAATGTTTAAGTTCTTATCTTATAGCTGTCAGATTTTCAACGTCCCCCACCATAGGAGATTTTATGAAACTTGTTTTCTACCTTGTCTACTTTACTCCATCTGTCCTATTTCTGCTCTGTCTCATTATTAAATGGAAAACCTTGACCTAGAAATGAATTATCTCGCTCATAAGGCTTAGAATTAGTCAGTAAAAAATGATTCACACTCTCCTCTCCTACATCATCCATATCCCCTTTACTCGGTAACAAATGTGAAATTGTTACAGCTTGACTGTTACATAACTGTCCCTGCTGCTTCTCAATGTCCACGCACAATAAAAATAAGCACTGCTAGAATACTATTGCCCGTACTGGCGGGTTGATTCATCCATCATTTTACGTTCAAACACATTTCTGTCTCACAACAGGAAATAAGAAATAAAATCCAGACTGCGCTTGCCAAATTTAGATGTAGCGTAACCTGACAAGCTGCTTGTCATTGCCTGACCGACCACATGAATCGATGAAGTGTAGCAGCACTCAGCGCTTTGTGTCTGAGTCACCTCAGAGAATGCTGCTGATTGGACTGAGATATCAAGTTACATACATATACAGAGAACTGTGTGCTGATCTTGTGAAATCTATTGAGGCTGAACATCTTTGTAGACATCAGCAAATTATTGGATTTACAGTGATTTTACATAAAGGCCTATGATTAAAGAAATTGTGGTTGCATCTCTGAGGAAAATCAATGCCACATATTGTCTTCTGTGTAAAGGTGGACCTGATACAGAAGCCCAGCATAAGCTTTCACTACCGCAGGGGGAGAGGATAATCTTTCTCTCTCCATGCACGTGTTCTCTCTTTGACTATTTCCATCTGTCCCTGCTTATCCCCATCACACCCACACATGATTTCTCTGCCTTCTGTTTCTTAAAATGTCGGTGCCAGAGAGAAACATGCGCCATGAGCCCTGCCCTTTGAGGGCAAAGGTCAATGAAGCAGAAGGAGTAATACCTAACACAGCACCTTCACAAACATGCCAGGACAGGTGCATGGTGACAGGTGTGAGTAACACGGTACTTGCCATCGTCCATGCCGGTCTTGGTGGAGTCGTAGTCCTCGGCCAGGCGCCGACTCTTGGTCGAGTCTGATTCATCTGGAACGTACTTGCCATCCTTTTTCAGCGGCACCTCAGTGGTCTCCTTTGATTTCTGGCCCTCAGCCAGAGACTTCAGCACGGTGAAGTCATCGAGGTCCTGCTCTGACTCTCCGTCCTTGGAGGCAGACGGACGCTTGCTCTCTGAAAAAGCAGCATAGAATAAATGATCAAACAGGAGGAACAAACGTGATGGAGGTGAATTCTTCTCATATTAATGTAGTTCTATTTTTGTTATTTCTCAGTGCAGATGAAGCATGTTTTACTGGAAGTGCTGCAACATGAACCCAGCAGGCGGAAATAAGGTCATTAATTGATTGGCAGTAAAGGTTTCCTCTTACCAGCAGACTGTACAGCAGCCTTCACGCTGTCCGCCTCAGCAATCTGGGGAAAAGATTAACAATAAACATATCATTTCCAATCAGGATATAAGCTCTGATTAATTATATTTGCTGGGCTAATACCTGTTGTTTGACTAGGGATCAAACCGCCTATTTGGCCAGATATTGGATGAAACAATAGGATGAGAAAGAGAGCTTACCTGCTCCTGTAGTGGTCTTTCTTCCGTCAACTGTCTGTTGTACACAGTTTTATCTGCAACAGAATAAAATGCATGTAATTACTAAACTAAAGCAGACTTTATTTAAAAAAAAAAGCAGATTCAGATTTTCTAGGCTACAACATTTATTTGCACATAGATACATATTATTTTTTAACATATCTAAGATTATTTAGGCTACTTCTATAAAAAGTGTAACTATTTGTTTTACATTTTTATCTTTCAGACTTCTGTGGTTGGTTCTGGTTTTCCAACTCAGCATGCAGAGCAGAGGCAGATCTTAATCGGATTATCAAACAAAAGATTAAACTGGAGCTAAAATAGACCGCAAGCACCATAATAACTAGAGCAGGCGTCGTTAAAAACTCCACTGCTGGGCTGGAGCTGGACTTTATTTTGTTCGTCAACAGGTTTATGAATAACACAATCAAGCTACTGATAATGGCTACCAAACATTGCAAAACCTGAAGATGAAAATAAATGGTTCAAAAATAAATAAGTATCGAATAACATCCCTTTACGTGTACAGTAAATGTCAGGTGTAGTTTTGTGCAGAAACTTTTCTTTTTAAATTTGTTTGAGAATCACATTTTGAGTTATGAGTTTATAATAACCTATAGTAGCCTATTTTGTATTTGTATTGTATGCATCATGTGTGCAGACAGATAGACAGTGTTATGTCCTTACACTTTGTGGCGTTTAAAAATCTTATTTGTAACCACCGACTTCCTCCAGTAACAAATTGCAATAACAACACAGGTTCAATGAAATTATTGCACTAATACTTCACATTACAATACAACCACAACGCATTTCTACCTCACGGTTAGAGGCTATGTCCAACTCACCATCCGCTGAGGCTGTCGGTGTGGGGAAGGCAGATATCTGGCTCACTACATTCAGGGCTATAAGCTGGAAAAGGACGAAAAGGCCGACGTATTTTGACGCCATTCTGAAGTGTTCAAGAGGAACAATATATTTTGGCTGTCTGTGGTTTCCTCGTCCAGAAGCAAAGTGCTGAATGTGTGGACAGCTCCGCTCCGCTTCGGCCGGATGCTGGTGCTGAAAGTGCCGCGGAGGCTGCGCCCTGAAGTAGCCGCTCTGTCAGACGCACGGCGCGGGGAGGGGCTGGGCAAATCTCCGCCGTGCACTGGAGCTGTTGACGAGCCGCGGTGCTGAAACCAGGTCACCTCGCTATAATTATAACTAGATAAGCAGGGAGCCTCTTCAAGCCCCGTGTGAGCTGAAGAATCACCTGCTAAACAGTAGAGGCCACTACAAGACCTGCCCCCTCCGTCTTTACAGAGGAGGAGGAGGAGGAGGAGGAGGAGGAGGAGGAGGAGGAGGAAGAGGAGATGAACACTGCAAAAAGTGTCAATTTAATAAGACATATCAGCTTTCGGGGGTACTAAAATATGATGTTTTTTTTATTGATCAGGGGAAACAGTTTTTAAACATGCAATAACTCAATTATTAGTAAGGTTTTCGAGGTATTTATTGAAATAAGTAACAGTCTCGATAAGGTATGAGCATTTCAACCATCATTCAAAATCACCATTGCAGAAAGATCCTAAGAACTGCACTGGTTACAGTAAATCATTTTCTTAATCAATTACCTACAACATTGCCAAGTGGGCAGGACAGTGAACGAAATGCTGAGTTTAATATTTTTCGCAGTGTTAGAGCAGAAAAAAACGCCCATACCGTGCGTCACACACAACCTGCGTCATGGTCATATATCTCCCACTGCCCGGTCAATAGCAACCGTTATTAAAACGGCAAACAATTAGACACACCGACCACGGGGAAGATATATAATAGGTCACTTTTATGACCGGGTTGCTTGCACACAATCAGGTTACTGCTAATTAGATGCAGGCTTACCTCTCAGGTATGCCTACTTAAAAGGTCACTTTTCAATGTGAGGCTTTTTGTTTTCATAGTTCTTTACCCATACTTAATGAGAGTATATTAGTTATTTGACCTGAATATTTAATTACTGAATTGAGAAACAAGTTTAATGCAAGGGTAAAATCAGGTGTCATCATGAAAAAGATTGCATTGATGCATGAAAGCAAGGAATTAGTGGCAAAAGGGCATATTATTTGTATGATGAGTCACTGTTAATGTCTGAGATAAAAATGCATCCTGCGTCAGATTGAATGTAACTAACAACATGTAGTGCTGAAGCCTTAAGTACAATGTTGACTGAGGCCTATACACTTCACTTTAGTATTGCCCAGCTACAACATTAAAGTGCTCTTCGTCATATTTGTCAGCAATAGAAACAGAATAATATTCTATTCTATAATAATATAACACTTGGGAAAAAGCCATTCTGCCATTTAGTACTTTTGTTTTTGATACTGCAGTAGCCTTCTGCTAATAAGACATTTCAGGACAGTGTCAGGAGTATTTTGAGAGTATGGTTTATCTACTTTTATTTAAATCATAGTGACTGCTCTGAGCAGGGTGAATGTAACTGGTGTAATGTCAACAGTTGTTCTTTCCCCAAACAGTATAGAAGTGAAGGTTTGAAGGTGCAATAAGGAATATCAGGACAATGAGGAAGAAGAAGATTAAACCACTGTCCTGAGATGATGTCGAATTCTTACTTTTGTTATGGAAAGGTTGTATTGAATCAAGTCCAGTAAATGTATTGCCAAATACAATACTCATTGAAAAAATCTGAACCGTTGATTTTATTTAAATGTATTATGTCAACAAATGTCACATAACTGTAATGGGTTAGTTCAAAGCAATAATATGACGTTTTAATAGGTTCAACCTAATATTATTGCTTCAGTTTTGTCAGTATAATGAAGAACTTAATTCACCGCTCTTTTAATTGCCGAACACACAATGAAATTCAGTATATCATTTACTACAGTAGAGAGTAAGATGAAGAAAAATTGATCATCTCATGATCACACAACAATCAATTATTATTCATACTTTCTCGAAAGTTCCATTTTGCCTTCTCAGATGCTTTAAGATCGTATAATTAATTCTTCCCTTATACTTTGCCCTGTGCAGTGCAGGATGGGATGTTTGCCATCTCCTGTGGTAATACTTTACTTCCTGTCTTCTGCCTGCCTCAGCATTAAAGAGCAACAGCTCTGCCAAGATGTAGGCCCGTCAAATATCAGGCCAGTAAAAAGACCAAAGACACATCCAAAGAAAATCATGCAGTAATGCAAAAGCAGTGATAATCATCCAAACAGAGCAGCTCATTTTCCTTTGCAAGACTAGCATCATATTTGAGCTTTTTTCTGAGGAATAGCTTTTTCATCATGTGCAAAATGCACAGCACTACTGACATCTTGTGTGCAGTAGCTGGAGTTACAGTCTTCGGTTACTTGTTTCCTCAAGTAGCACCTTGACAACATGCCAACATGTAAATAAAAGACCCCAAAACAATCATTATTAATCTGTCAGCTTCCTCCCTGAGAGAGAGGATATTCACAAGGACCTCCTGACCTCTTACCAAAAAGAAGAAAAGAAAAACCCCATCTCTTGTAAACTACTGGTATTGCTCTATTTCTGGCTTTTTCACATCCTTTCCCAACTGGCAGCAGTTAAAGGTGGGGTAGGTAATTTCGTAGAAACCAGCTCGAGTGCGTAGAATTTGAAAATACACAACCGGAGAAAATCTGCCACTTTCTTACAGAGCCCCTCCTCCAACACACACGAACGCGCACATGACCAATGAGGGCACGAGATAAGTTTGTGCACAGATGGAAAGCTGACAGGCAGGTAGGCCATCCAGTTATTTTAGCCGGGCCGGCTAAAATGATTGGTCGTGTTTTTTACAGTAGGCCTACTACGGCTTCCACAGATGAAATATTTTTATGGATTTTTTGTCAAAGCACTTAAAATATTCATTGCTATCAGGATGTTAAGAGCATTCCATGGAATATAACAAAAACTGTATCTCGAGCCGGTTTCTCAAACTTACCTACCCTACCTTTAACTGTTAATGCATAATTATTCACAGATGCTTTATTTCAAAACTACTTAAGTTATAAAATAAAACAGACATTTGATGTTAAGATTTTGAAGGTAAATGAAAGTATTTTGATTATATCTTCCCATTTTTTGATCTTACTGAAGTGTATTTCAGTTAATTCTGCGTACAAGTGAGATTGTCTCAAATAAAACATTTTTCATGCTCATTATTTAAAATCTTAATTTCATGTTTTATTAAAACTGTTGATTTTGGTGAATATATTAAGGCACAGAGCTAATCAACCCAAAATGATGTCTGTATAGGCTGTGTAATATTATTCCCAGATCAAGTCTGTGTTATATGTATGTTTATAGTGAATATACTGCCATCATGTGTCCACTTAATATACCACAGTATGCTCAAATGAGGCTTGCATATACTGTACATGTCATCAAGGGGTAAGAGTACTAAAATAGTGTCCTCTTGTAAAGTTACATAACTGTATATACATTTTACTCAAGTAATGCCATTAGTTATGGTTCGCTCTGTGTAAACTGCAGTACATTTATCAAAGAGAGAAAAAGGTGGAGCATTGTCGTAAAACAAAAATTGTTAAATAATTGTAAAAAATAAATGGAATGGAATTTGACCTTGCAGTCAATTTACAACATGTCGCCAGAGCTAAGCTGTCTAACGACTAATGTACAACTTTTATCATGAAGCAACTACTACTCTTAAGGATTTTTTGACAACAATGTAAGGAGGAGTAGGTCCTTAAAGTAAACAACCTTTAACTTCCTGCTGGAGGTCGATCTTGACTTTTGTACTACTAGTAAATAATGGCATCATGTAGATGTCTTCAAAACTTCCTGTTTCAAGGTGAAATCTACGAATAAATAAGAATTCCTTTCATTTCAGCCGGGTCCTTCCGATGTTGTCGTGCTCTGAGCCTAAACAAAAGAGAATCATTGTGACTGGTTGTGTGTGTACATTGATCTTGATCTGTTGACTTGGTGTTTATTTTGATCTGTTGACTTGGTGTTTATTTGTCTGTTTCTGATGTTTTGGGAAAGTCTAAACAGTAAACAAGCTGTCTCCAGAGAACGGGACAGATACATGAAATCCCTTTTTATATCAGACTCAAGGGCAAACTGTTTGTATGACTTCAAAGACTGCAGCGGTGACTTCGTGGAGCAGGGAAGCTTTGATATGTCATCTATTTACCGTCTTTTTCAAACACTATGCAGAGGATACTTTGTTGTTTCAGTGATTTCCAAGACGTCCTGTGGTTATCTGGACAAACAATCCTTTGTATGGATACACCACTACATTTTTTCAAAAAACTCAGATTGCTATCTGTGGTCATCAGGTCTGTGTATATCGGTCTTATCTGAAATATGTTCTTTGTTGCATTTGAACAGCGGTTCAGAGAAAAAAGCCCAGTTGTAACACAACAAATACCATTTATTAAACCTTAATATATTTGTTCTTATCAGTCACACTGGATTTTGTGATCATCGCCCTCAGATTAGTATTTAATTGTGTGATGAGTTACTTTACCATGAGGGGTCCTAATCCCCGAAGTGAAACAAAATAGAGAAAGCAAATGGAATAAGAAAAGGGGAAATTAGTCAAAAAGGCCAAAAAGACAAATAAAACGCCCCCCTTATCTTTATTATTGCACAATTGTTGTAATGTAACTAAATTGTCGGAACAATTCCACATCTGTCACACTACCAAATCTTGTTGCTTTAAAAACAGTTTAAGGAGCTGTACCATTTAAAAAAATAAATAATTGTACCTCTGTTCCTTTTCAAAAGGGCACACGTCTCACAGCGAGTATCAAACATGTGACCTGCCAGCAGTGTCATCAACACTGAGGCCTCTCTTTCACCAGTTGACAGATGAGGCTGCGGCCCCTTCCTCTGATCCTTTGGGGGGCAGCATTGGGAGATCATTGAGTCACAGGCTGTTTTCAGGCTGTGTGGTCTGTGGTCTGGCCTGCAAGTCTGAGAACCAGTTTGACTTGACAGGAACATTAATGATCTGTTAATGTATTTTTTCATCTTTATAATCCACAGACTTTACTCATAACAGGTAATTCTCCTGAGTACTACTCATCCTGAGGAACACAGTGTTAGCATTAGGGGTAGTTTCCTCCTACTTGTCTTATGGGATGTTTTTAAATGGTCTTTGAGACTGTGTTACAAACTCGGGGCATATAAATGTAAATATAAAGGTTTATACCAGGCAGTTTGGTTTCAGAGAAAACGTAACATTTGTTGCCAAATGTTCCAATGTGTTCAGAGCTTGACCCACACTATGGACAAAAATGAGCATATCTTGGTTCATGCTGCTTCTGTCTTTTTCTTTATTACTTACTATATAGGTGACTCACTCACTACCCCAACATTAAAGCAATGCTAATGAGGTAAGTTAAAGTTTGAAAATGAAGTAAAGGGTGTGAACAAATTAGAGTTAAAGGAAACATTAACGTTTAGGTAAATACTTGTTTTTGCCAAGAAGAACATTGATACCTGTTTCTGAACCTATTGTATATCTAAAACTACATAATGTGATTGGCTAATAACTAATACATTATTTACCTGTGTGTTAATGTGTATTTGCTGTACCAAACCACAGTGTTCATTTTCCCTAAAGGATTACATTAACATCCAGGAGTGTGTGTGCTGTCTTCTTTTCCTGTTCTCCAATCAGCATTGAATCTACTTGTTTGCTGTTTGACACAATGGCTAGAGAAAAGCAGGATACAAAAGAACAAAGGCCAATAGAGGTAAATACATCTTTCTTTTAATGGTCATAACATGTACTACTATGACCTTACAGTTCACTTGATAGATGTTGGTCTAACGAAAGTGAGTACAAATAAAGGCTAAATGGGTGGGTGGTCTTTCTGTGTTTCTACAAAAAGAGAGAGTCATAAAACTAGACGTCTTCTCCATTGTCTGCCAAAATAATTCAGCTGGAGTCACACCAAGCCACCAGTAATGTGTTTTCCTGCACTGGAGAGCAGAGTAGACCAGAGGGCATCAGATGAACCAGAAATGACAAATCAATGATTTCCTGCCCAAGACAAATTTAGTGTTGGCAAATGTATGCCTGGCGTGTGTGTGGGCCAAATGGATGGGAAAGTGGTAGCTTAATGCACCATTTGTGGCTTATTTTCCAGATCGGATCCACCCATGCAATTTCTGTCATGGGGTTTCCCCCTAAAACATAATCAGCAAAAAGTATAGTTAACTTCATTGTAGTGACAACTTCAGCATGGTTTTCTTTCACAGAAAAGTATCCTCATGACTGCCGACATGGAACAAACCTATTGGTCCTATTAAAATGTTCCCCAGTTCAGTGGAGGTATTGTTGTCAGAAGAACTGCAAAATATTGTTTACAAGAAATCTTTAATAAAAGACAAGTGTTACACCCTTGTAGAGAAGATTGACACGGTCACATTACACACACGTCAAACACAGTGTTCAAGCGAATCACACACACACGCGCACGCACGCACACACGCACGCACGCACGCACGCACACACACGCACGCACACACACACACACACACACACACACACTGCAACTACTACTGATTATCTTCCTTATCCAACTATACCTAATGTATTTTTTTTGGCCATTGGTACAGTACACTTTTGCACATAAAGGGAATGCTCTAATGCATACAACATGACACAGGCTGTCCCAGTGTGTAGCAATGTTCCACTGAGAGGGAAGACAGTCAATAAAATTCCCTCATGGAACCAGGGCAGCAGGATGTTACAGCTCGCTTCATGGAAATGGGTGAAGAAGAGACAGGAAGACGAGAGCAAAGAAGGGAAGAGGAAGTGTGCGGTCATGGGTGAAAGGCAAAAGAAGGAGGCAGGAGACACCGGAAAGAGAAGGAGGCAGGAGAAGAAAGAGCGAGAGGTGAAAGAGGTCGTGTGTGAGGTTAAAGCGTTCCTTCGTCGAGCAGTTTGTTGATGCCGTTGCAGATCTTCCTCAGGGAGAGTCTGTACTCCTCTCTGTCCCCGTACAGCTCGGCCAGGTACTCCCCGTGGGCAAAATGGTTGAAAACGTGATCGATGCGTGCATGTGAGCGCGCCGTCAGGTGCTGCTCCACCAGGGTATGTAGCAGGTCCCTGCACTCCAACAAAAGCTGTGACAGAATATTCCTGTCAAAGGTGTACTCCACCTCGTAGAACGACACCGCCGTCATGGCCGCCTGGTTCATCTTCTTCTTGAAGCGATCTACCGTGTCCAGCTCGTCTGGGCTGAACTGGTGGTTGCGGTACAAGATGCCGATCTTCAGGGCGATTTTGATGACGTCCTTGATTATCTTGTGGGCCTCCTTCTTGCTCTTGGTGAACTCCCGGCTGGTCTTGTAGAGCTCGTCCAAGATCTCGCTGCTGGTGTCATCTGTCAGCATGTTGGCCACCACCATGGTCGCCATCTTGCTCAGGATCTTCTTCTGGGCCTGCAGGGCCAGGGAGCGAGAGTTGAAGCTCTCCGGTCCTGAGGGGACAGAAAAGAGACAGGAGGCATGGGATAAGTATTACAGGTCAGAAATCTTCACTCTAGCATTACCTACTTAAAGGAACAAGGGACAACAAAGTAAATAATAATGATCCTGCTGAGGTAGCTTGACATTCAGAGATACTTAGAAGCAATATCAATAGACTGCTTTGGCCACTTGGGGGCAGAAGAACTAGCCGGAAACACAACAGAGACCTTATATTACCTCAAGTTGACATGGAAAGTTTGTTAACAGACAGTTGCCTATACATAGATCATGCAAACATTAAACAACACTAGCTTTAGTTTTAAATCTTGTCCTGTTACGCCGAGGAACAACCTTTGGGTCTGAAAGCTAATAGTGAAGTGCCTGCATTCTCTCCAATACATCATGGGTCAACACAACTGCTAGCAAAAGTTAGTCAGATTGTATTGAAGTGTAAGAAACACACTGTAGATGTTGTCTATTGCAATTCAAAGCAGTTTTGGCTTTACTGAAAGTACATTTGTAATTCTGGTTCTTTTCAATTGACATTAAGTGAAATGACCCACAATGTGCTGTTTTTTTTTAAAGATATTAAAAGGATAAACTCAGGTATTTCTTATATAAATACAGCAGACTGAACGAAAAATAGAGCACAGTTCACCTTGATACATTTTATTATTACAGTATGTAGCCACTGCCCTCAATTCTAAGTGTGTTTACATGTAGCAGCTGACTTCCATCTGGACAAACAGGCTTTTGCATCTGTGTTGACCCATTGTCATACAAATATGGGTTCTTCCTTTCTCATGCTTTTTCTGCGATGTCTTTGTCCTTACATAAAGAACACTGTGTGCTGAAACATCCTAATGTACTGATTTCTTTGTTATTCAGAGGACGAGTTTTTCCTGGCTTAGTTACTAAACAAGTCGTGCAACAAATAATTGGTAGCAGTATTTAAAGTGATCTCAGTAAAAAGAAAGGCACAGCACTGGTACAAACTGCTCTTGGGTGATGAGTTTTTTTGGCATGAACAAAGGCTCATCCTCCTTCTGTTGTTGTAAATCCAAACATGAATATACAGAAACAGATTCTGACTTTTGTTATTTTAAAGATGATGAACTCCAGGTTTTTAAAAGTTACAGAAATAACTTAATAGTGAACACAGTCTGAACAAGTGAGAGCTGAAGAGTAGATGAAACGTGGTTCAGCCACATTCAACACAGGGCGGCGTCCTTCCTGGAGCTGCCTGTGGTTTGGTGCTGACTATGGGAGGAATGATTATCTGCTCTGGATAACAGCTGCACACCGATAAGCACTTTCCTGTCTCGCTTCAGACAGTCACAGTTTTATGCAGCGTCCCACTGAAGTCGCAATATATCATAGAGGGGAACATCAAAGACGACTTGTGTCATTATAGAACGATCCGGCAGCTTAACATGTGTCTTTGTAAATGTGAGGAGTGGGAGGACGGAAGGGGATTTATTTAGGAGCCACCCAGCTACAAATTACACACCAGATAACTCCTTTTGCGATTAAAGTCCAGGAAAGAGGCCTCCGTTTTTCCTGCCGTTCCCTGGGCAAATAGTCAGCCTCTTCCTCCTCCACATCACATGTATAGAGACAGACAAGGCCAGTAGGCTCAGCAGATGAGCCCAAGTTCAAAGACAGCTGCTCAGTTGTCAGTATCATTTTGATTAAAACATATGACCATGCAGAATTCACTCCATCACCATAGCATCATCTGCTTGTGTGTCTATAAAATAGAAGGTTTAAGGCTGCACTACAATTGCGACAAATCCAATCCATGGCATTTCATGTGAATACACAGAAGTGACATTTCATGTTTCAGTCTGAAGCCAAATGACATTTCATGCACATATAATTAGCCCACTCTGACATTTTCAACTTATATTGCAAAGTGCTTTGTCATTTCCCAATGGATAACATCTGATGTACTGCTAATTTGTGCAGCTTCATGAGTGGGATGATACCTGTATTTGTGAAAAATTCTAATTGCTCATTAAGCAGATGTCAAACAAGTTTTTTCAAAGCCTTCATTATGTGTAAAACAAACAAACTGAAAGTGAATAGACTCCTGTTTGTGCCATAGTTCTTGCTTTTCCTGATTTGTATTACATTTTTTAATGTCCAGTTTGTGGGGCCATAATACAGTTAAATCATGAAACTGGCGCATACATACTGTACGAAAAACGTTTTTTAAAAGCAACATATGAACTTACAATTGTCAAATCTTTCACTTCGGAAAAAAGTACATATGATTTTCTGACGACCTGGCCAAGAAAGTCAGATATTCTCTGCTGGGAGAAAAATCTGTCCCTAAGCTTCTACATGCTTCACTTTCTTAACTAGCTAGTTGTCTGCCTTTTTAATTTTAGGCGAGTAGATAAAGTTGGGTCTGTTCTTCCCTTAAAGCTGCCTGATGGAAACAAGGTTGACGAGAGTTGTGAGACTGAACCAAAATGAATGAGTGGAGTCCCTCAAAACCAAAAAAGATGCAAAACTCTTTGGTGAATGACTGAATGAATCAACACGCACATGTAACATTCATTACAGGACAGTTGATGAGTTCCTGTTGTTTATTATTTGTTGTGCAGGAGGATGTGATATACTGTGACCAGACATAAACATACAGCACTAAGAATAGTCTTTAATAAATCTATATAAATCCTCGACTGTCCAGGCAACATCAGACTTGGAGATAATAATGTGTTGCTCATCCTCACAGCCTGCTCTTCAGGAACTGTTAAAAATACCAAATATAAATGAAAAAGCCTGAGGTGTAAAATGTAACACAGGCGCCATAATAGCAATATGGTAGTTTCCATGATATTTGAATATCAGCAGCACAACATATAACTTTGGTTCTCATTGGACATATCTGTGGCTCTGATCAACAGGCTCTCTATGTCACTGTTATTTCCCGTTTCTCTGAAGCAGCTCTTTGTTCCAGCGAGCGTCTGATATTCAGAAAACCAACTGGATAGATTACTGAAACCCTGGCACTCTGAAAAAGGTGACAGCTTGCTCCATAAAGCCGGCCTTGTCAGACCCTTGGTCCTGCAGACTATTTGGATTCTGATCTGTCGTTTTTTATTAGACTTCCCTTCCATGCAATGAAATAACCAATATCTGTCATGGTCAATTCAAAGATCAGTTACATTTCATGGTAAAGAGTGTTGCATGAAATGGAGTGATTGGATCTTTTTAGTTGTTTCTGTGCAGCGCTAAAAGTAGACTAATTATAATCCTGCCACCCCCACCACACAGCCTGGAGCCTGTTTTGGAGGACCAGCAGGTGGCTATCAACACACTTGCCTTGACCCCTGTCTCAAATCTGTTTGCACATTTCAGAGAGGGGAAGAATGTAAGCCAAAAATGAAGGAGTCCGGGGGAAAAAAACAGTTTGGAGAATGGACACAAGTCTGCTTGAGGTGTGAGTCAGAGTGCTGGGCAAGGAGGTGGCTGATTCAGAGTCTGGAAGGAGATTTTAGAAGATACAGTAAGTGAGCGTAGACAATTTAAAAAAGAATGCACAGGGTGACACTGAGAAGTCACATTCACATACAGCCTGTCACCCAGCGGCTGAGATGAGTGACATGCATGAGCCGGAGTGTCAGAAGAGTTAAAGCTGTCAGCGTAGAGATGGTAAGAGAAACAGACTATCCTACTGCTCTCTCTACTGCTCTCTCACTTTCTCTCCTGCCAGCTCAATAGTTTCTCACTTGTTGGAAGTTTTCATAAAATAAAGTGAGAATTCTACATTGTGGGAATAAGTTCCTGAAAAACAAACCAGGAGCAGAGTTTTCCGCCGTCGTAGCAGCCTATCAAAGGGGTTGCGTGTTTTGGGAGTTGGTGAAGTTTACTTTTACCATCAGGATTAGTAAGGTGCTTGCTGCTCTCTGGCCGCGGTTGTTGACCAGACAGTCTCTCTTTGTCCCGACTGATGTTTTTAGAGCGCTGAGTCAACAGTTTCTGCTGCGCTGCATCAGAACATACATACAGTGTGGAAAATGGAGACCTGCCAAACCTGCCATGCTGAAGGTGGTACCCTGCAAAAAGTGTCCATCTGGCCAGATTTGTTCCCCATATCAGTCAGAAACACTTACATGAATAAAGAGGACGTTTACAGCCAATGACTCTTTAGTACAGCTGTCATGAAAACAAGAAAATCCCACTTTAAAGGTCTCCTATTATGCTATTTTTAGGCATATATTCGGTCTCAGATATATAAAAATATGTCTATGATGTGTTTTGCTCAAAATACCAAAGCATGCATTTTAGACATCCCTAATATCCCTCTATTCCAGCCCTGTTAGAGAAACGCAGATTTTGGGTCCTTAGCTTGAAAAAGCGAATGCCTGCTCAGAATTACCCGGCAGCTACAGTTAAATTCTGCCGTGATTAAATGCCATCATGTTCCAAACCACATCAAGGATTATTTCTGAAACAGTATGCTTTTGCTCAAATGCTTTTTCTCTTGCGGGTTTACCACAAGGCGAGTTCCTTTTTTTATTTCCTGCTTTTTTACAAATACTCTCTCTCCAGTACAGATTAGCTCTGATGCCCCTTTCACACCGGCGCTTTTTCAGCTCCGGCTCGGAGCTGGAGCCTGAAAAGTACCGTTTTTCCCTGTTCACACCGCAGCGGCGCCGCCTCATAGCTCCGGAATGCGGTTCACTTCCAGCTCCAAAAAGTTGTCGGTCTAGAGGCAAGAGCTTCGGAGCTAGAGGCGGCGTCGCTTACGTCTCTCTTACGTCGAGGCGTGCAGGAAACTAAACCCACCTCCCCTGAACATGGGTCGACTGAAGAGTCTCGTCATGCCTGCCTACAAGCAGTAGCGCTGAGCAAAGTGACTAGAAGGCAACCACACACTTATATAAAAAAACACACTTTATAAAGTCAGGCAACACTAACCAGGCTTTGTGTGATTCTGTTTATTTGTACCTTACTTTGACCATCCGTTCGCTGTTATTGATCATTGTGGAGAGCAATTTGTTTTTTATTATAGCAGCTATCGGATGGAATCAATACATGGGCTGCACAGGTTGTCATGTCCGACTATCACAAGTAGAATCATAATGAAAAATACGCCGGTAAAATGTGCCTGTAGAAAACGGCTTAGCAAGTAGTCAGTTTAGCTTCGGTTGCTATGCTAACATCACCCATGTTATACCGGAGAAACTTTCATAACAGCGTTGTGATGCCAAACAGCGTCAATTCAGACTGACACACATTCACTTAAGGGGAACTGGGGATATGTACCAGCTGCTTGTGTGACAGTCAGACAGTGAATACTTTAGAGCCGTGTGCGCTAACCCGGAGCTAACGGGAGAATAAACTCCCGTGGAAGAGCAGACAGCACTGCAGCGGTCGGTAAATGCCGCTGAAACACATTAATAAACAATGAACCACGGCACTCTGGAGAAAAGTATAAGGTTGGAGAAGTCGTTATTTAATTTAATCTGGCTTCGTATGATTAAAAGCAACACGATCATCGACCCGACGCAGTCCCCCCCCGTTGTTGTTGTGAGCTCCGTTGGGGAGAAAATCAGCGATGTAAACGGTGACGTCATGACGCAGCAGCGGCAGCTGGGCGGTGTGAACAGAGCGGGAGCTGAAAAGGGAAACCGTAGCTGAACCAGAAAAGCTCTAGCTCGGCGCTAGAAAGGGAAAAGCGCTGGTGTGAAAGCCGCATAAGTGTTAGCGATGCTTCCTAATGTAAACAAAGACCATATTACGTCCAAAACAGTCGGGCATTGTTTCTGATAGCAACGTTTCTGATAGTGCCGTGGGTCCACATTTCCGATATGACGTAATTTGCGACGCAAATCTGGATCAGCTGCGTTGTACCCCCGTATTTAGAGATTTGGGTACAGAGGAAAAGAGAGAGGGTTTTGTTTTCTGACACTTTGTGAGTCTCCTGACACACCGGGGACACATATTTATGTATAAAAGACATAAAAAAGTGCATTTTGCATGATAGGTCCCCTTTAAGTAATTATTGAACATTTTGAAAAATATGCTTGTTAGTGTTTTGGCATATAGGTGTAGTGTATTCACACAGTCACAGAAAAAGACTTTGGTGCTCCGTCATTATCATGTATGCAGTGCATTGCACCGTGACTGAGCTGCACTGACCTTTGTGGCCGCAGCCAGCCGCTGCTTTGACCTATGCTTGTACTAAAAGGTCATTTGTGTTGTCAGATTTCCAAAACTGTACAAACACAAACTGGCATCATATACAGACTGAAAATACATTCACTTTTGTGATATAAACATGGCAACAAAGCTAGTTTTGTTGAAATAATGTAAAGAATCACATGGACCAACTCACAGTGCAAGAGGCTTTTTTTCTACTCTGTGAATACACCTTTAGGTGAGAGGATTGATAGAAATGTTTTAACAGTGGTGTTAAGTAAGTATTTACTCAAGTACTTTACTTAAGTTCAATTTTGGGGTACTTTTCTTGAGTATTACAATTGTTTGCTACTTTGTACTCCACTACAATTCAAAGGTACATCGTGTACTTTTACTCCACTACATTTATTTAATACACTTGAGTTACTTTGCAGATTTGTATTAATAATGTGAAATATAATCAACACTTAAATCAGACTTTAGTTACACCTGGAGGAACATTCTCAATCTACCCTGCAGTATACAGAGTTATTCAAACTAGCTGCACCATTACCAGCTTTGATAACACTTTAATGCATCAATAATTATAATCAAAACATACAGTATCATATACATTATTCTGAAATTGGCCAATCTGCATAATAAATACTTTTGGTACTTTAATTAGATTCTGATGCCAATATCTTTCTCCTTTTACTTGAGTAACATTTTGAATGCAGGTACTTTACTTGTAACAGAGTATTCCTACACTCTGGTACTTCCACCTTTACTCAAGATCTGAGTACTTCTTCCACATCTGCCCATTCGGTTAGTTAGTGGTAGTGATGACTATGTGGTATTAATATTAAACAAAAATTACCCTAAAATAAAAGTTTAAATGAAACCCTCCAGCTGACTGTAATTGTCTTTTTTTCTTACAGTTTTTGAAAATTATTCTCCACCCTGAGCTGCAAGTCATTAACTTCGCCAGCTTCTAATAACATCATTTCTGTAAACCATTCAGAGCTGCTGCAGGGCTCAACATCCTGACAGTATCATGTATCACACACACACACCACACTCACACACACACACACACGCTGAACGAGGAAACACAATGCTCGGTCAGTGCTCCTGGGGTTGCTAATGACAACATGCTCATGTTTAGTATTAGAAAAAACAGGCCAGACTCACTGCCCAGGTGCATGGGATGTTTTATTTATTTTTGCCAGATGCAAATGCATGTTCATCACACATGCTCGAATTAACTCACCTAACAGACACAGGTGTTCATTCAGAATCATCCTGTTAGGGTTGGATATTAGCACAGGATCAACATGTGACATTTGATAAGAACAGAGAAAAACAAAACAAAACGCCTATTTACTATACCCTCGACTGCTTGGCACCTGACTCTCCTTCCTGTAAACATTATTAGTTCAAACAGCCAAATATTAAAGGTTACTGACATACAACCAGCTTCAGGGATGCAGGGAGGTAATGGAGTGTTATGTTGAGTGACAAACAAAAAAAGCAACTGAACTCACTTGTTGCCATCGTCACAATTAACCTCTGTACACTAACTGTCCATGTGCAACCTATTATTTTAATGTGTTTATAACTGAATAGCCAATACAACCCTCTCTGAATTGTGCCAGGCTATTCTTTGCACTCTGTAAATGCAGAAACAGCAATCATTTCCAGACATTTTCCTTTCCAGATATTTTATTTTATTAAGGAAAAACAGTAAAGTTATAACCCCCTTTTGCCTCCTATGTAAAAACGTCTGCAGTAGTAGCATACATTTAATAACAAAAACAACTATAGTCGTCCAACTTGTGTACAATGTGCTCATTCTGTGGCAAAATGTCCAGGAAAGCCCTCAGTAAGTGTGTCATCCATCAGTACTGCCATTTCACAGAGTAACACAGCTTAAACAATGAATCAATGGGAAGGACATGTCAGGGGCAAGAGAAGTAAGAGATGTAAGCATGGGTGACAGCTTGACTTCTTCTCTTTTAGCCTTGGCCTTTTTCTTTGCTTTTGCTTCCAACGAAGAGTTGCTGCAGACTCTCTCTGGCTGCATTTACAAGACTTGAGGAAAACAATGGAGCAGGTCATTCAGCTGCAGTAAAGAGGTTTTTAATAGCCTGCAGGGTCAGTGTCAAGAGAGCCTGGGAGGGCAGTGGAGGAGAGAGAGGAGGAGAGAGGAGGAGAGGCATGGTGTGTGCTGCCAGCTGGTATCAGAGCTCCACTAGCTGTGGTGTAGGCTATGTGTTTGTTAGATCACTTCTACACACACACACACACACATGCACACAGGCAGACTATTAAATAGAGTGTGTGGAGATCATCACGATTCATTGGGTTCAGACACAAGGAAAGAGCTGCAAAAGTATCCTGGCGCTGAAGCCATTGGAGACTTTTTTGTCTTTTCATGTGTCTCCTCCACTTACTGGTGTATTTTTGACTCCCACTGCTCTATTTGGAAGATGACTCAAACCACCATCCCACCCCTTGCTCACTCTCTGTCTGTTGTAATGCGTGTGCGTTTTTTGAGTGACTTAATAAAAAAGATTGAGAAAGATTTAACTGAGGGAAAGAAAGTATGGTATCATTTAGTGGAGTGCGTTGACTTGCATTATTCATGACATGGTAAATCTGACTCGGAGCCAGTTTCCAGAGGGCACTCAGTGCTTAAAGAGGTTATTCACCGTGCAATTAACAGCTGCTCAGGATGTACAGAGGCATTCCCACCTTTAAGGTTAATAAATAACTCAATTGTAATGCCTTAATGACTCTCTTTTGTGTGAAGTACAGTTACAGAGTTTAAAGTTCAGTCCCTTTTTGTAGATGTGTCTGGCTGTAAGAGGAATGTACGGCTAACTCGTGCTTTACTGGAAGAAAGTGTAATAGCAGGAAATACAGATTTATTCTCCGCACAAATCCCCGAGGCTTGTAAAAGGCAAACTGTGTGTAAAACATTATATGAATGAATGTGATTTTGGTGTGTTAATGTTTTTTGCATATGCTGCATGTCTCTGCTTGAAGTTTGTATTCGTCCCAGAAGGGAAATGTGGACGAGATGAGACACAAGAGAAGCTGCATCGCCATAAGAAAAAAACATATGATATAAACATGAAGATAAAGCTAATAAATACTTGTCAAGGGAGAATTTTAAAGTGCAAAAACAAGTAAGGAGGTTAGGGAACAGAAACAAATGATTGTTAATATATATCTGTTGGTGAAGTGTTTCATTCATTTGCTGAATTAGAGTAAGATTACCGTCAAATATGCTGCATTGATTTCTCTTGGAAGCCTCACCACCAGAGCAGGACATCAACACAACATTACACTGACTTGATTAACCAGTTAGGGGGATATTTTGGACCTAACTCATTATATAATATATTACATATTGCATTTTTTTAATTATCATATTCCTTTTTAGCTGAGCTGAGTTTATCAAAGATATGTTGGAGGTTAGAAACACTTACATATTTGTATAGTTTGTCCACTAAGCACTAAGAAGTTTGTGTTCAAATGTTAAAACCACTTTAGATTTGTATGATGTTTTGTATAATGCATTATTGGTCAGGTTTTATTCATAATATTTAGTTATACGCATGATAATTGTTGATGCTGATGTTAAATGAATGTACAGAAGACATTCAACAAAGCATGTTGCAATAGCTGCATTTGTGTCTTCACTGAACTATGATTTGTGCTTTACTTATTAAACAGAGCTGTTAAAAGGAAGGCTATATTAAGATAAAACACTTTAGGATGTTCTCTGTATTTGTCGGAATACATGGAAATGAGCAGCCAAACAAGGTTTGACTCATCATTACTGGCAAATACATAATGGATGCAAATTACATAAACAAACCGGTTAGGAGTCAATTAAAGAAACTAAATTGATGTGAGCTGCATTTATGTCTCTGTAATGAAGAGGTCTGATACACAGTAAGAGACAGTGTTTGAACCTACAAGTGTGTTTATCCTGGGACCGGTCTAAGTGTCTCTATTGTGACTAACAGTCCAGGGAAAAGCACTTCAGAGCCTCTCTGAGTCAGGGATACAGATCGCTGCATGCAGAGTCTTTATTTAATGCTCCATCCCACATCTCTTGTTTCGCCTCTCTCTGTCTCTGACTCTTAATGGCCATGTCCCTGTAGAGCTGAACCAGTGAGGAGAGGCGAAATGAGGCAGTGGCAGGAGATGTCTGATTGATTTATGTGTCGCTGGCTTGATCGCCTGTCACAGGGATCGGGAGGGGGGAAAGGGTGAGAGAGAGGGATCAGCGTTTTGACCTCTAACTTAAGCTCTGGCCTTGGCTTTCTTCAAAGTCACTGCTTGTTATGAAGACCAAACAAGAGGCTGGCCCCCAGAGGAAGAGAAGTGGTATCCTCGACATCCTGTCAGGACTGCAGGGTGAGCCGGGCATGGGAACTGGCTGCAGGCTGTGTCCCCTCTCTGCTTCCCCCCCTCTGGAAGCTTCTCTGGGAAACCACTCTGCCACGATCATAGCTTTCAGGTGGGCGTTGGTTGAAGGAACATTTCTACATGAATAAATAAATGTGTACTGTTTGTCCCTACAACACAAGGGTGAAACTATAGCCAGGTTTATTGTTTGCAGATCACAGAAACTTTCTTGGCCCACAGGAAGTGACGCTTTTTACATTTGTATTAGTGACAACAGCAGTTTGGAAAGACAATAAAGAGAGACCAGGCAGCTTATAGAGACAAAAGCGTTAATTGCAGTCAAACTGAACTGCGGAAATGTAAGACAGCCAAAAACATAGTGTCTCATTAATGTGTTTGCTGGAAATTATGTAGATAACCACGTCAAAAAAAATGTGGTTCATAGAACAGACTATTTATAGAAAGCTACGTCCAAATGTGTGGGCGTGTTTTTGTGTGAACCATAATGACAGACTATGAGACTGAGGCCTAATAAAAAACAGAGGATGTTAAAATATTGGTGCTTTCCATACTTTATCTGGACTATAACCCAGACAGAAAGTTCCCTCGACTTTTTCCATCTGACATGAACAAACTAAGCTTTTTTCGGAGAAAGGAAAATGGCGAAAATAAGTGAGGGGGGAGGGGGGGCAGAGCTGGCGATATGTACATTTTCATTTCACACCATTCAGTCAAACTAATAGAGAAGCATGAGAGGAAGGAAGATATGTGTGCTTGGACATAAAATAAATATACAATCACAGCCTCTCTGAAAGAGCCTGCAGATGTGTCACTTCATTTAAAACAAGCGTGGAGGAGTGATAGAAAGAAGGATGGAGGAGGTGGGGGTGTTGAAGAAAGAGAGGTGAAATAATCTGTCCATAGCTACTGTCAAGGTCCCTTTACGTCAGACACAGACCCACACAACATCAAAAACATCTCCTCACCCTCATTCCCTTTCACATCTTCTGCAGCTGTATGAAGAACCGGATGCAGCGTGAGCGTTTGTCTTACATTCATGAAGCTCTTGTCTCTTTTTAATGATCTCTTCCTCTCTCTGTTTCATTTCTTACAAGATCTACACTGAGCTGAGGGTGAGTGGCAAGGAAGTAAGTGTTTTCCGGCCCTGGGTGAGCTGCTCCTCTCATAGACCTCAGCCAAGTCTCAGCATGCCGTGGCATCGTTTACAAAAGAGACACACACATGCACGCACACCCACACTTTGGGCCTTGCCAGCTTTCCCCATAACTTTGGCCTCCCGGTTTGTTTACTAGCTCCCCCACTGTAACTGAGTTAAGTAAAAGTGAGTCACTGGGAAGCTTTAAAATCACTGGAGGCCCACTCCGTTATTGCCCAGTTAGGCCCCGCCCCCTGCCATAGCTACTATCACTACCCCCGGTGTCCATTACTCCATAGGTTTACTGATGACAAAGATATGTTATCAGTTTGTAACTACAGGTCAAGATCACATTGACATTTAATATAACATTAGAAGTATTACAATATTTCAATTAAGTAAAAGTAGCAATACAAAATATAAAAGTATTTGCAACATTATGTACTTAAAGTATCAACGGTAAACTCATTCGGCAGATGAATGGCCCCTGTCAATGTAATGCTATTGTATTAAATACTATCTGGTTATTGTTACCGATATAAGATTGCTATTAATGTTGTATATATGTTGTACTAATAGTAAATAGTGACTAAAGCTGTCAGCTGTGGAAAGCACAACATTTCTCTGTTTATTGTAAAGAGAGTAGAAATATATAGGCTAAACACTCAACTAAAGCAGGCTACATCGCAACAGTATTACAATTAAGTACTTCAGTAAATGTTACTTTCCACCACTGGTAATCACAGAAAAAAACAAAAAATACAGCTTGAGTATTTCAAAAAGTTTGATGAATATATCTAGAAGTATTGTAAGCTTTTAAAAAACATTATATAATTGCTGTCGTTTATTTAATAATCATTTTGTTTCTGTAGCCATACCAGCCAAAGAATGAGTTCCAGCTGCGGCTCGTTCAGACTTGGCTGCAATAATAATAGTACTTATTGGGGGGGGGGGGCTGCATGGTGTTTACTGCAATCATGCATGCACACTAAGACTCAGTTACTTACTTACTTACATATCCACTTTGTTAAAAGAATACTTTTTAATATTAACTTCAGGAGTTTGCTTTTCATAGCATTTATAACTGTAGGTCCCATAAGTGAGGCAAATACTGCATCTAAATGGCAAGTATCATGCGTTTTTGTTTAATTTCTAAATGATGGGGTGTTAAAGTTATATTCGTCAGTACAGCAGTAAGTAAAACAGCTTTTCAAAAAGACAGATTACATTAACCCTCATTGAGAAATGTACATGAAGTTATAAATGTTACATGAGCTAAGGTTAGCCAGGAGAGGGGCGGAGTTTTCCAGCTGTCTATGCCGCCTCGATTAAAAGCCTGCAGTGATCAAATTGGATGTACTCTGAGCTTTGGCCTTCAAAGTCCTCACAGTGCCTGACACACTTTAGTGTGAAGCCAAAGTGCTGCTGCTCTCTTAGCTCCCAACCCACCACTAACTAATGACCAGGAAATAACTGTGGTTCACACACACACACTCACACACACACACCCACACACACACACACACACACACACACACACACACACCACACACACACACACACACACACACACACACACACACACACACACACACACACACACACACACACACACACACACACACACACACACACACACACACACACACACACACACACACACACACACACACACACACACACACACACACACACACACACACACGTTGTGGAATTGTTTCTGACTTTATGTGACTGCATTCCTCTTTGCAGATTAACCCTCTCCACTACCGTCCAAACCAGATCCTTCTGCGAGTTCAAGTGCTTTATACGCCTATAGATAACAGAGTGTGGCATTTTAGTTCCTCTCTGTTTCCATTATTGCCCATTAGATGTCCAAACCCACAAATATAATTGGCACATTTGTTTCTTCTTTCTGCTGCCTTTAAAGTTATAAATGTAGGCTAGGAGCACCTTGATGTGACAATCTGTTTCCTTCTTGTTGTGATATACTATGATAAACATGGTTATTCTTCTTTTTGCTACCATTATCTTATCTTCTTGCCATAATAAGCACTTAGTTCTGTTGTGCCAGAATTAAGTGTGAAAAGCTTTGTGAGTAATCGCTTCCCACTCCACTTCGTTTTCCCTTGCCTTGATCTGTTAATAGACGAGGAGAAGACTCATTTATGATACAATAATATGCGTAGTGAGTTTATATTATGAGTTGATAAGACAAATCCTAACTGCAGTGTACACAAATGAAGCATAAATTCTAAGTTTGAATCACAAACTGCACCTAAAAAATCTCCATCAACGATTTTGAATTATAAGTCATGTCCCTCACACCAGGCGCCACCACTGGCTGTTTGCTTTGCCTCGACCGGCCCTCCAGTGAGACCACAGCCTTCTCCTCCTCCTCAGTGCGTGTCTGAAAAATATTTCAAGTGCTACTCAACTGGCTTTAGATAAGCCAGTCCTTTATTAGTATATAAGTGCTTTGTTACTAATTGTATTTCTCGAAGTGGAGTCGAGCCTGCATATGACATTAAAGGGGGTTTCCAAATATGAGTTGCTTGTTGATTCTCATCTTTTATATTCAGGCATCAAACAAAAAAACATTTTGACACTCTAAGGGTGTTTTTCACACGGCTGGAGAGGTGTGGTGACCAGTTCATGTACAGGCTGAATTTACCAGAAGTTTATTCGCTGACATTTCCTGTCTGAAGTGGAAGTTGGGCGAGGTGATACACACATTCCTCCCTGCTGCCTCCTTCAGCTGCTGGCCTGTCCACACTGTTGTACTTGTTATTATTGTGTTGTGTAGTTGGCGTTTCATTGATGCTTGTCCAGTAATAAGGACTTCCATAAGACTCCATCCCAGGCTGATGTTCACTAACTTTAATCTCTTCGTAGATCCTCTCAGGTTCAGCTTCGTCCTCGTTGGGGTTTCTCTTTTCTCTATTTTTGGAGAAGTGTCTGAGGGTTATGATCCCCAGAAGCACCAAAGCAGCACCAACAACGACACCAAGGGGAAAAGCCTTGGTGTGAAAGGGTGAGGCTCTGTCAAAAGGCCGCTGCGGTTGATTTCATGTTCCAGTAATGGCTGAGTCGTAGGGAAATCATTATTTCTCCAAATGTCCTATAAACACTATGAAATGCCATGGTACTATTGTACCAACGCATGTGTATGTGCATTCAAGGGAAAATGCACTCACATGCCGCTCAGGGACATGGGAGTTTTTGGGTTTGTCTTTCACTGCAGCTAGAGGAAAGAGAAAAAAAGAACTTTCTCCTGAGTCGTCTTTTCCACTTATGGCTTCACTCCTGCTTTCTTTTTTTTTCTCAGTTCAAGTTACAATTTTCCAGAACCAGCTCCTGGTGTCTCGACTGTGTGTGTGTGTGTGTGTGTGTGTGTGTGTGTGTGTGTGTGTGTGTGTGTGTGTGTGTGTGTGTGTGTGTGTGTGTGTGTGTGTGTGTGTGTGTGTGTGTGTGTGTGTGTGTGTGTGTGTGTGTGTGTGTGTGTGTGTGTGTGTGTGTGTGTGTGTAGAGAGGGCTGGGGTGCAGTAAGCACTCTCCATCTGTGGGCCAGATTAAAGGCAGGGAGAGGAAAAAACAGGGATGCACGAGCAGGAAGAGTGCAGGCATTTTTCAGTGCATGTGTATGTGTCTGGTAGAGTGTGTGTGTGTGTGTGTGTGTGTGTGTGTGTGTGTGTGTGTGTGTGTGTGTGTGTGTGTGTGTGTGTGTGTGTGTGTGTGTGTGTGTGTGTGTGTGTGTGTGTGTGTGTGTGTGTGTGTGTGTGTGTGTGTGTGTGTGTGTGTGTGTGTTAAAGTCTATGCAGGGCTGGCCCACTCTGCCTGTCTCTCATGTGTAAAGCATGTGGCCGGCCTGCCAACATGGCAATCATGAGGCAAAAGCTCTCCCCTGATTCCTGTGTGCTCCTGGCTCGTTCCAATGCAGCAGTCAGTGATCTTAGAAGTGTGTGTGAAGTGTTTGTGGAAGTGTGGATTAGTAGCAATTAACACTCGATTCTAGTGAATGTGAGTGTTTGAATGCTGAAGATCACCTGGCTGTAGATCAAACATCTGCAGCTTTCTTTGATTATGATATAACCACAAAACCGCCCGTATGCCCGTATGCCCGTATGCCCGTATGCCCGTATGCCCGTATGCCTCCCACAGCTGTTATCACAACAGCAAAACAGCTTCTCTTTTCATAATATAAATTAACACAAACGGGTGGAACTAGCTCTGGGGACGGCAGATTGGGTTATGATGTTATAGTGAGTCACATCCCCAAATAGAATCAGACAAAAGAGGACTGTTTGCAGGTTAAACACAATGTCAGACTAATAAAACAACTAAAACATCATTCAAACCAGAATGCAGAAGTTTTGTTTAAATGTCTCTGTTGTGGGGCCATTGTATGATATTGAAAACATTCTTCCAGCAGAACAGGTGTGTTGACGTTTCACTGAAACTAAGGCGTGTGGTCACATCCACTCCACCACAGGAAGGAAGTCCGAGTATGAATCGGTGTGTGAGTGTTGGTATGGTCAGTGGCATACTCAATGCATGACTGGAGGATTATGGGAAAGTCTTTGTGTGTGTGTGTGTGTGTGTGTGTGTGTGTGTGTGTGTGTGTGTGTGTGTGTGTGTGTGTGTGTGTGTGTGTGTGTGTGTGTGTGTGTGTTTCTTTTCTGTAAGGTCTAGAGGGTATTTATTTATACAGTTAGCGCAGTTACAGCTGAGCTTACTGTATTGTGACTGATCTTTGTGCTACTAATTCTCTGGGTTAGGGTTAGTTTATGTTTCAAATTCTGACTCACATGACAACCTGAAATTAAAAAAAGTAAATTCCTCTGAAACAGTTCACGTTCCTGTGAATATTACTGCATTCCTGGTGTGGGAGAAACATAAGTTATGAGATGACTCGCTGAATCATTTGCCCTACAGCTCACAGTAAGAAGTAATAAAGCTTTCAGCAGCAAGGATTGCATTTTGATATAAGGCACAAAACAAGGAAAATAACTTTAGTTCGTAAACTGCATTTCCTATTAAACAATCTACATCTACCCAAGAGGAACCAAGTAGAGAACAAAATAAATGTTTCTCCAACAGAACCTGTTCAACCAGAACCACTAGGTGTAATTACTTTTTTCATTCAAACTGTTTGAAGTGAAACACTTTCTTTCTTTCTATATGAATAGAGACATAATATAACAATATATACCGGTAGGCCTTTTATATATATATCATCACCTAGCAACAACATTACTTGTGACTTGAGACCCTCAAATGGCAACCATTATGTGTTTACTGTTTACTTGACTTCCCAAGTTGAACCTCACAAGTTTCACTTGGAGGCAGCATAACCTCAGGCTGAGTGGTCCGAGGTCAGGCATGCTCTCTGGGGCATTATGGGAAGAGATGTAGAACTGACGAAAAATACAGTAGGGAGAGTTGGTCCAACCACAAGTATTATCCGGCATCAAACCGAACATCACTAATTGCAAATAAGGCTGTGTTTGAGTGAGGGGAACATTTAACTATAAGATGTCAGTCTCACTCACTTACAGCTCAAGGGCAGAGGACAAGACCTTCTGAGACTAAATACCTCAATATTTACAGTTTAAGTTTTGTGCCAGAAAACATGTTAAAGGCAGCGTCAATGAATCACACATCCCTCATCCACATAAACAGGAATAAGGGTCATGTTTGTGTGCAGCAACACTTTCAAAAATGTTTTCATAATACAGATTTTGATGGGACATTTGACCTTATAAAGTGAGCCATACCAGTTATTTTGTTTCCACCACAGCAGACTGAGGAGTAGAAGCTGCAGCACAGCCACAAAGCACGATGCATTTTAAGTATGAGTCAGGCTCTCGCTTCCTCTCCACTGGGAAAAAAAAAAATGTTTTGCTCTCACCTCAACCGTTTTTATTTAACATTGTGTAATATTATTTTAATGTTTAAGTAGTACAAACATTGCTGGAATCGTTACCAGATCTGTATAAAAATGTAAAATGTTTTCATGATTTACTTCTGGCTCAGTCTCAGCGGGGAACATTGAACATCAGTGACATGGATAAAGCCTCTGTCACATATGAGAGTCTTGATTGATGTTTTAACCTTGAACGGTCTGCGTAGAATCAGCAGGTGATGCAGATATGTCATCACCGACTGAGGATGTGTACACAGTTTCTGGCTTTCATATTATCATATGAAATTAATATTGCATCTCTTTTTGCAAAATGACTGATGGACAGACAGACAATGAGCCAGATGGACAGACAGATGGTCAGAGATCAACAGAGCATCGATAACATACAAAGCTCTACGCCGTCAAATAAAGATGTAATCAGCCACACTAGCAACCCTATCAATTTATATGTCCATTATTTGACACCTATATCTGCTAATAATAGCCAGGGACAGGTTATACGTGTGTCAAATTAAAGGAGCCCAGAGCTCTCTAAATTGAGCATATATTTACAGAAAATAAATAATAAAGTAGAAATGAAAAGGTATTAAACTATACTGTGCTGTGTAATAAAAAGAAACACATTGCTCAACCTAGACTCCATTGTCATCTCCCTGGATTCAATTCACCATAGCATCTTTAGATCACTGGCTCGTCCACTTGCTTGCAATTCTGGGAAAAATCCAATGAGTAACTTCTAGGATTAATAAATATTGTGCTATGCTAAACTGTGAATCTAAACATGTTAACTCTCCCCTGAGGGTGAGACCATGAGAGGCACCACAGAGGAGAAGAGGCTGTGCTCTCTGTAGCTGATGTGTTGACGAACACCCGGCTGCACGTGTCGGAGCTCGCCTGCTCCTGGTGGAGACTGAGCCGGCTTTCATACACACTCTCAGCGAGGCTCTGCCAGTCACCAGCCCCACAGTGTGTGTGCATCACAGCTCACAGCAGCTTGACTCTGACACATCTCAGCAATGGATAAAGTGACTCTTAAAAGTGTATGAATTTGTGGAGGGCATTTAAGAAGTATTCAGATGTGCAAAACAGTGATCAGTGTAAGGATGGCTGCATGTGAGTTGATACAGCCACAGTGAAAAGAGGCTCCAGTACCTGATAAATATACTGAAAGATAGACAAAGAATAACTCACTGACCCCTTGGATATCAACTGTAGAAGCACAGTGACCACAACATGTCAGGTCACTGATGTTATAGTTGCAGAAATGTTCTTAAAGCTTACCTGGAGACAGGTCTCCATCACTCTGCTCTCCGGAGTCTGAATCCATCTTCCCCTGCAGGACACAGCTCTCTGAATCCACTTTCTTCTTGTTCCCCTTCCTCTCAAGGGAGCCTTCTGATCGTTTCACCCAGAGAACAACCACAAATGCAATTCTTTGGTTTCTTCTTCTTCTCCTGGTGAGCCTAACTTCCCCTCCCAGCCTGGATCTGTGCAGCTGTGAGAGGAATGCTACTGGGCTGATCTGCTTAGCTCTTTTTTGTGTTGCTCTCCCCTTGTGCTCTCCTCTCTTCTCCTGACTACCTCAGTTTCTCTCTTTCCTTCCCTCTCTCATCTACTTTCCTGTGCCTGATACTCCCTCCCCTCTCTCACTCTTGGTCCGCCCCCCTCTCGGTTTCTCCCTCCCTTGTCCCTGCCACTTGGTCCCTCCTCCTCTCATTCGGTTGTGTCACACTCAGCCTCTTCACGCTTTCTCCTCTCAAAGTCTTTCTCTACCTCTTTCTGTATGCTGTGAGTGCCGTCTCTTCTTCTCTCTCTCTTCCTCTCTCCCTCCCTCTCTGTCTCTGAGTGCTGCCTGTGTTTTTGCAGAGCAATGGGAGAGACTCATTCATGGCAACTTGAAATTCATCTCCAGCAGTAAAAATCCCATGACCCCTTGTTACTGACTGTTATAAAATCAGTCCCTTACTATCGGGGGAGGTCACATGAAGTCAGACCAGGTTTCTGTTTGACTTTCTTCAGTATTCATTGAATGGATCTGACCTGTTTTGGTTAATGTAGTTAGTTCTTGACTAGTTGTTGTCTTATGATCATACACTTTTAGATCAACTTCATTAATTGATGGGCTAAATATATTTAGATGTTGATTGTTTGTGATGGATGTTCAAGATGTAAAAGAATGCTTTAACATGCAGTATTTCATATTCGGTCGACAAACAGCAGCCTTTGATTTTCAGATCACTTAGCTTATGAATGCCAACGCTGTGTGTCCTTCAGTGCCCCAATAAAGATAGTTATCAGAGCACTTGCTGCTTTAAATGCCATTGCCAACAAATAAGTTACTTGTTGAGTTTTATGGAACTGTCTCCAGGCATGTTAAGTCTAAAGAATGGAAGACAATGATCAGAGCCAAGTCTAGAAACTAAAAACCTTACGTAAAACTTTCAAAGTTTACCAATACATACAAATTATTATCTGACTCTGCTGTTCCTCTAAGCTCTAAACAGCACTTTATGTCTTTCAGCATGTTGTTTTAGTTGTACAGCCTGTAACATTACGGACTGATTCACTCTCATCAGTTTTTTTTTCTGAATGCAGGCCACTGTTTTCAAAGAAAAAGCTCTGTTAAATCCGATTTATACAAACTGCATGTACCAAACTAACACAGTTAGCGACAAGCTGGTACCATAGTGCAGCATTTAGCAGCTAAAGAGCCACATAATTCCCTCAGGACCTGGTGGAGACCAAAACAGAAAACACATTTTAGAAAATACATTTGTCCAGAAACTGAACTCCTAATAAAGAAAAACAAACATATAAAAAACAGCACAGGCAGTGTCTCCAGGTATTACCAGCACAGCTGCATTTGTTTTTCAGCAGTAAGAGAGAGTTTATTGTAAAAGAAGACAGTTTCGCCACCCACAAAAACGAAATACAAAGGGTGGCATTCTGGGAAATACCATTTGGAAGCTGAAATAAATATATAAAATGTTTGTTTTGATTACCTCACATTACCTTTAGTGTGGCGGCAGGTGGGCGTGCAGTTGGTGGTCCAACAACAGTTGCAGGCGACACCATCTCCCAGGTGTGGAGCCGAGTGGTGCTCAGCGTGAACACTGGGCACCAGATGGCATAAGCTGGCCTGCCCAATGCCCAAGGCTCACTCTTCTTTGACACTGTGCGCATGTGTCCTCTGTCTGCAGTGTTGCAGAGACATGTCGGTAATCACAACAAGCTGAGCTTCATGACCTAGCCATAAAGCTGTATATTTCAAGCAACAGAGTGGCATTCAAATGAATCTACAGCATATTGGTTTGCTTGAAAAGTCCTTTTTTTAATCAGAAATGACCTGGTATGAAATAAAACATAGAATGTTATTCTTGAGGGCAGTTCAATACCTCTGGCCTTTGCAAATGAGTGCTTGAGTTTTGGCTGACGCTTAGTGATTCACTTTCTGACATGATCACCATCATCTCCACAAAAGTGCCCTTCGTGATGTAAGGCCACTTACTGTAGTTTGTAAGTTATTTTACTTGTATAACTGCAAGCCACTGTGAACTCTACTTTGTCACTGCATGCGTGATAGGATAAACCAACCACACTTCACTAATAGGAGACGATGACTGCGGGTGAAAGAAGAAGTCATATCCAGTAGCACAACTAAAAATATTCTGTTACAAGCTGAAGTCCTGCACTCAAAATCTTACTTAAAGAACATAAATATAATCAGCAAAAGTAAGAGTTATTTTGTGAAATTGCTAATTTGTGTGTTACAAAATTATCTGTTTAAACACATTTTTATACTATATACACTATGGTTTATTCCATCATCCATTTTCTATCTATATATAAATCTGCACAGGTCATCCGTCTGTCACAGGGCTGACACATACAGTATACAGACGTCCATGCAAACATACAATCACACCTGCAGGCAATTCACACCAGATTATCAGCACAATTTTTTACATAACAATAACTTATATTATTATTATTGTTAAAATGTGGTGGAGTAAATGTATAATATTTACCATAGCGGAGTAAGTAAATGTGTTAGAATTGTGTGCTGTACTATAAGGGTTGACCCAATTAAAACTAACTAAATATATTTGTAGAGCCAGGGAGAGTTTGCAATGTAATGCTATGAATTGGAATTTTAATGATATTAACAGAACATTTTTCACAACAGCATTTCTACTTTTGGTGCCTATAATACCGTGTGGGCTGAGCACATAATGAACAACAAAAAATCCAAAGGTCAGCCAGACACAAACTGCAGCTGACAGATAAATGGATGAGCAGAGATAGAAGAGAAAGAACAGCGTCAATGTAAAGCCTGGCAGCTGTACCAAACTCGGCAGTTTCAAACCGAAACCTCCAGGCTACCATATGTTGACAGCGGTCAGAGAAGAAGGACTAAAAGAAGAAGAAGAGCTTCCTGTAATGATGAGTGTCACGACTCTCTGATGTTCAATGAGAAACAAATGAGCTGACTTTGCAAAGCAGCCCGCATGAAAAGGCCATGAAGTGAGAGTTTCCCTGTGATCCAGTGCCTTTACTGGCAGAGAGCCTCCCAGTCTGGAATATTCAGACGCACCAGCACTATGAGAGACATTCTGTTTCCATTATAATGATTTGATTGTTTGATAATCACCAGCGCTGAAATATGCAGTTAATCACAGGTTCTGAGAAACATTGAAATAAGGAAATGTCTGAAAGCATCTTGAAAATAACAGTCTTACTTCCAACTGTAGGAGGTATAATTCGCATTTGCACAATGTACTGACAATGTCAAGAAATGAGTACGTTTCCAGCTTACCCTTTCTGGTAGATGTTTCCATGGCAACCAAGGCTCTCTTTTAATGAAGTTGTAATCCACCAGCGGACAGAAACAGAGAGACAAATTATGGCCAGTGGCATTTGAGAATTTTAGCACAACATAATGTTTATGTGTGTGTGTGTGTGTGTGTGTGTGTGTGTGTGTGGGTGTGTGTGTGTGTGTGTGTGTGTTGGTGTGGGTGTGGGTGTGGGTGTGTGTGTGTGTGTGTGTGTGTGTGTGTGTGTGAGTGTGTGTGTGTGTGTGTGTGTGTGTGTGTGTGTGTGTGTGTGTGTGTGTGTGTGTGTGTAAACAGCATTTAATCAATCGGTTTGAAGCAGGAGAGTCCGTACTTTTCTGAGAGTCTGAGTTATTTTAAAATCTGTCTGGCTTTCTGCCTCTTAGAAATCTGTCATGGAGCAAGAGAAATAAATGGAACAAGGAGGAAAATATACATCATATAACTAAGGAAACCGCAAATGAAGAACCATGTACTTCTTTAAGAGGAAGAACAGACTGAATACTTTAAAGAAGTGCATCAGATTCTGCAAGGTCAGCTGTTATGGTACAGTCAAGCCCGACAGTAATGCCCCTAAAATACAGATCTGTGTTGTTCTTTTTTTGAGGTGCTTACCTTAAAAAAGTAAAGTGTGAATACAGACACACAGGCCATCTTTCTGCCAAAAGCAGGCAACGCTGGCACAATTTCAAACCACAAGTATTATTCAATAGACTTTAAAAAAAGGTTTCCTCAACACACACACACACACACACACACACACACACACACACACACACACACATACACACACACACACACACACACACATACACACACACACACACACGCACACACACACACACACACATACACACACACACACACACACACACACACACACACACACACACACACATACACACACACACACACACACACACACACACACACACACACACACACACACACACACACACACACACACACACCACACACACACACACACACCACACACAGTTAAAGTTACCACAGATCTATTTGGCAGATGCCTGACATCCCGCAGTTTTAGCCCCAGGAATCACATTAGCTCTGTTTGCACCATGTCTACTGGAGCTCTCCACAATTTCTTCAGTAGCAGTTGAAAATGACGAACTGCTTTAAGCTATAAAACATTTTCTGTTAAGACATTTATGTTTGTATGTGTAATAGCTCAATAATTAATGGATGTTTTTACAGACATTGCTCCCCTGAAGATGAATTCAAACTTTCGTGGACTACTCCTCTAGCACCATCATCAGGTAAAGGTTTGGATTTGCAGAGTAGGCTACTTTTATGACCAATTTCCTGCAAAACATTCTCACGACCAGCCTTAACTTTGTGTAATTATACAAATGTTAGCATGCTACCACAGCACGCAAATAATTAGATAGTGATATGATAAACATAATACCTGCATGTTAGCATTGTCAATGCTGAACTAAAATTAGCATTTAGCTAATAAACTTAACACAAAAAGTAAGGCAATTTGTGTTTGGTAGATGATTTCTATGTTGTAACAATGCTTTTTGGCAATATCTTATAATAAGGAGCCAGGATCCTGCCATGACTGCCCTTCACCTTCAGGCCCACTTGTACTGGAACCTCAACATGTGGAGGAACATTATTTTCAGCGATGAATCCAGATTCTGCCTACGGCACTTGGATCATACTGTATGGGTCACAGTGTGGAGAAGACGCAGAGAACACTTTGCTGATTGCTGCACAGATAGAGTAGGAGTGGAGAGGATGGGATGGCCCCCTGCAGTCCTAACCTCAACCCCATTGAACCCCATTTTGGGATCAACTTGGCCCTGCTGTCCGTGCCAGAGTGACCAACACAACCACGTTGGCTGACCTGGGACAAATGCTGGTTGAAGAATGGGATGCCATCCCACCGCAGTGTGTGAGCAGGCTGGTGACCAGCATGAGGAGGAGAGGCTGTTGTGGCTGTGTTTGGTTCTTCCACACGCTACGGAGGCTGCTTGTTAAATGAATCAATTGTTAATAAATCAATTGTTGCCAATATGTTTTTATTTATCAGACTTCAATCCTCCAATCCACCAAACAACACCAAACTAGAGTCAGCAGCAAAAAAAAGCTGTTTGGCATTGGCAGAGAATATTTGTCACATTCTTCATGGGCGCACCCCACATACTCAGCTCTGCTGCTCATCCCACAAATGCTTTTTCCTCACAAATGTGGTACCATTGGAAAGGTAGGAAAACAGGCTTTGCAACGGTATAAGATGTATTGCCAAAAAGCATTGTTACAACATAGAAACCATCTACCAAACACAAATTGCCTTACTTTTTGTGTTAAGTTTAGAAAGATATAAATATTTCCTAGGACAGACACACACACACACACACACACACACACACACACACACACACACACACACACACACACACACACACACACACACACACACACACACACACACAAACACACATTGCTAATCAGATGAACATAAACACAGTTGACGTTTAAAAATAATTTTATAGGGAAAATAGAATGACCATCTGGTGGTTGTATACTGTAGCTTAGCCAACAGTCAAATTGGAGTTAACATCGATGTCTGTTCAACTTCAGACTCATTTATTTACTTTAAGATATTCAAACAAAGATATTAAATGTATTTTTGTGCAAAAAGCTAGTTATCCCTATATTGACATGTATGATTCGAGTGACTAACTTCCTTTGAGAAACATGCTGTACAGAGGACTGATAGTCTCTGTCACATTCTGCAACGCCAATCACCTGAAGCTTGGAGTAATATTAGTAAAATGAATACGCCTCTGGCAGAACACCAAGAGTACAGGACACTCACTGTCCCGGTTGTCAACAAGGGAGAGGAAGGGAAGAGGGTGGACTCATACAAGTACCTTGGGGTGAAAAACATTAAGAATTGACCTTGGATCAAAACAGTGAAGCTCTCTTCAGGAAGGAACATAACTGTTCTTGAGGAGACTCAGATGCTTCAGGGAGTGCAACAGGCTGCTGCTGATATTCTGTCAGGCTGGTGGTATTAAGGCTTGGAGTTTAGCAGATTCAACAAGCTGTGACAGACGGGCAGCTTGGTGTTCATCAGGTTATTGCTTGACACTCTTGGGGTATAGTTGCGGAGAGCAGGCCGGGATAATAACCCTTCAAATCCTCTCTACAGCGAGCTATCAAATAGAAAGATATGATCAAGCCTGAGAGTTGTTCTTCATCTGAGTCCAGGGTCTCAGGATAGAGCATGTCATTTGCCGGAGAGACTTTGATACCCATTTGAGAACATGTATTTTATTTGTGACATTTATAAATTATAAATACTTTATTCGGCTTTACATTGTTTTGTTCTGCTGTCATTTACTAACATAATTCTATGAGAGAAATGTAAAAAGTCACATTTCTTTGTATATGTTCACATGCTTAGCCCATAAAACTGATTCTTGGAATCATGGCCGTACCCACCATTGAGATCACCGAGGTCCAGACCTCGGTAATTTTATCGAGGTGTATATAATAAAACTCACAAAATAACTGCACATAATTAATAGGGTTCTTTGTAGTACTTCCATTTACTGGCAGTGGGGGCGCTGCACAACTAAGTAGCCTACAGTAAAGCAAACAGAAGAAGACCACATTCATTTATCAACAAACAGCCGCAGTCCGGACATGTACCCATGGATGTACAAACGCAAAACACCAGTGTGATTTTGATGAAAGTACGACTATCTTAGAGAAAGTTATAGTGGGGGTTCCAAATCTGGCAAACCTGGTCTGCCACATGTGGAAACCCCTCTTTAGTTTCTCACCTGCTGAGCCCAGAGTAAAATGCTTTTGTGTGCACAAACTACAGGTAAACAGCAGACACCAGTGTGATTTTGGTGACAGTACGACTATCTAGGACAAAGTTATAGTGGGGGTGCCAAATCCGGCAGCACCAACACCTGGTCTGCCACATGTGGAAGCCCCTCTTTAGTTTCTCACCTGCTGAGCCCAGAGTAACATGCTTTTGTGTGCACAAACTACAGGTGAACAGCAGTGTGATTTTGGTGGGAGTACCCAGTGATTAATCTTCAAGCTCTGGGATTGGATGTTGGAGTGGCAGTGCGCCAAGGTTACGCCGAGCTTCAAACAGCTCTTTGAAATGGAACGAAACCACGGCAGACTATCCAAAACTGGACTTGAACGGGACCAGCCATTTCTTATACTATCTACATACATCTTATAAGAGTATAATTCATATTTATAATATCAGTTAAAATAAGTGCTTCAACATAGTTAACATTGCAGGAAAGCAATATATTAGACGTTAAGTACTTTGTCAGGCTTAATATTTATCTGTAGATACCCCCAAAGCTTTTTTCTTATTTAAAAGAAGACCTTAACCTAAAGTATTCTTTAATGTTTAAATAAAGATTAATTAGTTTTTCTGTTTTGCACATCCTCCTATTAATATCTTTGTACATCCGGCACTAAACTGTTTTATTGTAGAGATCACTTACAGTATCTTCTTGATTTTTTATATTCTGTATTTCTATCATTGACCTTCTACTTTCCCCCTATTTTGTATGTACTCTTAATATCTTTTTCATCAAATATAACATATTAAAACAAATATTCAATAACGTGCTTTAACCACTAGGCAGTGCACACAAGGTACACACAGCATACAATGCCATAATAACTTTTTATTATTAGTGTAGGACACTTATGTATGTATAATATCTGAAGATTTGTATGTTTTCACATAATTTTACAGGATATTGCTATATTATTTCACATGTTTTTACTTCTACACATTAATATCTGATTTGTAAAACATCACAGGCAGAAAGGTATATCCGTCATTTAACGGTAAGCTATTGAAATTCTGAATCCATAGACGGTCTCCCATCACCCAAAACCCCTGACTATTCTCTCAACTCAGTATTTACATTCTTATATTCAAATAAAATCAGTAGTATCTTTAAAAACTACAAGTCCCTGTCTATCAGCTGTGCACCGTTATGGTGTAAATATATCTACCAATTGGATCAAATATAAAAGTCAGCCGAATTAGTGTTGGTACTGCAAGGAGACATATTGTATGAAGAGAAATTGAAGATGTTGTTTAATTGCTGATATATTTATGATCCACGTCACAATGACTTTATTTTGAAATTCAGTTCCTGACGGACAGCAAAAAAGCCAGCGATTATAGAATTAAACAAATAAATAAAAACAAGGATAATTGTGTGTTATTGTTGAGTAAATAACAGTGTGTTATTTAGAAAAGAATAACAAATTAGAAGGAAAAAAAGATTTAAAAAATACATATTTCAATATTCTGAGCCCCATTTCTTTTCCTCACGGACGGCAAAAAAAGTCTGACATGCAAAGACTTTATCTAAAAACAATAATCGTGGCTTGATATTGAGTAAGAAAATGTTTTTACTGTATGAACCACACAGCTTCCGGTCTTCCAAGACCCGACCGGACAAAAAGACGTGGTGCAGGCACGAAACATACTACCAATAGAAATGCATTGCTTTTAAAATCGTTCTGTGTGACACGAAACAAAGGGGAAAATCGTGTTGGTGAACACGAATCAATAGATTAAATGTCGTGACTATAACACGAAATGCCGTGAGACTGGGTTGTCATATGACCAGCAGATCCTGTGTGAACGCACTACGTTTGTCAGTGGACGTACGACAACATGCATGCACAATAACTTATATTGGAGCTATAGGCTAGGTTTAAATTGCGTGAATAAAATAGCTAGAGAGCTAACGTTAATTTCATTCATCCAATATCAGACCTTTTAACAAAAGTTTCAATGCTTTTCTTTCATTATAATTTGAGTAAAAGGTTGAGGAGATAACATTGTGTTGTTTTCTTTTTTCACTGACACAGATATAATGAAAAGACTGTCAGTCCAAGCTCAGGACAGGCTTTCAGAGAGAAAGTGATGGAAGTCAGAGAGGAACTGCAGGGACAGCCATCTGAGCCCAGGGTTGCATTTACATTATGTTCATGTGCTGTTCAACACAAACTATGTAAATGTATGCTGCAGCCCACTGACATGGTTTGAAATCAATATATCATCCAATGTGTGCCCTCCTACAGGACTTAAAAACAGATATTTAGATCATGAAAATCCCCCCAAAATTGGGGGGGCCTGCCCCCGAGCTCCCATAGCATGTTTTGGACCTCGGTATTTACAAAATCCTGGGTACGAGCCTGCTTTGCATGACATTTTTCTGGACGTGTTTCATTGTGGTGATAGTGAGGGTAGTCAATCCCTTGTTTGGCAAGACAGTAGTGACGGCCATCTTGGTGACGTGTGTTGTTGTGCGAGACCAGAGATGTAGTTCATTGAGCGGTTTCACACAAAAAAAGTCTTACTCTTTTTTTTTTTTTTATTATCTTTTAAATTGACAAACATCATTATGTGTAATTCGTGGCACAATTCAAACGGGATCAAAAGATAACTTTTCTATCGCCATTGACTTCAATACATCATTTTCCCGAAACAAGGTCCCATGGAGGTCCACCGGAAAGGGAGGGACTTCGCCTCTCTATGGAAACGCAGCTTGAACCCGAGCCGAGGCAAGCCGTGCTCTGTGTGTGTGTGTGTGTGTGTGTGTGTGTGTGTGTGTGTGTGTGTGTGTGTGTGTGTGTGTGTGTGTGTGTGTGTGTATGTGTGTGTGTGTGTGTGTGTGTGTGTGTGTGTGTGTGTGTGTGTGTGTGTGTGTGTGCGCACGTGTTGTTTTGTCTTTTTTCAGACACCCTGGGTGTTTCTCAATCGCGAGTACGCTTGCTTGGTAGCACATGTCTGCCGAGCATCTTGCTTCAGAAGCGAGGCAAGAATACTTCCTGGCATGCGGAAAACAAAGAGTGGAACAGGCTAGGAAGTGTGCAGGTGTGCGTCATATGAGAGGCCCCGCCTTACATCTTCCGCCACAGATTTGGGGAAATTGGTCCGTGCGCAAAGCATTGTGGGGATTTTAAGACCGCGGAGTCTACTCATGTGCAGCCTCGATATTTCTCCAAACGGAGTACGCCGGGCTCGGTAGATTTCCAAGTATGCTGGAGATTGGAACAGTCCTTTGGCGGCACTCGATGACGTAGTATGCTTGAAATAGTGGCTCTGAAGCAGTTTTACTCGCGATTGAGAAACACCCCCTGTCCTAATCTCGCTGTAATCAGCAACCTCATCTCCCAGGTGGTTTTGTGCCAGGGAAATTTAAATGGACACTCTTAATTTAGAGGCTTCACACTCTTGCATCAGACAGACAGCCAATGGTTGACATCTCTGAAGTGTCGGCAGAAAATGTTGTCTACATCAGTGGTTCTCAACTGGGCAGGCCTCGGGACCCACTTTTTCCTTTGTCAATCAATCGCGACCTGAAATGTTGAACCACTGAAATCTATTCAACAAAAAATCGTGCTGTAATACGCTTTTCAGCATACATTATTAAAGTGAAGTACAGTGCATATATCCCTTCACAGAACTGAAGAATGAGATGATGGAATCAAAGCTGAACTGTATAACATAAAAAGGCACACATGCTGAAAACCCAACCCCAGCAGGGGGGTCTGGGGGGATTCTCCCCCAGGAGATGTTTAGAAATACTAACATATAAACTACGCATTCTGGTACACTCTGAGATGAAAATAAATAAATCTATTACTACCCGACATATTAATAATATTTTATGCCATTGTTTGTTTTTCACTTAGTTCTGACAGCTGAACTTGCTGCTCCTTACAGAGAGAAGAGTAAAGAGGAGATAGTCTGTGTGAATTACTTTCAATTGTGGGTAAGGGTAGATAGCTCCCATTGTTCTGTGACCTGTCAATCATCAAACCGGGGGTCATATTTCATTATGTGTTAATTTTTATCTGAAATTGTACCCATGGATGTATAAAGAGTAGTTATACCGCAAAGTTATTCTCCGTGGGGACTTCCGGCAACAATCTTGATTCTGATTGGCCAGAAGACCCGAAAAATCATCAGCAAAGATGTTTAATTGAGAAGATGATCACTACGTGACAGAAGTTTTCAAAACCGTTTATGGTCTCCGGTACTTCCAGTCCAACGCCGACTGCATGCACAGCGTTAGAAAATCGGGCCTTCAAAATAAAAGTTTGACTTTTTTCCCCAAAAAACTAAAACGGCTTCGCGACCCACCAGTTGAGAACCACTGGTCTACATGTTTATTTTCACACAATCAGAAAAAGTAGAGCCCAGCCTAGCCCTTTGAGTGGTCCCTGCCTGGTGTTTATACTGTAAAGCGAATTGAAACATCTGTATGTGAATTGTATTGCCACGTTTGCCCAGAGGCAGAGCAATTGCATGCAATGAGCAGCTTGGTTGCTTTATTTAGGCTGTGCTGAAGACTGATTGTTGTGTTATGTGCTGTAGTGCCCTCTGGTGATCAACATTTAGAAATGCAATAGAAGATGTATTTATTTAACTTACTGAATCAAATTTTTATGGATTTCCTGGTTTTTACAGGTGATTTCAGCGTTAAAATGTATTGTTGATTATAGAAATATTCTTTTCATAAAAGTCTGTTCTTTCTAATAATAAACTTCCAGCATTGATTAGGGAGGCAGACAGTGTCCACACATTTAAGAGTATAGGCTGAAGACTTTCCTCATTAGTACAGCGTACAGTTAGGACTGGTTTTAAACTCCCTTTTAAACATCCTCATGGAACCTTCATTTTATGGAATCTTAATTATTGTATTCTAACTGTATTTGTGTCATTGTGTTATGTACCCATTCTTTGGTATTTTCACATTCATCTTGTCATTTTACTATATTCTCAGATATGTTTGTTGTTTTTACATTGTCATTCGTGTTTGTTGATTTGTGAAGCCCTCTGAGACAAATGTGATTTGGATATTGGGCTATATAAACACATTTGAATTGAATTGAATTGAAAATAACATCATTGATTAAGGACAAAAAATGTAAATAAAAGTGTAGACAATTTGAAAAAATAGAAGAGAAAGTTTTCTAACTTTTTTATGTGGAAAATGCTCCACTTTATATATATTATACATTCAGTAAAACATGATAAAACATTAAAAAAGAAGACAACACTTAATATTGGTGCAATAATTTACATGTACTTTATCATTAGCATTTCTAACTTACTTTTCACATAATGCATAATAGGTCAATAGGTTTTTTTAATATATATATACCACAATATAAAACGTAGCTTTGTACAGTAATGATAATAAATGAAGTATAATAGATATCATATATACAGTTTAAAGGTATAGATTCAGTGTGTACGTCTCAGAGTGTCTGCCAGCTTCCTCTTTGGCGGGGTAGGAATGTCATGCTGAGCTGCTCGGCCTCCTGCTGATGCTCCACAGGCTGCTGGGAGAGGTTGTTGGTCTGATGGAGGCCGTCCAGGGTCAGGCCTTCGTGAGGACACACAGAGTACTGGGACAGCAGCGTCACCAGGATGGATTTCATCATCACCATGGCGATGTGCTTGCCAACACAGGCGCGAGGTCCTGAACCGAACGGCTGGAAGTAACGACGAGGAGCCTGAAGGAAGGACAGGGGTGATTAAAAGTCCTGAAACACTCAAATCAAATGTTTGTCAATAACATGAATATTCATGTCTGAAAAAAAACATAATTTACTAAAAGTTTGACACCCAATACTCATCGGGACTGTGTTGGTATAATTTGATCATATTCATCTGAGAGTGGCAATATAAACAAACAACCCACCAAGCATCATCCAAATCTGATTCACATTTTAAATCTGGATTGATGTACAGAATAGGCTTACTTGACATGACATTTTTCAACCAAGCCCCGCTCACTTAAAACAACTGGAGAAAAAAAACTTGAATCTATTAAAAATGGTCTGTTCACATAGCACCAATTGCTCATAGTAAGAAGCAGAATAGCAAAAAAGGCTGTCGGGGTCTTTAAGAGTTAATTTATTAAGTCACGGTTATGTTATTAAGTCCCAGAGTTGCAGATAGAAACTCAACTTTCACAAAAGAAAACAAAAACAAACATCTACTCACATTTTTCTCAAAGTTCTTCAGACTGAATTCATTGGGTTTGAGGAAAAACTCTGTCTGGTGCATGCGGCCGGTGTTCAGAATAATATTTGTGCCTTTTGGTACTTGGTAACCATCTATGATATCATCAGAGAGGGCTCGTCGCATGGTGAAATCCACCACAGGGTGAAAGCGCAAGCACTCGTTGATGAAGCTCTCCAGCACCTGCAACTTCTGAAGGTCCCTGTTCTGGAGCTGTCTCTTGCCTGCGGCGAGACAGTGGCATTGAGATATCATTTTGCTCAAACACTAAATCTCTACAATATTTTATCAGAATCTATCTTGATTCTCTCAGATTCTTACCTACAACGGTGTCTATCTCCTGCAGCAGCTGCAGCTCCACATCTGGGTTCTGTTTGAGGAGCAGCAGTGTGAAGAAGAGGCTGACGGACAGAGTGTCTGGTGCTGCGATGACCATCTCCAACACACACTGCCTCACATTCTCCGCAGATAGTTCACCATGGTTCTGAAAACACACACAAACAACATGTGAATAAGCTGACAGGCGAAATAAATGTGTGAGGATTTCTGACATATGGGTTGAAGGAAGTCTTTGAAAGGCTTAAAGAATGAAAGGAGAAAAGGGAAAAGAGTTTGCTCTGAGATCAGAGAAGTCTAAATATTTGCAAAAAGCAAAGAGCACTGATTACATTCTCAGACTGACCTGTGCAAATATGAGCTCTGCGGTGAAGTTGATGTTGTCCAGTTTATCTGCCTGCTCCATATTCCTTCTCTTCTGTTCCACGAGGCTCTCTATGGCATCTTGCAGCTCCTGGCTGTGAGATAAGATATTTAAAAACACTTGATTATAACAGAAGAGCTCAGCCAAAATAACCAGGCCTACAAATGATGTGAAAAGAGTGACTTACGCTGCCTTCTTGTGTCTCTGGTGAATCCAGTCGAACTTGAAGTAAATGTCTGGTTTTATCAGCACAGTCTGCCATGTGTCGAAATACTTCTGTATCTTCAGAAGCAGCTCTTTCTCTGGAGAGGTTAACACAAAGGTATTTAGAAAAATTGCATCCTAACCCATTGACCGCATGTGTTTGATCCATCTTTCATCTTAAAAGAGGAATGCATGCCTACTTACCATTAAGAGGTACACCCAGGAAGAGTCTGTTGGAGATGTCAACCACGGTGCAGCGCAGCAAACTGAGAACGTCCACATGACCCAAACGGTCCAGACGGTCCAGGTGAGTCTGTGTGGCGGACACGCTGACCTCCACCGCCTGCTGCAAGCCCGGACCTGTCAGGGCTGATATGGGAAATCAAATCTCTTGTAACTGAACTGAATAAATAACTGACTCAATCAGTAAGTCTGGAAGGCAGAATAAGGTTGAAATGTTACCTCTAGAGAAGTAGGTGCGTATCTTTTTCCACTGAGGTATGTTGTTGTTAAATATGATTCCTCTCTCATTCATGCCGATGCAGCTGAGTCCTTGCTTGCTCCCAAAACGGGAAGTATAATGTCCATTTTTCAGTACATGGTGCACAGCTGATGCCCTAAAAAAAGTAAAAAATAAACAAAAAATCGACATTAAATCATTATCTCCTGTTTGTGTATAAACTGTTTTTCCCGCAGCATTAACAGAGGTAACCAACCTGCTGAGTATGAGGGTCTCCTCTCCATTGATCCACACTCTGACAATGTCTCCATACTTTTTGTTGTAGTAGTTACTGGCTGTGCCTATACCAGTCCACATGAATCTCACATATGACAGAAATGGACCCAAGCCCAGACAGAAAGAAGGACCTGTGGTGGTGAATCACAATACATGTCATTCAGTGATGGAGAATTGACACAAACACACAGACAAAAACTGCCAAGTGTCTATAAAGAGAACCTACCAGGTACAGTGTTCTTGTCCGCGTGGCTCCATGCAGCCAGCAGCAGACAGATGAGCAGGATGAGGGTCCTGGTTGCAACGGAGATCCCCGGTGATCCCACTGCAGTGACATTCGAGGACATAGAGACCAGGTCTTCCACTATGGTGTCGAAACCTACAGGAATCAGGGCCCATTCACAGGCAGGGATCAGATCCATAGGAAGGCAGTAGTAAAACAACCTGCACTAACTGCACAAACCAAACAACCGCCCGGGTAATGACAGATGCCTTCCGAAAGCAGAGCCTGGTGTTTATATGAGGGCTGAGCTGGTTAAGAGCCAGGTCAGGGTGATGCAAAAGCCACAACACGGGAGAGAAATGGTAAACAATACAAGTGTAACCTTGAGGGGTTGGATTGGTGCCTGTGCCCTTGAGCGTGCAGGCCCAAGTTCAGTGGGTGAATGTTGGGGAGTAGACGGTTCATGGGTTGTATTTAACATTCTGGTGATCAGAGCAAACTTTTGGTCCAGCTTTGAACTTCAAAAGAATCTTATTGGAGAAACAACATCTGGCCTGTGTTATTATTATTAAAGCTTTATCTGTCGTCCAAAAATAAATGATCTCTTAAAAAAAAAAAACATCCAAACTTCAGTTTTTTTTACATCTTCGAAGACAAACAAGAAACAGCTGGAATTAAATGTTCCAACAAAAAATTTGTTTTTAAACATGATATGCTGTGGCCTTTATTATTTGTGATTACTCCCAGTTTTCCTCCAACAGACCACCAGTAGATGGAGAAGCAGAGCTGTGACGCATTAAACAGTGTCTACGGATTTACTGCAACATCATGAGGTTATTAGTCTATCATTTTAGTTTGACATATTAGGGTTTACGGGTAAATTGTTTTACACTCCAGACCATTTATCATCATCGTATTTGATTATTTTCCAGCCTCACAAAAGGAAGAAACACATAGTTGAAAACGTACTCAACAAACACTTTTAAATGACATTGAGTGAAGCTGTTTTATCAATAAAAAACTTGACTTAATGAAATGTAAAAATGAATAGGACATTTTACAGACCTGCTGTATTTAAGTTATTGTTAAGATTCTGACACAAAAACATACTTCTTTATTTATTTATATCTTAGGTATTTATGGGTTCATCAAACCTTTTTTTATGTTTTATGTATATTTGTAGTCCCGTACTCACATCATAACGACAAACAATATGTTTTAAAAGGCAAGACAAAGGGGGAACCAAAAAATCCAAGCGAAAAATCAACAACAATAAAACATTAAATAATAACAGCAATGAGTGCCCAAATACTCCTTCTTCTAAATAAGCATTAAGCAAGTGGACATATTGAATTGTATTTATTTTTGGGTTGAATATAATTGTATTATTATTTTTTAATATTTTGTTTCACAATTTGTCACAAAGCAAATTCTGTTTGGCTCTGCCTTTGTTCCATGTGCTCTGTATAAAGGACTCTGTGCATTCACTCACCGCCCACGGTGGAGTCGAGGAATGTGCACAGTTGAAATGTCCGACTGTGTGTGAGGCCCTGCCTCGATAACGTCCCCTGTATGATGGCTCGGACAGAGATTGTTCTGCATGATTAAGCAAAGACAACCCCGTCTGTTTTTCCCGAAAACAGAAGTTAATGTAACCTTGTCTCTGTGCTCTGTGCTGTGGTCAACCACATCATTGTCTCCACTACATGTGTAGAGAGTTGTTTAGAAGTGAAAAACAAGATTGATTGAAAGCCGAGGGAAAATGTCAGACCATGTATGAGGTCTGGACAGAATTTATGAATTTTCTTTGAGGCATGACGTGCAGCAGAAGTGAGTGGATATGAATTCAGACTGTGCGCTTTATGCTATGAGACCTGCCTAAACTGCCTTTAGGAATTTACCTCACAATTAAGATTTAAAGCAGTATTGCAAGGTCTGAGAACAGCTAGAAGATGAACTCCACCTCCATCCCTCTCATTGTGTTTCTTAAATTTAGGGCTTTTTTCGATGTCTAATAAATGTAATTTGTTCATTTATAGTGGTGTTTATTGGCTTCATTTGATCGTCTTTGATGTGCCATTTTACTGATTTCACATTATTGAATCTAATCTTAATTTTCAGTGATAAGCTGATTCGTAGCATTCCAAAACATATTTGAAACTTCAAAGATAGCACTGAAAAAAACAAGAATATTGGACAGAGAAGAGGAGAATGGGAGGATACTGTTTGAAGGAAGACACGAAGAAGAGAGATACTGGAAGGCTGCTCTCCCTGCAGCTGCACCTCGGGAGGAAGGCGGAAACAGAGAGAAGGTCAACGAGAGACCTGAGGTGGAGAAGAGTTTGTAGGCATGCTGACATGTTTACACCACAGGGTTCATTTGAATGGATCCTCAATAAGGCTGAATCATTTAGCAACTTTGCCAACATTACAGTCTTCAAATACTTAATCAGAGATGAGATCCACATACAGAAGGTGGGCTTTCCCCTGCTTTTTGTTCCCAGTCTCAGTTGGTCAGGCGCAGAGCATTACAAAGTGAAAAAGAGACAACAAAGGAACGACCTCAATGCTCTTAATACTGTATGAGCGAACACATCTACACATCTGCCAAAGCAATACAAGCTGTCCAACAACTGACTGTCAGTGACCTACAGCCTCAGGAGGGAGCCTACATACCAAACGCCCGGTCAACAGGACCTGAATCTAACCCCAATGTAGCATGTCTACTTCCTGTGTGTGTGTGTGGGATCTCACAAGGATGCAAGAGCATGTAGGTCAGCTACATAAAGCAGTGCTCCATGTCAGCAGAGAACCGACTAAACTGACTTATTCAAACAAATAGTTTTTTTTATTGAAGAGATAACACAAAACTGACCACTACACTTACATCTCAGTCAAATGAGACAGTACCAACACCATGTGACAGAGAAGAATGGAGTACTTGGAATTTCCCCTGCTTTACTGAAATTTAGAGCGGTGAAATGTCACTTTTCTGGCCCAAATCAAAGCAGTGGAAATAGGTCATTGTTGCTGGTTGGAAGCTTTGAGGAGGGACTGCGCGAGATAAGGGAAGGATACAGGAGTTTGGGATGGGTCATGAACCAATGGAAACTATAATGATGTTAATGCATTTTGAAGTTTGAAACTCTTCACCATTGGAATAGTATTCATAATAACATGTATAAATATGTAAATAAAAATAAGCAGTCAGCTTGTCTGGTGTAATGCATGCTTTCATTTGTATGCATTTGAGTGCTTTTGTGCGTACACTATACATAAGTGCATGCCTGTGAGTGTGTGTGTCCGTGATGTCAGTCTGCCCACGGCGGTGCAGTAGAATGGGTTATGCTGAATATAAATCAGGTGACTGAACAGGCGGGGGTTTCTTCCCAGACAAGCCCAGAAGATTGTGTAATGCCCACTCCTACAATACTGGCACACACACACACACACACACACACACACACACACACACACACCACACACACACACACACACACACACACACACACACACACACACACACACACACACACACACACACACACACACACACACACACACACACACACACACACACACACACACACACACACACACACACTAGCCCTACTCCACTTGGTGAACAACACAACAAGCACTGTATTTACCAGTCTGACTTCAGACCACCACCCGTGAGGAGCACAGGCACACTCTGACTGGATTCTATTTGGAGCTTTCAAATTATTTGAAAAGGACTCTAAATTTGGTTTATGACTTCCCTCTATTGGATTATTTTGGCGTACGGTTGATTAGACTTTTTGGTGGCAGCGTCTTGGACAACAGGCCGTAAGAATTGGACTTTGTCCTCTTTGAGTTCTGAACTGGATTTGTATACCGTTTGAATGCTGAAGTTGGCAGGTGACCCTCAGAAAAGCGGAGGTGAGGTGGTAACGATGTGGATCCCAACCCCCAGCATGACTCTCCCTCAGCGGTTGGTGCTGTACGGGACATGTGTGGTGGCGTTGATGAACTCTGTGGGCCTCCTGGTGCTCCTGGTCCAGCAGAATCAGCAGCGAGCCCTGCTGCAGCAAGCAGAGGTGAAGCTGATGGAGGTGGAGCAGAGCTCCGTGGTGGAGTTCCTCCAGGAGGTGCCGAGAGGAGCGGCAGCTTTGCGGGCTAGGGCGGGGGAACATCCGCAATATCAGTCCCAGTTTTCCAGGAATAAGAGAAGTGAAGAGCTGGAGAAGGAGCTACAGCAGGAGATGCAGGAGCTCCACCAGGTGGAGGGACAGGAAGTCAGCCAGGAGGTCAGCCAGGAGGTGGGAGAGGAAGCAGAGAAGAAGATGAAGAATGAGATGAAGCACAAACATCGACAGAGTTACCCCAAGGCACACCTTCAGGATGACATGATGATGATGATGACCTACTCCATGGTCCCGGTGAGATTCGGTCACTTTGTATTTTGTCATCACTGACCGTCGCTCCATCAACATCTGGATAAGATGGGCACCGGTCCCCAGGCCTCAGACCATCAGGGGGTCTGAAGGCTCCAGGTCCTGCATGTTGGGATTTACTGTGTGCAATAATACCACAACACTGAAATAAAACAGAGTGAGGGCTAGGGTTACACTCGGTGGAATTATGTAATTTCAAAGCCCAATGGTACATTTTGTAAAACACTTTTACTGTATAGGAATATTTCCATGTTGTGCTTGGAGCGTGTTGCATTGTAACAGATTAAACTAAACATTAAACAACAGCATTTCAATTGATAACATTTGCATTACAAACTACAACATCGCCGTGTTTCTTAACATCAGTAACGATAATTATATTATATGTCATTTATTATTTAATTGAATATTCAAAGATATACGATGTATAAGTAATGTTATACTTTTGATAGTATATTTTGTTAATTATGCTTTTACCTTAGAATTGTTTTTCTATTTACTTGTTAGTTTATGTTATTCTTTTAGAGGTGTCTTGCTACTTTTACATAAGGATCAGAATACTGACTAAATGGGCTGTCAATGCAATCGTATCTTTGCCCCTGTTGCTGACATGTAAAGCATGGTAAAACTTGTTCTGTTTCCCCTTAGATCAAATTGTTGATTGACATTTGTAACAGCACCAAGGGAGTCTGCATTGCAGGTATGTCTTCCTCATATACGTAAAGCTACATACTATATTCAAAAGATCACTTTTTGTTCTTTAACATTTTTAATCATTCTCTTGCAGGACCACCAGGACCGCCTGGTAAGAGAAACCACTCTTGATCCAAAGTTAAAATCTAGCCATACTGCATGTCTCCTTTGTGGTTTAGTGACCCATATACTAGCTGAATATGTTTTCCATTTAGCCCATGGTCAAGATTTTGTGTGTTACTGAAGGTTTGCCCGGTGTGGACAGTATGCCCGGCTACAATGGGACTGATGGCATCCCTGGACTGAATGGACTGCCTGGGGCTGATGGGAAAAGAGGAAAAAAAGGTACAAAATAATTGAGGCTCTACTCTGTATTTAATCACCATCCATTTGTATAATGCCTCGAGCAATGCTGGCCATTTTAGTAAAGAATCATGTGTACAATGTACAAGTCAAAGGGTTGAGTGTAACCTGAGGCTAAAAATAGCACACGCACAGAAAGACACACACTGAACACACACCAACACAAACAGTTTCCTGATCTATCCGTGAATCATAATGACGGTTGATTTCATTCACAGTAGATGACTGAACAGCCGCCTTTCTCTCACATTCTTTGCAAATATTATTCATCGCTGTGGTTTTGGGCTTCGGCTAAATGAACTGGAAAACTCCTACCAAGTATTCTCCCAATTGACTTCACTGTGCTCCTTCACAGTGGTATGATGGCATGATTCACCAGAGGAAGTCAAAGGAGTCATTCATGGTTTTAACAATAGCGCAAAGTGTGTTAAGTCTGTGAGTGCAATCTTGGAGATATTTTCACAATGTTCATAATGTTTTCCAATATCAGGTGAGAAAGGAGAACCAGGTGAAAAAGGGGAGCGAGGAGAGGCCGGCCCGCCTGGAGAGAAGGGACAACCGTCGAATGACGTCATTATTGAGGGTGAGTAGAGCTTTACACTGATCACTGAGTCACTTTAAACATTTGGCAATAAAAAAGCTGTAAAGATTTGCAAAATGTCTTTCAGAATGTGGCTATATATTTCCTTTCTTCTTTGTACAGGTCCCCCTGGCCCTCCAGGTCCTCCCGGGTCCCCAGGACCTCCTGGCCCTCAGGGGCCTCCAAGAACAAGGCACCACAGAGCCAACCTTCAGGCTGCTCATTCCATGGGTAAAATGCCTTTATTGACTTATAAACACATACTCTGCAGATTGGATTACAAGTTCATCTTGAACATGGAAACACTATTCTGCAAATTGATACCACAACAACATGATCCATGAAGTCTGGATGCTTCAATCAAATCACACAGACTACCAGCCTGCCCAGATGTCATGGAATTGTGTTCCTTTTTCTTGCACTTTAAGGACTTAAAATGCTAAGAAGCTCCATTAGCTGAAAAAGATCATGTGATATGATCCAAAGCTCCACAGCAGCTAATGCATGCTCCTCGTGGTGAGGTTGTTTTGAGAAGCACACTCCCTATGTCATAAAATCACTCTGTTTATTACAGGGCTGTTACACGCAATTCCAAATGATGGAACCTCCTCTGCGAATGCTTTGAAACTACATGAGAAGCCAGCTAAGAAGAACGGTTTGTGTTCAGAGAAGTGTGTCTACATCTAAAACACATGTGACAGATGTAACCCTCTAACTCCGGTGTGACTCTGTTTCCCCTCAGAGTGCCTGATCAAGTCTCTGATCAACCCCAGGAATGTGTCAAAGATGGAGAGCACATTCGGCGCGTATATGAGAGACACCACTCAGCTGAACGATGAACGAATTTGGGTGGCAGAACACTTTTCTGGTAGATTGGTTAGACCAGCAGCATGATAGAACATATATTAATCTAAACCTAGAGCAAGGCTCTGAGTGTCAAAGCAATGCAAGGATGTTATACTGTTGGATCTCTACTTTCTTAACATTATTTATTTGCAGTTAGCAGTAAACATGTTGTAGGGCTGTGCGATTATGACAAAAATCATAATCACGATTATTTGGGTCAATAATTGATATCACGATTATTAAATACGATTATTCATTGACTTTGAAAAAATCCATTTATTGAATTTTAAAACAAATACAAATAATAATTTGAACAGTATCTTTTTAACTGTTGATTACCCTGAACGTATAATTCAACTGAAAAACCAATACAAAAATAAATGATACATTTAAATAAATAATATCAAAATAATAAATACCAATAAACAAGATCAACAAATATTTTGGAGTGCACTTCCCCAAGCTACTAAACATATATAAATATGATAAATACAAATAAATGAGACCAAAATTAATTGGATCAAATATGTTGCAGTGCACTGTCACAACCTAGCAAAGCTAAATAATTGTTTTTTTCGATTATGTTGTTTTCGTAATTGTGGCAGGCCAAAATCGTAATTGCGATTAAAATACGATTAATTGCACAGCCCTAACATGTTGCATGTTCTTCTCCAGGTCGTGTGATAAAGGAGTATAAAAGCATCGCCTCCTTCCAGAACAGCACCAGCGAGATTGTGGATGTTAAAAAGTTCTACCAAGGCTGCGGCCACACTGTTCACAACGGGTCCTTCTATTATCACATCGCTGGTACTTCCAGCATTGCCAGGTAAGCCGATAGTGAACAGTGTGATGCATCATGAGATCATTTCCTATCGTTTCCGCTACATCCAGCTAACCACTTGCTATTTGTTTGTCCACAGGTTTGACTTTCACACCAAGAGGCTTCACACGCTCACTATAGAAAACGCTTTGTACCACAACCTCGCCTACCTGCTCCACAACTCCAAGACCTATTTCAAACTGGCAGCAGATGAGAACGGCTTGTGGCTGATCTTTGCCTCCAGCGTGGATGAGAGCATCACGGTGGCCCAGCTGGACCCGAAGACCTTCTCCGTCACATCCTACATAAACACCACCTACCCGCGCACCAAGGCCGGCAATGCCTTCATTGCCTGCGGTGTCCTGTATGTCACAGACACAAAAGACGCCAGAGTCACCTTTGCTTTTGATCTGCTGAAGGGGAAGCCGGTGAATGTGACCTTTGACCTGAGGTCTCCAGGTGGGGTGCTGGCGATGCTCTCCTACAGCCCCAAAGACCGACACCTGTACGTGTGGGACCAGGGCCACGTCAGGCTCTACGTGGTCCACTTCATCTCTGACGAGTGAAAACTGTCTGGAAGTGACAGACAACACGTAGACATGACTGTTAAATAGTGAGAGCAAAATGCCTGCTGACCAACAACTATTCACTCTGTCTTTGGAAACTGGTCATATTTGGGTTTTCAAGAATAATGTAGACATCTGTCTTATAGCGCATTCCTGTCAGTAATCGGTTGTTTAAAACTATAGTTTCACTTAAAGGTGACATTTTATGAAAACACATTTTTCAGTGCTTTTGCAGATACATTTGGCTATCTGGAGTGCTACACTGTGAAACCCAGTTTCTGTGAAAACAATTCAGAGCTCAACAACCCGATCAGTTTTGCCTCTCCTTCCTCTGTTCCTCCCCAGTTCATCAGAATAAACTGCCCCCAATCTTAATAAAAACAGTATCACCATTCGCTTATATACTGAAATGGGGCATTGAAGAGGTAGGCGCAAAGACGATGCATTTCAGATGTAAGGTTAATGCAGGTATATTCAAACGTTATGATATAAGGTTTTTTTCAACATTAAGGCATGTAAACATATTCTAGTAGAAACCCAAAACATAAGAATGAATCTAAAAATGAGCATGATACATCCCCTGAAGGTCAATAATTATTGTGCTTTTGTCAAAAATCGATGTATTAAATGTATATCCTTTTTGCGATATACATGTACATATACTATGCAATTACTAACAGTGTGAACACTTTTTCTCATTTTGTATCAAGTCATTTTTTATACAAATTTAATTTATAACTACATTTTTGAAGCAGTATGTATTCTAAGTTGTTACAATATTTAATGTATTTGCATGATAAATATCTTATTTTGTTTTTTTATAGATGCATGTTACCCACATGTACATATAGACACCTGCCTTAGCTTCTTCTCCTCTAGACAGAAAGTCAAAAAACAACAGCGCCAAATCACCCTGATGAAATAAAAGAATTTATTCACTTTACAAAGGTAAAACTCTGAACATGACCTGTTCTCTCACACACCTCCAGGCTCAAGTGCCCTAGTAAGCGTCTACCCATGATATTGGCTTATTTTGCATTATTACATGCACACACACATACACACCAGTAGGACCATTGGTAAAACACTTAAGCTACATACAGTACACATAGTGGGCCGAAAGAGGGAGAGAAACACAAATCTCTTTAATAAATACCATAGATACACTTAACAAAAGATACAACTAATCCAGCTGGTATGATACAAACCAAAAATAAAGAAATGCTTTCATGTTTGTACAAGCTGTTGTGGTATTTCATATATATATTTATATATATATATATATATTTATATCATTTATATATTAAAGGTAGGGTAGGTAAGTTTGAGAAACCGACTCGAGATACACTTTTTGTTATATTCCATGGAATGCTCTTAACATCCCGATAGCAATGAATATCTTAAGTGCTTTGACAAAAAAATCCATAACAAAATGTCATCTGTGGAAGCCGTAGTACTGTAAAAAGCACGACCAATCATTTTAGCCGGCCCGGCTAAAATAACTGGATGGCCTACCTGCCTGTCAGCCTTCCATCTGTGCACAAACTTATCTCGTGCCCTCATTGGTCATGTGCGCGTTCGTGTGTGTTGGAGGAGGGGCTCTATAAGGAAGTGGCAGATTTTCTCCGGATGTGTATTTTCAAATTCTAGCGATCTCGAGCCGGTTTCTCAAACTTACCTACCCTACCTTTAAAACTATTTCAAACGTTTTACTACTAGGCCAAATAAAGCCAGACATTCATTTGTATACAACAGTTTCTTCTTCAATATCCTATTTATTTGAAATAAACTTTTAGTGTCTCCAGAACTTGAGTGCAAATATCTATTCCTTATAGATGAAACAGTAAAAACAACTAGCGAAGTATCACACACACTTACATACAGTAGACTGTGTTGCACATCTCCCAGTCAGATACAGTAAAACCCCTTACATTCCTAAAATAAAAAGCAATAAGTTAAATAGGAATGGTCAACCAAACAAGTATACGAACACAAACATATAAATAATTTAAATAATAATAAAAATATTGTGCAAAACCAGGAGTGAACCTTTGTGTTTCTGCTCTGGGGGGGGGCATTCAGGTTTGGACCAGACAGATGGAAACATTGAAATCACAGTCACAGGAGTAAAACCAAACAGGAATGTTCTAGCAGTGAGGTGGCCACACAAACAGCCAGTTGAGGACAAGTGGGCGGGCAGGCGTACAGAACACACACACACACACACACACACACACACACACACACACACACACACACACACACACACACACACACCACACACACACACACACACACACACACACACACACACACACACACACACACACACACACACACACACACACACACACACACACACACACACACACACACACACACACACACACACACACACACACACACACACACACACACACACACACACACACACACACACACACACACACACACACACACAACACACACACACACACCACACACACACACACACACACACACACACACACACACACACACACACACACACACACACACACACACACACACACACACACACACACACACACACACACCACACACACACACACACCACACACACACACACACACACCACACACACACACACACACACACACACACACACACACACACACACACACACACACACACACACACACGGCCAGAGTGAGTGACGGGCAGCCAGTGAGAGGGGGGTGAGGGTAATGCACCATCAACTCTTCCAAAAAGGGCGGAGAAAAGCCAGACATAAAAGGCGGGGGGAGGGGGGTAAAACCATTGAAACATAATGCAGATTCCAACAACTCGATTCACACCGGAAACCACTGACTTAATAACAAACCAGTGCTGGTTACAGTAGATGCTAAGAGATTTCAGCTGTGGGCACAAAATGACGACAGTTACACACTTTTAAAATGTTAGCTTGAGCACTTTTACAGAGCACTATCAATAGACCTGTGATTGCACCGCGTAACGAGAACCGGACATGCATAGCTTCCCTATGGACACACTCGAAGAATAGAGATTCTTCAATAAAATTACAATAAATCTAGCTTCAAAATCAAGTATGATACCCTTTACTGTAACTTTGCTTTCTGCCTTCAGGGAAAAAAACTAAAAAAACATTTGCAGCTCCGTTTCCCATTGTGGAAATGATTTACATCAGTAAACTCCTGACACGGCACACTCTGAAAGATGCCAAAAGCTTGGTGATCTATTGACCACCTCTTCCCTCATCAAGTATACTATTAATGCCTAGCAAGTGTTAACGTAAGCTTTTTGTTTTTTCTCTCTGTCTATTTCCTCTTTGGACCCTCAGAAGTGGAAGTAGGTGTTACAGGATGTCGACCAAGCTGCTGGGGATATTGTAGCGGTCAGGGAGGACCCTCATCTTCAGGGTGCCATCTGCTCCACAGGTGAAGATGCGGTTACCGGGGCGCGTTTCCACCTGCATGACACCGGCACCGATGTTGCGGAAGATGGACTGCTTGGTATGTTCGGTGCTAAAAGAGTGCATGAGGCCGTTGCCGGATAACTTCCACACCTGGAGACAGAGACAGCAGAGGGAGAGAGGAGGAAACAGTTGTTACGTTTCTTTATCATTTTTATAACCCGTAGACTGCCACTGTGAATGTCAAGTAATTTGAAGGCTGTGACACTTTCTCAAAGTGATATTTTACCTGTCAAACTGAATCAAATCAGCGAACCAGCACATTGTTTCAAAGCTGACAAATGTCCCACCATAACCAGCATGGGATCAGGATCATTACGAGGCAAGATGTAAAATGGCTATGTATTTTAGTGGAAATGCACCATTTATCAATAGATTAATATGATATGTTATATGTTGGTATGAGAGAGGATTTTCTCCTTTCATGGAGTAGGTCAGTACCTGATATTAATCAGACAATCACAGTTCAACAGTAAATGTGTTCTGGCAGGTCAGTGAATGAGTGATGGAGCAAGTGCGTCACCTTCATGTTGCCCTCTGCGGAGCCAGTGACGAAGAAGTCCTCGAAGGCATCCAGAGCGAGGGCTTTGATGGCTGAGTCATGGGCCTGGAAAGTGTGGAGCAGCTGCCTCTGGCGGATGTCAAACACGCACACAAAGCCCTTTCTGCCTCCAGTGATGAGCAGCTGCTGTTTAGCAGCATACTGCAGAACAGTGGCTCCGTTCTCATGGCAGGGGAACGCTAAGGGGTGGGTGGGGAGAAATGTGGAAAAACAACTTGATGTACAGGAATATAAATCATGAATTAAAGACAAGTTTTACACATTTGGGATTTCTTACCATGGACCATGGTATTGCTAGGTGAAATCAGAGTATCCCACAGGCAAACATTTCTGTGGATGAATTCAAACAAGGACGATATGAGTGAGTGGAACCAACTGAGAAAGATTAGGGTTGGATAATTAAAGTTGCAGGAGCTGACCTGTTATCACTGGACTGTCCAGCTGTGGCGATGAGGCTGGAGGACGTGACGAAGGCAAAATCACCGCACGTCTTAGTGTGGCACTGCCAACTCTGTTAGAATGGAACAGGACCAAATAAACAAACAGTGCTTATTCATTTTAATGACTCAATTTTTTGGTTTTTATGTCTGATGATGTGCATGTGTGGTGATTAGGGAGGTGAGAGAGGTGGGAGGGACCTCACCACGTAGGGTTTGGGGTTGGAGGATGTCTGGTTGACCTGCCACAGACTGAGGAAGCCCTCTCCATCAGCAACTCCACACTTCAAGAAGAGTAAGGTGAAATCAGGACATTCACACAGCATAGACATAACACAGATATTGCAGAGTGTCTGTGTGTGTGTGTGTGTGTGTGTGTGTGTGTGTGTGTGTGTGTGTGTGTGTGTGTCTGTGTCTGTGTCTGTGTACCTTATTGCCCTGGGAGTTGAAATAGAGCCGGGTGACTCTAGCGTTGCCTGCTTGTCTGAAGCAAATGAGCTGCTGAGGTCGGTTCCATTCAAACATTCTTACACTGCCGTCCTGAGCCCCTGTCATGTCTGACACACACACACACACACACAGACACACGGACACACACACGGACACACAAAGAGAGAGAGAGAGTAAGAAGAAGAGCCAGGTAGAGAGGTGGAGGCAGACAGAGGAGCAGAGAGATACAGAGGAGATGGGGATATATTAAACAAAAAATAATCAAAATGAAAATGTTAACTGCTGATGACCTCCTATTCACAAGCTTCAATGTAGGCACTTACAATACTGATATATGGGATGGGATGTCATTCTCTTCACATTGTTTAGATTCCTCTTCATAATCTGAAACACAACAAAAAAACATGAATTTATATATTAATGGATGATTCACCAAAGATGAATTATTCGAGAACATGGAACCTGCATGCCCTGTCTTGTTTGTGTATCAAACTGCAGCACCAGCATTTATCAAAATGGCTGGGAAATGGAGAACCCTGGCAGCGTGTAAGCGTGACGCAAATCTGTATACTTTGGTTACCGTCTGTGAGAGCTGCTGTTATCTGTGTTTGTAAGTCCATCCCTGCAGCGACTCCATAGACTCAGCAGGATGGCTGTTTAGTCGGCAGGGCTCATTTTGGCTCAACATTGATAAGAAATGAAAATATAAACTTCTCCTGAAACCGTGCAGAAGGCCCCAGACTCCAGATTTAACTCAAAGTTGTTGATGGCAGTTTTCATTCTGCATTATATGTTGGTTTCATGCTTCAGTTGCTGTTGATACATCTTTAAATGAAACCTTAGTAATGCATGTTGTGAAATGAAAAGGCTGCAGAGTGAAAGCAGATATACAATGTTTACTAAAGACTTCAAAATAGAGCTTAGTGTCCCCCTGCTGGCTATACATAGGAACTTCATAACAAAAACTGCCCTGTTGGGTCGTGTTCATGTATATCTGTGTTTTCAGTGCAGAGACTCGTACCACACTGGCTCCCATGCTGGTCTGTCCACTGCCGAGCCATGGCATGGATGCAGAAATCTGCATCTGAGGGGGAGCGAAGGGGACGGAGCTCGGCTGGGAAATGTTGGTTTGAGAAGATCGATGGTCTATGTCGTCAGAGCTGTAAAACAAAACACACCCATACCCCGTCACTGAGAATGTTTTGTAGAGCTGTGTAAAAGATGGACGATGCACAGAGACAGACAGGGTGTCAGAAGTTACAGTAAAGATATTTTAACATATTTTAACATCTCTGGCCAATATGATGATTACAGTATTTACATTCTATGTAGTCATAGAATGTAAATACTGTAGTCATCATATTGGCCAGAGTACGATCAAAGAAAAAAGCGAAAAAAGTTGGAGAAGCGAACAATTTTTGTTTTGTTTTGTAAGCATATGCATTGTATTTTTACGTGTAATATATAGCATCATGCCAAATCTGGACGCAAAAATTGAAATTATGATTCAAATAGTTTTCTGAGTGCAGACAAAGCCACTCACAGTCTGCCTTGAATCTCACCTGCGGGACTCCTTATCAAAGTCGTCCCCTATCCAGGTGTAGGGCTGCACAGCCAGCAGACTGGACACATCCACCTCCTGGACGTCATGAGTGGAGGCTAGCACGATCTCGTTGGAGTTAGCCTGGATGCAGGGACACGAATCAAGGAAATCTCAAGATTACAAGTGGACTTGGCAACCAATTCCAATGAATTAGTGTACACACAACTTACCCTATTGATGGCGAATGCCATGATTATATCTGACTCCTTATGAATGATTTTAGCCTTTCCTCCAGGGTAGCCCAGATCTGCCTCCACCTGAAAAAGCCAAGAAAAACAATATATCAATCTTCAAAACGATGAAACTACAGTAGGGGACTCCAGGGCCACAAAGAGAAAATGTGAAAAATGTATGCATGTCTATTATTATTATTAAAGGTAGGGTAGGTAAGTTTGAGAAACCGGCTCGAGATACACTTTTTGTTATATTCCATGGAATGCTCTTAACATCCCGATAGCAATGAATATCTTAAGTGCTTTGACAAAAAATCCATAAAAAAATGTCATCTGTGGAAGCCGTAGTACTGTAAAAAGCACGACCAATCATTTTAGCCGGCCCGGCTAAAATAACTGGATGGCCTACCTGCCTGTCAGCCTTCCATCTGTGCACAAACTTATCTCGTGCCCTCATTGGTCATGTGCGCGTTCGTGTGTGTTGGAGGAGGGGCTCTATAAGGAAGTGGCAGATTTTCTCCGGTTGTGTATTTTCAAATTCTAGCAATCTCGAGCCGGTTTCTCAAACTTACCTACCCTACCTTTAATATCTATTATTATAGATGTACATAAACATTGTTGGTGTTGAGTTTTTGATCAAGGATCCCCGGTGGCAACACCCTCAACAGTTAGCGAGCTTTACACAGCCCTGACAGTGAGCATGCAAGTTAGTGAGTCAAATCTCTTAAGGTTTCTTTTTCATTTGAGCCAGCAGATTGAGTTTTGAAAACGGAGTGAGGAACACAGGGAAGTGTTAACAGTGGGGATTGGATGTGAGGTTCTGTGAGTGAAAGTTCACAGGTGCCCCCGTAAGAGTGAAAGATAAGACGTTAGATTTGATAGACTAAGAGAATTGCCAGAGCAGTCACTATCAGGCCAAGCTGGGGAGGAGACATCAAGAGCTTCACCCAGTTTGGTGCTACTTCCAACCACAACATGCTAACCCTGTGCAAAGAGTGCACCATAATTATTTTATATTATTGCTCCTTCAAGCTTGGCTGTACAGTGACTGTAACAGACAGACAGAAGGACAGAGGCAGGGCCTGAGCTGCTGCAGTAAGTGATACTACCTTATAGGGACTGCTAGCTCCTGCAATGCAGTTGGGGCTTATACGGTCCATATGGTTCTCTACAGACTAAACAACACACACACCAACACGGCACAACACAAAACACATGCACAAACACATACAAATAAAACATGGAATGAAAAGAAAATGTAAAAATGTTGACAGGTTCTTTAATGTATACACAGGGATAAAATGGAACTCTAAACATAGACCACCTAAGTAGCATGGAGCTACAGGCATGTAGCATGAATAATGGAGAAATGCACAACAGATCTAACGGATTCACTTTGATTTAAAGTAGTCTGGTTTTGTAATAATAAGAAATGTAGCATCCGGGACCTTAATCCCAGGATTTTGTATCCAATGTTGGACTGGCAACTACAGTAGCAGTCTGTAATGCAAGATTAGATAATAAGAAATAGTTCCAGACTTGATTTAAGATGAAGGAGAAAAAGCAATGATAATGGTAATATGAAGGATTGAGATACATGGGTAAACTCCTTGGTATCTCATGGGGAGGTGAAAAAGTAAAGTTAAAAAGTAAAAAAAAAACAATATGGTGTTAATATTAACTAACATGACTTGTGAAATAAAACCATACAAGCAGACGTTTTTTTATAAGCATGTGGGCTGCTCACCTCACTCTGCTTCCTTTTCTTAGTGAAGATGTAACGGATCAAAGTCTCCTGAAGAACTTCCTGTTTGACCAGGAAGTGCCAAAGACGTCGAGCTGGAAAGGACTGATGGTTCTTTGTCCTGAGAAAGATATAGGGACACAAATAATTAGGTTACATATAAGTGTATCCACTAAAGGCTCTCATGTCATACAATATGATACAGTATACACAACATGCAATGTGTCACTGAGTATTATTGATATGAAAAGGTGAAATGAAGTAAAACATTTTTAATATTGTTTTGTATCGCTTTTTCTTTATAATTTGATAAGAACCACGTGTGCTGTTGTCACGAAAATTACTTGTGAGATGTCAGTAAATCTTCATCTTGGGTACATCATCTAGGCTCCTGAGCGGCACTAAAGTCGTTATCAAACATGACTTAGTTTGTGTTAGTATTGCAGTAGATTCATTCTTGCTAAAGTAAAGGACGTGAAGTGTTAATGTAAAATAAAATGTATGTGTTGCTGTTAAAACGTTAGCGTACGCAGTCCTAGTGTGTGTACTCATGATTATATATTTGTATAATGCATATGATTTAATGCTCACTTGAAGGGTGTGTTGTCTGGTTCCAGCATGGCCTTGTGTCGGAGTATGGCGGGGCCCCCTCCTGCACTGAGGTCAGTAGGGAAAGTGTTGATGTAGTTGGGAGGCGGGGCGTCAAACTTGTTCATTCGCTCCAGCAGTAGCTGCTCCCAATTCTCCAAAGTCTTCAACACAGCGTTGCTGAGAGGGGAGGTGACCGGCAGGTCTGTGACACAAACACAATCATTGGCTTATCGATGTTTCTATTTATACATAACATAGTAACATATTCAAAGTCTCATTTTTCTGTATTTCATATTTAAGTATTTGTTTAGGAGCAAAGCTGAGTGTGTACCTGTGAAGTCGAGGCCTGTGAGTGGGAGGAAGTTCTTGACGTTATGATGAGCCAGCTTCACCATCACCAGGCGGATCAGAGCCCAGCTACATATCACACAGACAGACAAACAGAACGTTTACATTTAAAAAGCAAAGGATACAAATTAGGCCTCAGAGAAACAACAGAGGATGAGCCCTACCTGTAGGAGTTAGGGTCAGAGTGCTCTGTCATCTGAGTGTCAGAAAGAAATGCGTCGTCATCATCTTCATCGTCGTCTTCTGCGCCGCTTTCGTCTGAGTCACAAAGAGCGTTGCTGTCTGACAGCGGCAGGAAGGGCTGATAATGAGAAAAGAGAAAAAGCAAATGAATAGGGCAGATAGCCAAGAGAGTGAATGTGGAATAACTTTTAAATAACCTGTAGAGTGTGAGTCACAGGTCTCATGAGTCAATATGTAGAATTATATGCATTACCTTGGCCACAAAGTAGTCCCACATGCTCAGCTCGGGCGGAATGAACTTCTCCCTGTAGGCGGGTCTCTCTGTGGGCACAGGAGGGGGGGTCGCTGGCGTCTCCTTCACAGGGCGCCCAGGAACGAGCATCCTCATGTTGAACCTACGTCTGTATCGGTCCCCATCCTCCGCTGCGGGCTGAGGGGGAGCTACTGGGGGAGGAGGACAACGAAGAGATGGTATCTTTCAAACACAATAAACTCTGAAAAGGTCAATTTGCAGCAGATCGCAGTATGCTGCAGTTTCGTACGAATGATGAAGATAAGCTGAGACTCAGCATCATTTTAAAGCCAAAAGAAGGTCAAGAAATTGATCTGGAGAAGGAGAATTACACCCTTTTTGGAGCGCAGTACACACTTTAAATCACGACAGAGCTGGAATATGAAAAATTAAAGTCACAATGAGTAGGATTCATTTAAAAACAATGTGTATTTAAACATCCATCCATCCATCCATGGACATAATACGTCTAAATGATCCTTTATGACCCACTGTGACGGTTTCTGTAAAAGAAGAAAATATGCCCTCTGTCTGTGTTTCCTTTTTTGTTTTTGTTCGGTACATTTCTAGAGAAACGTTTAAAAGATGGGATCATGTTCCAGATCGTTAGCATGCATCTAAGAGAAAGCTTCGATAAAGACAGACACAACTCGCTTAAAAACAAGAATTAAATCTGGTGTTTTCCATCATCCCTTGGTGAACACCTTAAGACTTTTTGAGTTGAGGAGTAGAGGGCAACTTTGAATGTTGTGTTAACAAACACTAACCGAAAAATCCTACTCAGAAAGATAGTTGATATCTAACAATCCAAACCGTTGGCTTTCACTTTAAAAGTCCATGGCCTTTCATTTGTCCTGTGTGGGATTTGTTTGTACCACATACACAAAACGGACAGTTAGCATCCTGTGAGGAGGTGGTCTCTCTATTTTTTGTATTGGATCAGAAACGTTTAACATCAAGCCTGTCTGAAAACGAAACTGTCTCCAATTGATCTTGACATAGCACACAAAAGAAAATAGATACAGTAGGAAAAGAGATTCAAATGCAGAAGTACAAACGTTTAGGATCGAAGCACAGGTCAAGACACACTAGATTGAGCACAAACCTGCCCCATTATCCAGGGTGACTATCTCACCAGACAAGACAAGACACAAACCAGAAGAGACAGTGCAGTTAGACATACGGATACTACACAGACCATTACATAATCCAATCAGTGAATATTTGATTAAGTGCCTTGCACAGAAAACACAAAAACATATCAAACAACGATAGCAAATTTGTTGCGCAGTCATGTGCTAAGCTTTTTTTTGTTGTACCCACAGCACTCGAGAGGCAAACACAATGAAATTGGTGATTGTTTTGTCTTTCTAATGATGTTAATTGGAACATGATAGGGACATCTGTTTATGGGTGTTTGAGACATGCATGTCATTTTACAGGGGCACTCAAAATGGAGTTTTAGCACTTGGAAAGAGATTTTTATCAACAGGCTGACATTTAAGATCCCCCTAAGCAACTCTTCAAAAGGCTCTTGGCTTTGAGAGTGAGAGCTATCCCAGTCTCTACAGTGATATTGAGTGTAAATGCCAGCCCTTGTCTTCCTCCCCCACAAATACAATGTGAGCACAAACTACTTTAGCCTAATGAATATGAATGAACAGTGTCAAGTTCAGTCCACAGACTCTACTCAGAATGGCTCAATTTCTACATATCTAGAAATTGGATGCAGACAAAAGCTACTATTAGTCTATCATTTACTGAATACCTCTACTACATACAGTAACGCTAGTCAAATCACATTATTGTTAAACATCTAATGCTAGAAATGGGACAAAACAGTGAGGCAGCTCCAGCCCTACAGTCTAATAACCTCTCAAGGTGTACCTGGTTTAATCTCAGATTCAGATTTAGTCTGAGACGGCTGCTCAGCCTTGGCCTCTGAACACTCCTTGCTAGGCCCAGCTGTTGCTTTGATGGAACAATAGGGAATGACACAATGAGATGTGCATAGAGGACGTTACAACATGTACATGCAATGCAGGACACACACAAACACACACGCACACTCTCACACAGACACACAGCAGTTGGCTTATCATAACACTGAACACAGATGACAATGTGTTTGTAGCACTAGTGAGCTGTGTTTTTTTATTATGGGCATTCAGTAGTAGCTGCACGAGAGAGAGTGGGGTAAGTCAAGCATCTGCAACAATGCAAACCTTTACAATAACCATGCACTGCAATCCTGCAAACCAGCACTGCAATCCACCAGCCCAGTTACTCACAGCTGGCCTTAGTTGCTGGTGCCACAGTGCCCCACCCCTCTCCCCTTGAAACGGGAGGAAGGGGTCGTTTGGGGCACTGGGTGTCAGTAGGGATGGGGGTGGGGTTAGGGGTGAGGCTGCTCTGCTCAGGTCTTCCTGCCTCTTGAGAGTCCTCTGGCCTGGCTGCCTGAAAATCAGCTGGCACTGGGACACAGGGCAGAGGACACACTAGCACAAGACACTACACAGCAGCAGCAGCATCTTAGGAGCATCAACAGGAGAGGACTGGGTGTATTTATGGGACTGTGCAGACAGGTCTGAGGAATGGAAGCATTGCCTCAGGTCAGAGATAAGTCAGGATGTAGAAAGTCAACACATGGATTAGAGGAGGACAAGAAAAGAGTATAAGGACAGGGACAGAATATGAAGACTAGGGAAGAAGACAAATGGCGGTGATAATGGAGACAAAAGGTATTATTAGTAGTAATCACAATCTGAATAAAATCATATCTCTACCTGGTGGGGCCTCGGGCCTCTTTGGCTTAATAACGAGTTTGGCCCCTCCCCCAAACACAGCAGCCCACATGCGGTTGTTGAGCGGGTGTGCTGCCAGGCGGAACAGTTCATTGCTGCTGTGAGTGCCCAGGCCGTGGATGAGCAGTGCCAGATAGACAGCCATGACCCCTTCACACAGCAGCACGTTGAGCCGCGGCTGGCCCTCCTCTCTGGCAGACGTCAACAGAGAAATCAGGGACGACACACCTGCAGAGAGAGGACACACATGCACACAACGTGGCATTTTCAGAATATCAACATGTACAAAAAAAAAACACATTTATGAAACATTTGCATGATGGCGTGATCAGTCTGTCTTTTCGTTTCCTTCCCAGAGGCCATGAAGCTCCGATTATAGAACACCATCTGCCTCTCTGCATAAACACAGACTGCCTGCTTTGCTCTGCCCTTCCTCTCCCTCTGCTTTTCATATTCTCTCATGTCTTTGATGCTCACACATATCCTTTCTATGTATTTTGAGAAGATTCTGGCACTTATTTAACTTGCCTTCAATCTCATTAAAACAGTTCTTGAGAGTATTAGGACCAACATGCAAAGGAAAAACCAACCCCTGATTGCAGAATTTGTGTTGTTTATTTTAAATATGCCTGTTGTACAGAGTGTTACTCAATATAACTCAATAATGGAAGGTGTGTGGTGCAGTGGACTAGTGCGTTGGTGTTTGGATCAGGGGCGCACCGGTTCAAACCCCACTGCAGTCAGCATGTCGTTGTGTCCCTGGGCAAGACACTTCACCCCAAATTGCTCCTTCGGGGATTGCCCACAGTATTGAGTATGTAAGTCGCTTTGGATAAAAGCCTCTAGCAAGTAACATGTAATGTAATAACCCCAAAAAGGTAAAGCAAGGACTTTGTTACCTGGCCACTGTGCAGGAGCAGAGTTGGGAGTCACATGTTCTTCAATGCTTTCTGTGCGGAGTCGCTTCCTCTCACTGAGCAACAGGCCCTGGTACACCATCCCTGTAAACTGGTTGGCCTCCGACTGGCTGCTGCAAAGCCAAAAACAGCAAGGTTAACCGTAAGTCACATATATACAAGGCATATACAGTATGTTCAACATTTTTAACACAACATAGAAATGTGCTTTCTTTCCTAAAATAAGATTATCTCTTGGTTGTGTCTCCTGTCACAACCAGACAGGGTGTTGTCAAGAGCAAATAACCCAACATGTTTAACAACTATTTTAATTTTGAAATGACAGGGTCTTTGAGTAAGGAAAAGGAGCAGTGAGAAGGAACCTTCAGTAATTCATCTTTTACCTGTAGCTGTGGCTGTCACACAGTGCTTGATAGATGCAGGCAGACAGAGAAGCTGCTAACGTGTGCAAAGTATTCACCTGAAGAGGAAAGACAGACACATTTAACTTATTAAACAGCAAAACAAACATCAGATAACTGTGAAAAAGACTGCATGATCAAAATGTAGTCTACAAAAAAAGACAGATTCTTATTTGAACCCTGACCCGATCATCTATGATGTCAGGATGCGGCGGGGTCTCCAAGAGGTTGACGGTGTGGAGGATGTCGTGAATGTGGTTGCTGAGGTGGAGAACTGGATTGGCTATGACCGTCTTGGTGGTAGCAATGCAGGCTGAGAGCAGAGGCAGTGTAGTGGGCAGAGGCAGAGGAGACTGCAGCTGCTTCACTGTGGTCTCCTACAGAGGGAAGCAGGATTACATTTGTTTCTGTTAAAGAGAGATCACTTTACATCAATCTAGGTGAAGGAAATAACATGTGTTGGTGTGTGTGTTTGTGTACCTGCTGGCTCTCCTGCAGAAGGAAGAGAAGCTCCATGCGAACAGAGGTGACTCCTCCTCCCTTGGCTCCATGAAGGCTACAGTAGGAGAGAAACACCCTCAGCAGGGCCTGGTTCTTCCTCAGCCACGCTTTACGCCTCTCAGAGTGCTGCTGCTTGGCCTGAAGGCGGTGGCGCTCCACCTGGTGACGCTCGTAGGCCCCGGCCTCTGTACGATCTATGGTGTCGTCTGGTATGTCCACTGATGCTGTTCGCTCTCTCCAGCGCTCCACATCTAACTCTTCCTCCTTGCCCTCCACCTATGTGTTCACAGAATGTTGATAGATAAAGTTTTCTTATATCTATGTTCAAGCCAATATCAAGTTACCTATATGTAATTCTTTCAATTTGTACCTTATAGTTGCAGATCGTATGCATGGCTGCTATCTCCTTCTCCAGCCAACTGTAGAGCTGAAAGCGGAGCTTCCCTCCATCCACCTCGAAGCCTGTGGCCAGCGTACGCAGCTCTGTCATCAGGATCTTCAGACAGGCCCGGAACTTCAGCTGCTCCGCTATCACGTCCACCTCCGACTCCCCCTGAGATACATGACAGAGTTATAGACAGGGGTGCACATAACTGGTACGCAGGTAGGCATGCCTACAAATCTGAATTGCGTAATGTCACTTGTGTCACTACGTGCCTTTGCGTACCTCAAACCATCAAAACAAAACACATATTTCGTCTACACGTGTTTCTTGTCAACACTCAATGGAGTAAACTACTAGACATGTGAAAAAAAACAAAGACATTAAGCAGCTACGTTGCCGTTTCGCTCCCTGCTAAAAATCTTCGGACTTTCTATGACTGACTGAACTGGGTGCTGGCCGAGCCGCGCAGGACATAACCGACGGACCTGTGAAGCTTTACAGGAGGCAGAGGCTTAGATCACTGGACGACAGAGTTGTTCACCGTGTGCACAGACAGATTTAAGACTTGATTATATTTCACATCATTAATCCACATCTGTAAAGCAACTAAAGGTATAAATACATGTAATGGAGTAAAAGTACACCATTTACCTCTGAACTGTAGTGGAGTAGAAGTACAAAGTAGCATCAAAATTGTACTTAAGTACAGTAATTGAATAAGTGTACTTAGTAACTTCCCACATCTGAAATCAGATATGACTTCAAGTCATGTGATCATTTCTTAGTATTTGATCCTTCAACTTGGCCTCAGGAAATGCAAGGACTTCACAGTTTTGGCAACAAGTTTTGGAGAAAGCAAATCGGAGGCTTAAAAAGAGACAGGGAGGTGAATCTTCATCATCTTCATCATCTAGCATGCAAGAAGTGTAAATAGAGGACAGTGAAGGAGACACTGAGGAGGACCACGCTTCGTGTGGGGTGAGTACCAAACGCTGTCTCCTGGTACTCATCTGAGTAACTCACTCAAAAAGTTATGTGCACCCCTGGTTATAGAAAAGGGGGCCACACTCTGCAGAATGGCTGACCAAAAGAAGATATATATTTTCTTATGAACCAAGTTTTAGAATGAATTCCATTAAGGAGCTTTCAGGAAAATACTTTAAGATGGATTACAGGGTTATACAGTAACTAGGGCAAAGATTGAGGTCTTAATGCAAGTATGGTCTTTTAACACACTTTAACAGCTCCTGGCCCAGCATTATGCCGGTTCAGCTACCTATGTCTGAGATGTAAAATCCAATATAGTTTCATTTAAATGCACAGATTCTGGTTGTGAAAAAGACGATGTCCCTGAATCCCAGTCAGCAAAGACACTGTCCAAGGCCAGCACATGTCCTCACATGACACAATCAAACAGTCTTTGTGTTTGTTATTGTAGGAGGGACAAGTTTGAGTTCATAAAATAAAGACAAATTATGAAAAACAAAATGTATTTCTTTGTCATTTTCTTTTAGAGTATTCTTAAAGTAGAGAATATTAAATGTTTTGGGTAAGTATAATCATGATATCCTTTAACCATTCAAGTATGGCTTATAATGAATTCCATATATATTATTGTTACCTGTGAGTCCGCTCTCTGCAGTTTGGGGTCCCCACTCTCTGAGCCTTCGACCGCTTTAGTCTCAGCCTCAGGCTTCTTCATGGTCAAACCGTCATCATCCTCATCTTCATCATCTTCCTTGTCCGCCCCCCAGTCCAGCTTCAGGTCATCTTCATCCATCTTGACCAAAGGCTGGTTCCAGTCTAACCCACCTGCACTCTCATTTCCCCCCCAGGCATCGGCCGGGGGCGCAGGGGAGCCCCAGTCCACGCCTCCCTGGGTCCCATTCTCCAGAGGTTGGGTGGAGTTTACGTTGGCTTTGGATGAAGCTTTGCTTTGAGGCGAAGAGCCAGATTTCTTAGTAACTTTGGGAATCTTGGAAAGCACTTCCAGAGCCAGAACTGGACAGCCCACCTACAGAAGATTTAAATATGGTTAAATCAATGTCTGATTGCTTTTTACTAAAACATCTATTTGTAATAAACATGTATCCGTCTTGAAAACAACCATAATAGCAGAGAAAGATTAAAGGAAAAAAAATGCATTAGATTGAGTGACCCAATCATTGATGAACCCACCTTGAAGTGTGCGTTGGCAGTAGTGAAGAACAGTTTGCGCTCTATAAGGTTGATCTCAATTGCGCTGCTCTTCTCAGCACTGAGGCCCACAGTCACTGCGGTGCCATCTGGAATTGCTAAGTGTCGACGGATGATCAAAGGGTGTGTCCTCAGGTAGTTATAGAAACTAAACACCACCGGGTTGCAAGCTTTCACCATCACATCTAACACAGAGGGATGACAGAAAGGAAGAGGAAGAAGAAAAATCTCTTTAGCATAGCTTACAAGCAGAAAAGTATCAGAATAAAAGGTTTGAGTGGATCTGTTTAATACTGTAATGTCAGCAGCCAACTGACCAGGGTTCTCATCATCCTCTTTGGGGGTTCGTTCCAACAGTGTGTCCAGCGCTCGCGTGTAATCTTTCATGATCCAGTAGGCTATGCTGCGGAGGAATGGGTCGGGGTGCAGCCTGGAACAGTGGTACCCACTACCGTCCCTGTTACAGCCCAGGACCTTCTCATGCAGGAGGCCTTGGCAGGTGGAGGAATTCTCAAAGTCAGCCTCATACAGCCTTGCTACGATCATGGCTAACTGGATATCCTCCATCTTCTCCATCAACACCTACAAAACATGGAAGAGCAAAGGAGAGTTAAGACTTGGTTAAAACTGCTGTTGTAAGAAAATCGAAATAGGTACAGTAGGCTTAAAAGCAAAGGGATTTTGGGAACGTTATATCCACTGCAACAAATAAATGGAGCCGAAGAAGAGCTGATGCTTCTATTTCCTTTTTTGGCTGTCTGATTATCTGTTTATTATGACTGTGTGATATGAATATCCAGACCAAGGAAAACTATGAGGGCCTTTTATGCGTCTTATCAGTATAATTTAGACTTCTCTCTTGTGATTTAAAGGTTGCAAAATAAACAACTCTCTATTAACAGATATCCACACTCTTAGGGATGTACTGGCTCAGCTCACACAGACACACTTTCTGTTGTATTTCCATAAAACAAGGCTATGCAAAGTTTGGAGCAGACTCAACAGTGAAAAGCTGTCTGTGTATTGTGTGTGCTTTTGAGTTTGCACATGTGTGTTCACACCTCTATAGCGTCTTTCAGTGATCCAGCCAGTAGGAAAAAGGCAGCGGACTGTTCAAAGCGCTGCTTTCCCAACAGGGAGAAAGCATTTTTCAGTGCTGCCTTTCGCCAGCGGTCTTCACTGAAGTTGTTCTTGAAGAACTGAGTCATCTTGTCATCATGCTGAGACCTGAAAGAATAAAACCATCCAGCTCATAAAAGTTTTGTGTGAAACATTATTGAAATGAAACAATAACTCAATTTAAGATGTAATAATGTGCGCAGAAACAATGCATTACCTGAAGAGCCCCCAGAGGACAGCTTTTTTCTTCATGGCCAAGAAGAACAGAGCAGCATCTAAAGGGTCGTTGTTTCTCTGGAATGCAGCTTTACCTATCTGAAAACACACAAACGACACCGTAAATCAATAATCCCACTGTCCCTTATTTGCTGTAAGGATGTTAAATGTACTTCAAAGACATCAAAACACTCCTGTTAGCTACTCCTATTTAACTACTGTTATAGACCTATGTACAATTACTGTAGGCTTTGATATGCATTGCTCTTTACAATATTCTAAGGTGGATTTACAACTATGTACTTTACACTGGTTAGTAGAGAATGCTTCTTTCCGGATACAATACCTGTTACTGCTTTTACATTTTGCAGTCAGTAGTACAGGGGGCCTACAGGGGGCCTACAGATGACAGGAACACTTCATCTGAATGCTTTATTTTACATCTAAAACTTTTATTGATTGGTCTTTATTTTGTTGAGACATGCTGGTGAATGGCCAATGGCAATGTTCTGACTGACTGCATTATACTGTTAGGTTTCATGTTTCTGGAATCCAGTAGAACAACTCCGCGAAGTACAAAGAAAGACTTGAACAAACCAACCCCTCTCAGACGCAGTATCAGTTATCATTTTAAAGGATGTATTATATTCTCATGTGTACATGTTTTTGTAGACAATCCATCCCAACCTGCAGAACGTTCTGTAAGTGGTCTCAAATGTCACAGTTAGCTATCTTGTCCTGTGCAGTCTATATTTTATTTATCTGTTGTATCACTTTCATCGTTTTAGAAGCTGTCAATGTTGTGTGAATCTATCTGTCAAGGTACCTTTTCCACCATTTTCCGAAGGGTGTTAATGTTGCGTATCCACCACCCCGCTCCAACAGCTCTGAGCTCAGACCACTGAGGGTCTCCTCTCTGCATGGCTGGGATCATGTTCAGCTGCTCTTCTTCCGCCTCTGAGTGGAAGGCCCATGCAAAGTGGCATGTTGACAGGCCTGCCAGAGGTAGATAGGGAGGGAAAGAGCATGATGTCTGAAGTGTATTCCCAAAATGAAATGTACCAGAGATATATATTCTATTAACACCAACTTTGACATACTAGTGGTATATTGTATCATACAGAACAACATTTAATATGTGTGTGACAGCAGCAGTGTAATGAGCAGTGTGGTTTACCCTGGTGGAGCAGCTGCATGCGGTAGAGCGGGGGCAGGGAGGTGAGCAGGCAGGTGTGAAGACGCATGGCCAGCAGGTACCGCAGTCCACACTCATCGAGAGCCTCGCCACCTACACAAACACCACACCAGGGAGCTGTCAGCTTTTGTCATTGTTATTCCACAGACTCTATTCAAATTGGCAGTCTCAAAGCAAAGCCCTTTGAAACTCCAGTATCACTTCAGTTCATGCATCCTGTGAGAGTCTATTGTCCCTGAACCATCTTACCCTCTTTGTGCTTACTTAGCCCTGGAACAACTTAGGCCTGGAACAACCTGCTAATGTCTTCCTCTGAAAAGACTAAATAAAAAAGGACTGAAAATTGGATAAAACAGACAGGAAAAGGAGGAACAGTATAGGCATTGTTGTTTATGTGATTAAAACATTGATGGCTGGAGATTAATTTGATCTATAAACAGAGGAGAAATACAAATGTTACTTTGCTTTTATGTCTCTAACTCTTAGACAACTTTCATACAATCTCTTAGCAAGGGTAACAATTAATGGACTGCTAGACATTAAGGCGTCCAAACTGCAAAATGACATAACAAAGCTTATCTGCAAGTATAAGTGCATAGTGGATCTAAAGAATTGAACACAAAATACAGACCACTTGCTTTGTCTCCTTTGTGGTGCAGGGAATGAACCCCCTAATAATCTCATTTCAGAGAAAAAAGATTATTCCTGCACATACTTTGCTCGAGACATATCAACAATCAAAAATGTATTGTTTACATGTCTTGAGAAAGGTCCTTGTAACAGGATTATACTCTTTCTTTTACTAAATCAATGTAATTAAATAAAAGTGTGCGTGGGAATTACCCTTTTTCTCTGACATTGCATCTCGTATTTTACATATTTAGTATAATAGTTGTCTTGTAAGTTGTCCTCCTCCCTGTCAGGTGAGAGCGTAAGGACTGCTACAGAATACATTCTTGCACATGAGAAAACTCCTAAAGGTTAAAGCGTGGATCTCTATTGTTGAATGTCACATGAATGTAAAACTGGATAGTAACAGATGAAAATGGCATACATATAATAACTCAAAAACTAAAATGATTTAAAAAGAAAACAGTTGTGTGGACAATAAAGAAAAGACAAGAGGTCAGCAGTCCCCAACCCCAGTAAACCTTGGTGTAGTGGGATATATTTACTTTGTGTTATTAAATGGACTGTACATATCACAGATATATGTGGTAACCAACATATATGCTGACCTGTGTACTTCTGATCGGTGGAGCTGGTGACCTCAGCACTGGTGGTTGCAACAGTATCAGCCAAGGCCACCAGGAACATCTGCTCCAGTCTGGTGAGTCCCGGGAGGCTGGAGTGCATGAGGTGACTGGACAATACCTGGAAACACAAAGGAAAAGAAAAGAGAAACTTGATGATGATATCGTACTGATGACATTTTGTAATGCGAGCCATTATTCTACATTTCGTTAAATATATCACAGCGTTAATATTGCCCTATTATACCTTTAAATGTTCAAAACAATACTCTCACATCCACGTTGAGAGAATATTAGTTTGAAATAACCAGATTATGTGCAGATACCATGTTTTAGTTGTCATGTTTTCTCTTCTTTATTACACTCTCCCTTAACAACCCAGTTGCAATACAAAAAAAGATTACAAATGTTTGTTGAAATATGTTATATTAAAGGTAGGGTAGGTAAGTTTGAGAAACCGGCTCGAGATCGCTAGAATTTGAAAATACACAACCGGAGAAAATCTGCCACTTCCTTATAGAGCCCCTCCTCCAACACACACGAACGCGCACATGACCAATGAGGGCACGAGATAAGTTTGTGCACAGATGGAAGGCTGACAGGCAGGTAGGCCATCCAGTCATTTTAGCCGGGCCGGGTAAAATGATTGGTCGTGCTTTTTACAGTACTACTGCTTCCACAGATGACATTTTTTTATGGATTTTTTGTCAAAGCACTTAAGATATTCATTGCTATCGGGATGTTAAGAGCATTCCATGGAATATAACAAAAAGTGTATCTCGAGCCGGTTTCTCAAACTTACCTACCCCACCTTTAACAGTGGTTTTTCTTTTGTTTTTTTTAGACATATCTCCCTAAATTCAATAAAGCAATACCTGAGCATGCTCCGGTCCAAAGTAGGTAGGTCCATATTGAGAGAGGTTGATAACTCGAGACTTTTTCTCTGGTTTGTCGGTGGCAAAGTTCACGAAATCATCTGTGGTGACCGCTTGCATCTGTTTACACAGGAGAAAAGGAGTCAAATCAATCAGTGGACTAAATCTTTAATAACTAAATAAGAGCTCTCCTCACTATACCAACCTGAAAGAGGTCTGAATATTGGTCTCCTGCGGACTTCTGGGACCCCTCACCGTCGCCCCCCTTAGCAGCTTCTTCCGCTCCCTTGTACGAGGTGTCCAGGTCAGCCAACATGAGGGAGTAGAGGGGCAAGGGGGGGATGGAGTTGATCTCTGTGTAGTCCCTCCCCCCATCACGGCCAGCCACTATGGTGTCTTTGGCTGTGCTGCCGGTCACACTGATGGTCCGGGACAGATGTCTCCTGGATCCGCCCTCACCTGCCTCCACATCCCTCACCACTGCCACTTCCCCAGCAATGCACTTCACCAGGTGAGCGAGGATGGCCTAAGATACAGAGGATTAACGGGTTATACAGCGTACACAACACAGTGGATCTGCTAGATCCCCACAAACCAGATTCCTGTTTGTGAGTGTCTGTCATCATTATTATATGTTAATCTAAGCCAGTTGAACTTGAAATAAAAATGTTGCATATTTTGGGGTCACTAAATGAGGCCTGAACAGACTCACCTTGGCACGGCGAACCTTGCCCAGGTCCATGAGCTCCAGCAGCTGGGTGGGATGGTACTGGGGTAGAGTGGGAGAAAGGGAGTGAGCTGCTTCAAACAGTCCCCCCTCCTGAAGTCCTGCTGGGGCACGAAGGGCCTCATCCACTGCAGCAGCTCCTGCGGCACTCCCTTCAAACACACTCTTAGATCTGGCTCTCCCTTCAAAGACCGAGGAGGTTGTGTTTTGACCACCGGCAATGTCTGCAGATGATAGGTTGCCCTCCTCTCCATCCCCAGCCTTCTTGTCCTGGTGCCACTGGGCGTACACGTGCATCTCACAGTCCATGCCCACCACCAGGATGCCGTCCCTCACCCAGGACAGGGAGACTGGCAGAGACGGTGTGCCGTCCACGGAGGACAAGAGGTCCACAGACCGAAGCAGGATCCAGCGTGAGCGGATGCCCTGCTTGATACTGCCCCCTAGAGGAAGGGTGATGACAGCTACTCCTTCCTTGCTGCTAGGCGGCTCATTGACGACGCCAGAGATACGGCCGTACATGAGAATGTTGGATCCAACGCCCACAGTAAGGATGTGAGATCCGTCCTCCTTTGAGAGCCAGTCCAAGTGTACGTAATGCTTAATGTTGGGGGAGCTGTGGTCTCTGGTCATGTACAGGTCAGACCTGGCGCAGAGATAGACGCATTATTACCTTTTAATATAATGGTACACATACAAAGGCTGACAGAATATTAAACAAACAAGCAGTGCCTTGCTTACCTGCTGTAGACAAAGAGGTTGGAGTCCACACTGACTCTTGGATCCAGGGTTGAACAGGGTCTGGTAAAGTCATCCAGGTGGAGAGTTTGCTCTAAAACCCACTCTGAGCCTCCAGTAGATTCACACTCATAGATGGACACGTGCATGGAGAAGTCCTGCCCAGAACCCTGCAGCTGAGGACAAGAGGAAAGATTTTTTAAATGTCTGATTTCTGAGAACATTTCAAATCTGAAGACACTGGACATCTGGATAACCAGGCCTGCTGTAATTGTAATAAGTCAACTGAAAACCAGATTCTAAGCCTGTTCATAGACTTCAAATCAGTGTTCAATAACATCCAGCTCAACACACCTCAGACACAGAGTAGCAACAGGATATGCAATTAGATCCTCAGATAGTAATGGCTAACTACAACTGGCACATATTCAAATGCACTGTGGTGTATAGTGTGGATAATGTATTTTCGTCTTATCGACTTCCTACCCCACCATCCTTTGCTCCACATTAACACCTATTCATATGCTAATATATGGAATTGTTATCTATTTTTAGATGATTCAGGCTATAACGTCAATTTGTGTTTATTCACTGCATTACCATTTTGAATGCAATTTTGTTATCCTCAAGTTGATTGCCATTAAATGAATTCCCAGCTCTCTATAGGTTTGTGGTACTTCACACCTTAAACCAATTGTAAAGCCAAATGCAAGTTTCCTACCTGTCCTGGTCGTGGCTTTTTAAAGGCCATGGCCAGCCTGCCGATGTAGGAGCAGGACACAGCAACAGGACGCCCAGGAACGCACACAGCACTGTTGTTGTCTTCCTCCTCGTTCATCAGAGCCCAGGGCTCCCAGCGGTACGTACGGGTGTCCTGGTCATCCTCGCTGTACCCCTCATCCCCCTCCACAGCACAGCGCCAGAATCGCACCCGAGAGTCAGAGCAGGTGGTGACAATCAGGTACGGAGCCAGGCATACAGGGTAGATAGAAGAGGAACTCAGATGACCTAACAGAGGAAGGGGAGGCAGAGACATTTTAAAACATGTTCTACGTTTATTGCACAAATCTGATTTATCGAATTTTACACAATGTATGAAAAATAGATGTTCAGGTACTTCTTTTAATCGGCCTGACCTAACTTAAAGGGGACCTATCATGCAAAATGCACTTTTGTACGTCTTTTATACATGAATATGTGTCCCCGATGTTCCAGGGAACTCACCAAGTGTCAGAAAACACAACCCTCTCTCTTTCCCTCCATACCCAAATCTCTAAAAACGGGGCTGCAACGGATTTGATACAGACTGATCCAGATTTGAATTATTTTCTACGTCACAAAAGTGGTGCTCCGCTTAGTGGTCAATTCTCCACCTATCAGGGGAATGTGGGGTTGGGCCACGGCCGGCCATTGCCGCTCGAAAGCGCTGGAGACGCTGTAGTACATATGCCAGGCCTGTAAGTGGCGCTGTAGTCTGCCACAAAAGCAGCGAAGAAGACTTCCCTTGCATGGTTGCCATGGTTGCCCTTCCGTTTATTCTCCGCTGTGGCTCTTTTTCTCCCTCCCCGAGGCAAGCGTTTGCTCCTGCTGCTGTAATTCAATGCAATCCCTCCCTCGCTGTAATTCTCTCCGATTAGTCCACCAGCAGATGACAAACACCCAGCTCTCCGCCTCTTCCAAGGAACGAGGGGACCGCGCGGCAGAGTTTCAGTTAGATTTTTTTTCGCCGGTCAAGATGTCCGTTAAAGTTTACATCTTCCGGACAAAATTAGAAAAGTGCCGGTCAAAGGTCTTTGTTATTTATTGAGCTTTAAAACAAATGAATAACGACTCTATATAATCATATATAAGAATAAAACACGGAGGACGGAGATCTCTTTTTCTCCCCCTCTTCTGACAGCCCAGCAGCTGATCTCAAAGCATGCCCCCCAGGGGGGGGAATCAGCCCCCTGCAAAAACAGGGCTGGAAAGAGCAAATAGAGCGAAATGAGGCATGGCTAAAATGCAGGATCTGTTTGGTATTTTGAAAAAAATACTATATTTATACACTTTATATAGGTATGGCCCTACAATATATTGTTCAAATATAGCATGATATGTCCCCTTTAAATATGGATACTAAGGAAATAAAGCACCTTTGAAATTGAATAATCTTTTTCTAATCTAATTGTCAACATAAGTCAAAATAAATACACAATTTTGGCCCCATGTAGCCAAGTCAACATTGGAACCGAAAGAGGGTTTTACACGTTGCTGTTTATTTGGCAACAATAACATGGTGAGAGAGTTATTTGTGTAACTGTGTGCCCATCCTAACCTGCAGAGGGGGTCGCCCTGGTAACCTCCACCCCGTGGGGAAGGTCGAGCCGCTTGCTGTACACCAGCTTGGAGCTCAGGATGAGTTTGCTGGCTGATTGCAAGTTGGCTGTAGAGGATGAGCGAGGCAGGGGTCTGATAGGTGAGGTCTCCGGAGACGAGTCAGGATTCAAACTTTGATTGGGAACCATCAGCTGGCTCTGGAAGCTGAAATCTGGGCTTGCCTCATCTGCAGACAGAGACGTAGGAATATTAAAGCTGGTCTTCATATCAGTTAAGACGTTTGATGTAGATCCACATTTAAAATCCTTGTGTTTATGCTAGTAAATATCCTACCAACACAGGCCTGCACAGACTTGAGGTGCAGGTGCCACATCTGCAGGACTGAGTTCCTGTTGAGATCCTTTTCTATCACCACCAGGAAGAACTTCTCAGAGAATGGGGCAGGTTGGTAATCTGGACATAGTAAACATTGCATTAACTTTTTCTAATGACAATCAGCTTTGAAGACAATTGAAGTTTGACAGGGTGCTATACCTTCACCAGATGGAAAGGCCGGTGTGAAATCTTCTGTCTCTTTCTGAGGCTTGTAACCTAAAATGAAGTCCTCTTGAAAGACATGCAGCAGCTGAGTGTTGGAGCCACACTGGATGCACATGAGAAAAGTACAAAACATGTTAATACATCTATAAATCAGAAGGTTTCAGGATTTCAGGTCCTGAATTTCTATACATGACTGATCGAAGGCGGTTGTGAAAAACACAGATGAGCTGCTAACCTGGTTTGTGATGACGTCTAACTCGATGATACAGCCAGGCCTGGCAGTGGACTGCTGGCTGACAATGTTGAACACTTCGCCCACCAGTTTCTAAAGAGACACACGCATGGAGATCAAAAACTATCCATTTAGTGTACTGCATTTGAATCCACTAAAGTGGTGAACAATATTGCACATTAAATTCTGAAGTACAGGGTAATGTAGGCTGGAGGTTGTGATAAAACAAAGATACATTGTTTGATTAATAAATAAAGGCAGCATCAAAAGGAATGTAAAGCATGAGAAGAACTTAATATATATATATATAAATATATATATCTTAATATATTAATCTTAATATGGGAATGATGTATTTAAATCAGCTTTGTGATGTTTTCTGGTTAATATGCACCCAATAGAGGACAACAAGCTACTTTGTACATCCTTCTTGGCTTTTGATGAACGTTACGAGCTGCGGTGTAAGACACGAAGACTCAGATACATTAAATTCAATGAAGGGTTTAATCCTAATACAAATGACTACATCCAAAGGAGCAAAAACATTATTGTTTGTTTTCGGTGCAGTTATGAGTGTATGTGTCTACTCACAGACGTTTCAGGGTCTGACAGCTCATCCAGAAGTTTTCTGGCATCCACCACAGCTTGATAGAGACGCAGGTTTTTACCATCCGATGCCACGAAGCAGGCGCTGGCACTGTTGCAGTAAGATCCTGAGGGACACAGCACAAAGTTAGATTCAACGTGCTGTTCCACAAAATATTTAATATTCTGTAGTTGAAAGTTGGATGATTTTCAGAAATGTAGTCATGTGCCTACATCAATAAAGACATTTTCCAACTTAAACACAATTATTTCAAAGATGAAGGCAGCAGGGAGCCAGGATGAAGAGAAACTAGATCCATGTTGGATCTTAGAGAAAAAATGAGGCACAGTCATGATCGTTTTTATATACACTGTACATGATTTAAGGATAGCATTGAATGTATTCACTTAGTAGTCGTAATGCCGTTATATACTGTAGATGCATTTGACACAGTTTTGTCATGACAAACAGGGAACTAAATAACAAAAACAAAAGATCAGATGATTCAACATTGGGTAAACTTCCCCTTTTGAAGTGACGTTCTTGTTCATTATTACTCAATAAGAATCGCTTGGGGTAACATGTACATCCCTATTTACAGAGTATGCATTTTGTATTTACCAAGTACAGAGCTGGGCACAAGTGTCGGTAGCCAAGCAACATTGCTAAACGCAGAGGTGTGCAGAGAGTTGATACGGGCCAGTTCAGAGACCCCTCCAGTGCAGGACAGGGGTCCAATGTGGTCCACCCTCCACAGGATAAGCTCACTGTAGATGGCGTTGGGATCATGGAAGGTCCTTGTAGCTGCATTACGAAGCTGCTTCCTGCTAATGGAAAAGTAAAGCATAATTAGAACTCATTATTCCGAAAAAAGATTTGACAATATGTTGCATTAAGCAGCATTAATGGTATTCCAACCATGTGTATCATATTTCTTCTTCTTATCTCACATCCTCTTTCCTCTTTCAATGCCTTCCAAATTGTGCTATACCTGGAAAGTCCCTTTGGTGTTGGAAAGGTGGGAGGCTGCTCCTCCTCCAGGCTGCCAGGGGCTGAGGGGGGGGTGAGCAGGGCGTTGTGGTGAGAGGAGGTCAGCAGCAGGGGCAGCACTGTGTGGCAGGCTTGGTCGTTCAGATGGAAGCGGTGCCCGCAGTACCGGAACTTGTGTGATACGGTCAGTACGTTGGAGAAGGCAGAGCGCTCAGCAAATGTCACTGCCCACTGCGGATAAAGGGAACCACAAACATCAGAGAGGGCCCCAAAGAGAGAAAACACACAAACAAGTACAATACTTTGGTTTAGAGTTAAAGGAGTAAAGGAATACATAAGGTTTTAGGGAACACCTTCCATTTATGAAAACATGCATACATTGGCAGCAACAAAATAAGAGCTTGGGATGCACCATTTATTTCGAATAATCTTTTACCTGATTGAGAGATCCATCCACATGCTTGGAGACCATCATGACCGCAGGACTGATACCAGGGCAGGGGTTGGGATTGGAGGCCAGCGTGGATGATCCCAGGGCGCCCGATAAGGAAGCAGAGTGGGGGACACGTTGAACCATCCTCCCCGGCTCACTGGAACTCTCCCCCTCACTCATAGTGCAGGCGTACATCAGGATGTTTTTACTCAGTGAGTTGGCATCACCTGTAGGAAATGCCACTGGAATACGGGAGGAAAAGGATACCTGATAGGAGAGATGGAGGGACACTCCTTTAGCAACTAGCAATTCATACCAAATTAGAAAAAACATTTAAATGTTGTTGAATCTAACACACATACTCTACCACTTTCTACAGTATATATGGGCTTACTATGTGTACACAGCATTATAGAGCTCATAATATATGTTGCCAACTTATATGTTCTCTTATAATGAGCATGAAGACGGATAGTTATGTGCATGCATACAGTACTTTATCATTGCAGTAGTGGTCTCAAAATGTAAGTGTGAATGTATTCGTAGTAGCTATAATAAAGCGGATCAAATTCCAATCCTATCTTTACTGCTCTTTACTGTATTTGATCACCCTCAGCATGCTTATGTTGCAGTGCTGCTCTTATTAAGGACAGACAGGCTCTACAGTGCAAACATCCCACTGCATATCATAAGGAAAATTAGAATGTGAAAAAGCAACTCTGAATTGAAATATTTAGCTTGGCAAGTTCTGGCATCTCTATTGTCTCTCTTTAGCAGAAAGCACAACATATACACAGCATTCAGGAAGTAGCTTCTCATTTTTATTATTGTATATCATTAATAAAATATATATATTAATAAGGAAAGATTTGTTTTATGAATCATGCAAAAGCTTTAAAAGCCTCCATGCAGAGAGGCGGGCAGTGTCTCCTCCGTAAAAAAAAAAAGGAGTCTTACATAAGGCGGGGGAGTGCTGAGTCACCTAACATTTGAGACAATGTTAAACTACAGATCCTCGCTGCTACAGTGTGTGTATGAGTAAAAACTGATTCACTATTGAATTTTAAGAATAAGAGTATATTATTCTGGTTTCACACATTTCAAGCAGGTGTGAGTTTCACTAACACTGAGCTTGTGTTGCATCATGCCTGATTCTCTGCTCACCTGAACCTGTCTGAAGATGCCCTGGTTGAATTCATCCAAGTACTTCACATGCCAAACCAGGAAAGATCCATCAGTAGGGTGGATGGTGAACAACATGTCTGGGCTCTTGTTCCACTCTGTGATCAGAGTCTCCATCTTCCTCTCCAGCAGCATGGAGGGCAAAGGCATGCTGGAGCTGGATCCGGGGGAGGACGCCTTGGTGCTCCCCTGCTCCCCTGTCTCCCCCTCCTCCCCCTGCTCTGAGGACGCTTTGTCAGACATCTCGTCCAGGTCTATAAAGACAGAACACAATATGCTTTGACAACATGATGTTTCATATATTAATTATGTGTTAGGTACATATGTGTTTAAGGGTCTTACCAAAGTCAAACTTCATAGGGGATCCTTCGGGGTCCAGGGGGTCATCAGTAGTCTGGTCCAGCTGCTGTTCAGATAACTTACGGAGCTGCAGCATAAAGAGGTCCATGGAGGCGGTGAAGCTGAGGTCCTTATTGTTGAGCCAGTGAACGACAAAGCCTCCACCACCACTACCATCGTCTGGGTTAAACACTGCAGATTCAGCCAGCACTGCTGGGATATCTGACAGAGAAAGAGGTAGGAAGGAAAAGTGAGACATAAAGGGATGTAAGGAGTTAAAAGGAAGAATTCTGTTATGTTTTGGAACTGAAAAAACACACACTGAAATATAAGGTAACTGTAAGCTAGAGTCAAATTCATCTTAAAATGATCAACATGCAGGATCTCTGCAATTAACTAATGAAGTAATATTACGTTTTTTAGATGTTTTACTATGCCACTTTTACAGATGAAGTAATTAAATACCAGAACACTATAGAAGACCCTCGTGGGGTCAATGGTGCAAGTAAGTATAGATCTGTGGCAAATAAATATAAAAATGCTTCTGAGCCACTTCCAACAAAGACGCTCACCTGTGATTGGGTTAATACTGGCTGAGATATGGAAGTGACACAGGGCATTGGCGTGATGAGCGATGTGGCGGTGGCTGTGTGCGTCCTGCGTGCCGAGCTGAGAGGGCAGCACCTCACTGTGAGCCACCAGAGCAGAGGACCGTCGCCGGCCGCGCCGCAGGTGCTTCAGGTGGTGGATCGACTGATCAAGCAAAGAACAGGTATAAAACAAAGAGAACAAGTCAAGTCAAGAATCACAAATCTTATTTTTTATTTTATAAACTATTTCTGGACAGTTATGACTGTGTACCTCCAAAGCATGCTGGATTTTGTCCTTGTTGCCTGCCAGGCCTGGCAGGCTGGAGCTGAAGGAGTGTGTGTTCTCAGAGATCTGCCCGCCAAGCATGCTGTCTTCTGGTAGCAGCGTCTCAGACCACAGCCTACACACGCCATCCTCACAGGATGTCAGCAGCACATTGCACACTGAACCCCTAGGAAACAACAGAAGAATCCATCAGTAATGAGTATTTCGAATGACAGCTTAGTGAAATGTGAAATTATACTATATTATTTTGATTAAATCAATGATTCCCCCAGTGTAACAGCCAAACAAAGACTACGTCTCACTGCTTCCACAAATGATTCAACGACTTGACTTTCCATAAAACTTTTTAATTTAGAACATTCATTTAAATCAGCATACTAGGTATTTCAATACTGGGAGGAATGTCTTTTTTAATAAATACTCCATGTTGCAACTTTGAACCTTTCAAATGTACTAACAAAATACATGTATTAAAGACAATGTTGTCAATGTTAGCATTGTACAGAATTAAACCCCCAGAGAAGAAATAACTAAATAGAGGTGAAAACTCTCTGATTCAAAAAGGAATTGCAAATTGACTAAAACTAAACATGTCAGTGGCCACCCTGACCATGTGATTGTGTGTGTGCTTTCTTACTTGGGCATGTACTTGCTGGTCTTCCTCCAGGACATGCCGGTGACCATGCGGGGATGTGCCAGGTAAACAAAGGAGAAGTGAACAGGGGGAGGTTTTTTATCCGAGTGGTCTTGAGCCACCACTGCAGAACGCCAGCCCGTGGTGGGATACCACACTTTAAGTAAACAGTCATCCTGCGTATTGAAACACATAGATGAACATAAATTATCCAAAAACATTACCACACACTAACACAAACCTTTCAACAATGTGTTGTTTTGCAACATGTATACATCAATAATGTACCTTCCCAACTGTTGCAAAGTACTCCCCATCAGTAGACCACTTGGCAATGTGAACAGATGCAGCAGTCCTGATAGAAACACAGGAATAAACAATGGTACATCAGCTATATTCACTTCTCCAAGGAAAACTCTCCTGTCAGCTCTCAAAAAGCTTTGTGTGGTTTCATTTCAAAGCTTGCACTTCCCTTTTTATTGACTTACTGGGCATGCATATGTGTCATCAGATGACAATTACTAACATGGTATTATATGTTTATATCTATGTTTGCACAGCTTAAAGCACAGCCCACAGACTTAAACAGTTCATACAAAGCTTTTATGTGGGGCTGTGTGCAGATGGTGTTTGGATATATTCAGTGAAAGCCTATACGTTTTAATTAGTTAAAGTATATATAATTCCACAACCTTTAAGAACAATAAAACTTAATATTTTGTGTGCTGGACTTAATCAGCATGGCAGAAAAAAGACTAAAACATCTGAGATATAAAAACATATTTTTACTTTTAATTGACAAAAGGAACCGTGCAAATGTGTGATATTGCAATCTTCACAAAACTCACAGGTACTTGCATTTTTAGAGATGAGCAATGTGTTTTCAGTTAAAATTACCTGCAACAAACTGGGCTCAAGACTGTTTTTACTGACTTACTGACATAAACAAGACAACAGAACAACAGTGTACAGAGGAGAGAATGAAGAAAATTAAGACACACAGGTCTGCTCACTTATCAAAAAACTGTTTGCTAGCTATCAGGGTTTTTACATATTTCATTAATTAAGATTGTCTGAATATCAGTAATATGGCTCTATATTTTCGTGTATAACATCTATGCTTTGACAGTATAATAATAAGTAAAAAACGTACTTGCACTGCCAGACACAGTTCCAGTCATTGAGCACAGGGTGGGGCCTGTCATCATTTAACTGTCCATCCTCCTCCTCTATCAGGGCATCTTTCAGTGGAGGAGCCCACAGCTGGAGCCGCTCAGTTGCTGCTAGGATACGGTTCCCTGTGGACACAAAATGTTACACACCTCTCATCCCACGTTGGCTACTTCAGTGCACAAAACCACAAGCCCACTGTCATTCTTACATAATGCACATGTCAGTCCAGACTAACCACAGGGGGCTGTAATAGGAGCTGTGTGCATAGTGTGGACACATTGAGTCAGACAAACACAGAAAGCCTTGGCGTACCTTGGGGGTCCCAGGCCAGGTTGTAGGTGATGGCCTCGAGGAAGAACTGTCCTGTCTTTTGCCACTGATAGTTAAGCTGCTGTTAGTGATAGAAAGACCACACACACCATGCACGTTAATGGCACACAAGTGTCATTAGGTTAACTGGATATTGATTTATGGTAAACCATGTATTTTATGTCTAAAAGAAACACCACTATGCTCACCTTGTGTCGTTTGTTTGGGTTGGTAGAAAGAGGCTCAAAGATGCAGACTGTGTTTCCGTAGGATGCAGCAATCTAAAAATAAAGAGCTGTGTTCATCATCACAACATTACTCACTCCATCAGTGCTTCTGCACAGCCATTCCCACAGGAAGGGGGTAGGGGGGGGGGTGGGGGGGTGGGGGGAGTGGTACGGGAGGAGGAAAGGAGAGCATGGCCGGTACAAGATGCAGGGCTAAATGTACTTATTTTTGCTCAGCATAATTGATAATGGCTTCTGGCTACACGGGAAAAATGAAAACTGTATGTGGGAGTGTGTCTGAGTGTGCAGTCAACACTTACCCTGCCAAGCTGGAGGGAGCACTCCACACAGCCCACCTGTATGTTCCCATTCTGAGCTCCCGGGATGATCTGCACGCACTCAAAGTCACTGGCCAAGATCACTACATCACAACCTGAGCCATAGGCCTGAATAAGAAATGGGCACAGACAGAAGAACCAAATAAGACTGTGTCACATTAAATAAATATTGCAACTGTTACTGCAAAATGGATTAATGCCTTCACTAATATGTCTGGAAAAATTATATATATATATATTATATATTATATTATATACACATGTATTCATAAACATCATTTTTCATGTAATGTACAGCTTCATGCAGTATGTTTCTTACTGCTTTAAATTCACACACTAATACATTTGAATTGAATATACAATGTAATTTCATATAACTGACTAAAAGAAGTCCAGAATGGTACTCAATGGCACTAAAGTGAATATTGCGTTATAGCGTATTGCGCAGGGAAATATAACGTATCATAAAAGCAGTAGCGCAGCATGGCGTTAACACTAAAACACCATTAAGCACTGTTGTGGTGGTAAAACTAGCAGGGAAACCACATAGAAAAACTAACTTGAAATTCAGTTTTATAGATCCACTGCAGGGAAAAAACAACACCTTCTCGTGTGCAGGAAATAGACAAAGACAGCACATGCTCATTAAACAAGCTCAATTTGAAAACCTGTGTTAAGATTTGGATTGTGAGCGGCAGGGTAAACTGATACAACGCTGTTTGCCGGCTGTCGACAACCATGTGTAGAATGGCAGCAATAGCAGCAGCACCTGGAACACAGGCAAGCTGGCCTCGAAGCAACAGGACAGTCAGGATGACGGCTCGCGTCTTTCATTATTCAGGAGAACAGGAGGAGAGGCTGGGAACCATTGGGTCACACAGCGGGACAACATTACAGCTGGTTGTGTAACTTAAAGTGACAGGTGAGGATGAGGTTATGGTCAAGAGTGTCATATAGGATTATACTTTACATTCTATCATTCAATTGTGGAATAGGAAGAAAGAGTAGTAAAGGAGGCCTGTTCTGCACTTTACTATGACTGCGGCACTTCCTCCGGCACATTACAGCTGGAATTAAAAGCGGTCACCGTCACGCACTGCACCTCTGTCTCTCACACACACACACACACAAGACAAAGAGCGAGTCCATTCTACTCTATTTGTCAGCAAGATCATTTGGATCTGGTGGGACCTTGAGCCATGCTGGCACTTGTAAGCATGAGTGTATCTGCCTTAAACAGTATGACCCATCATCACTGCTTTGTTCATTCAGTTTGGGCTTATGTGTGTGCCCTGTAATCCTTTCAACATCCACAGATCCACATGCACACACACAACAACAACACACAACTGAGTGATGGCAATACAAAGTAGGATGATTCATTAGTAGTAGCAGCATAATACATCGTGGTATCATGGTAAACATTGACACAACTTACGATTATCAGCATAAACAGTTAGGACTAAAATGCTGTAAGTGTCTCCAAAGACAATTTGAGTGTTTATTTGGGAGCCTTTGTATAGGGAATGATGTACTCAACAGTCATCACTACAAAATGACATCTCCCATCTGAAACAATAATGATACGCAGCACTTTGGTACACACCGTGTTTTATAAAACACTGATTCTTAAGAGAGCTACTTGCAGGACTGCATTTCTCTACTGAGGGGTAATAACATTGGAGCGATAGATCTTTCAAGAAAGTCAACTAAGAGAACCATTATCACTATTAGACAGCCAAAAGTGTAATTAAATCAAAGCTGTCCTTTAAACACATACTAGAAATGAAGACCTTAAGCCCATCCTATTAAAATGATAGATTATCTAGCTGCTATGATATTTATATAAGCAACAGACGGCAACATTGGGCTACTTAATATGACTGCACTAAGGTCTACCACCACGCACATGTAGCTCATATCTGCCGAATGTTGTAACGAGTACAACCATGAAGAAGTTTAATTTTGTCAGTCATGTCGTGTAAGCTGCTTAAATCAAGTATGGTGCTGCCTTTGGATAAATAATACCTCTCCGTATCACATGAACATGAACAAAGCAACAACTATAATGTAATTGTAAATGTTGGTTTGTAGAAAATGAACTACACCTATTTAACTTATGTCTATTTGAGTCATGTGATCGTTCTTCTTTCACTATAAAGCCCTTCAAGCATTTACAGAGGTCCAAATACTGCATTTTATAGCCAGATGTGCAGTATGAGAGAGAAAGTATATAACTATGACATACAGTATGACATGCTTTGTTTAATTGTATGATGTTACAAAAAAACCTCTAACCGAAACACCAATATTGACTGGTTTCTTTAGCCCAACACTGGGCAACCCCAGTATCATGCTTTATAAAAGATGAGATCAAAATATATTTCTTGTTTATTGGAAGGAAGCATGGCCAACCACGTGCCATGTTGTTGATGACGAGAGCTTCAGAATTCGATTCACATTTATTTGAATGATGGCAACCCCTGTGAGGCGGGATTTACCTGATTCTCAGGGTGGATGTATTTTAGAAGAAAGGAGTGAATGCTGCAGTCATGTGCTGTGATAATGAAATCAGATAACAGGAAGAGAGGGAAAGACCACTTCTGTCTTTCCAAAACATTCCTCATGCCGCTTACACAATCATGTGAGCATGTGCCACAGCCACAGCTGCGACCATGTGTACCATTTTCATGTTTGCGATCGCTACAGTCAAAAGCCTTAGATGCAAATATTTAAAAACATGAATTGATCAATCATGGCCTGTAGTAACCTGGCCTCTCTGTCAATGCATGTTGTGCCATTATCCCAAGCAAAGCCTATAGCACAGACCTGTACTTTGATCCCACTGTCTCATAGCATACAGCATGGGCCTTGTTATTCTCTGCAGAATGACTGTAGTAAAGCAGTGGGCATTAAAGGTCAAACTACACCTCGTCAGGCTCTGATCCATCTCTACTGTAAGTGCAATATCTAGGCCTACTCGTATCAATTGAAAAATATGTGCTGTTACAATAGCATGTTCAATTTCAAAACGGGAATAGGTCATGAGTCTGAAACACAATTTAGCAGAATGAATGCTTCCACAATACACAGAACATGGAACATTTCCAAACAGGATATAAGTAATCTCAGAAAATCACATCTGGTGTGACGACATCTGTATTCTGATGACAATCCATGAAAAGCATTTTCTATTTGTAAAATAGAAAAATCTGTGGGTTATGTACTCTCTCTCTCTCTCTCTGCACTGTACCTTTGTAGTTTGCACGTGCAGTCTATTTTTAGTTGATCACACATCTCCAGCTCTGCATATCAAAACTCGCTGTTTGTATATTTACAGCATCAACAATGGGTGAAGAGGCGCTGAAATAGACACAAAAGTAGGCTTTCTGATCTGAATGAAAATCATTATCTAGTTTTTGGTATTGACATTTCTTAGTGTTATCAAACAGACCAAATTCCTTTTTCCTTAGTCATTGTTCGAACTATTCCTACAATGGTTTCTCAACACATGACCAAATCAACCATCCATTGGCCTATTGGACTGAAAACAACAGGGAACATTTGCTTTACTGTCCCTTTATTCAAACTCTATTTGAATAAAATAAATCAAATTGTTGTCAATATGAACACAATAAATTGAGCATGCAACTGAATAAAGGCCATGCTGGAGCACAGAGACAAAAGCATGGAGATGGAATGATTCCATATTCAATGCAGTTGTTGAACTGGTGCATTCATGGCAGCTGTAGGTTAGGAGTGTGCACATGCATGCATATGTGTGTTTGTCAGGGTCTGGCCTATGAGCCCTAGGGGTCAGTGTGAGTGTAACTGCATTGGACATCATGTCTAGTGTTCTTCAAATACCCTCTCAGAAACAGAAAGAAAACACCAGGCACAGAAAGCAGGGCCCTGTGGCAATGTGCAAGTCTTTAGCTTCATCTCTGTCCTATGTTGTTGTGCAGATATGACCCTAAGTACAAACCTTGCCTCTTCATACATTCAAACAGCCTTGATCTGTGGTCAGTGTAAGGGGAGAGGAGGGACAACTCTTCTTTATAGTTTAACAGAAACTAACAGAACAATGAATTACTGCTCTACGAGCCAAAGAACCGAGGGAATCGGAAATAAGTGAGGAGAGTGTCTGCATTTAAACATTTATAAAACCTATTAAAACAACCACTTCACTTGTGGGGAGCAGAAACAGACCCAGCCCAGATTTGGCAGCCATTAGACAGGCTCACACTGTTCTCAGCATGAGGGAATGGTGGCGTGAAACATAACAGCTCAATAATTCTTTGTGAGCCTGCATTGGAAGAATGCACCTAATGTAGTCACACAGCTTTATGTATACACTAGGGCTCTAAAGGCTACATTAATATGTGTGTTCAATCTTTGTGGACAACATACATTAAGTTTCAGGTAAATGCTCTCTCGGGAAGATCTTAAAGTCATCATCATTCAGCTTCTGCTCTCAATACAGGAGCTGACTCAGGATGCTACATAATGTTACTGCCTTTGACTTCAACAAATCTATTTTAGGAAAAATAGACACAACATTTGTTTGGGGTTGTGAACTACTGTGCACTTGTTATTCCTTGCCATCACAAATAAGGCTGTATTATAATTAGATCTTGCTGCACTAAATTGAATATTGACTGGGCTTCTCTCTTCTCTCTGTCCTGTCAACTTGAGACATAAAGAGACATGTTGGGAAGTTGCCAGACCTCAGACAGACAAGGAATACGTATAGGACCAGGAAGTCAATAAATAACAGACACGGGATGTGCTCCAAGGTATAGAGTTGGATCAGCATACACTGGCATGCATAAAGTCAAATGACTGATGAAATGAGCTGATAAAGGAACATCGGTAAAGGCTTAGAAAATGGTGTAAAAGTGTATTCTATTTCACTAAAGTTAAAATGAGGACAGATGTCAGCACGTTTTTAAATGTGTTTTTTTTTTCACAACAAAACATTGAGCCCTCTAGCTCATGTATCCATATATGGCTCCCTACGTCACGGCTGGCGCAGCTGATGCTAGGATGACAGCAAGCTAATCATCCGTGAGGAGGATTTAACTCCAAATGGTAGCAAGCTTAGCTATCCTGCAAACAGACAAAACACAGCTTCTCATCCTGTGGCAGTGCGCAGTTTGGTCAAGCCAAATCAACCGAAGAATGCACTGCGAAATGTAGTCGGTGCATGACCCATTGCAAATATTTGTCAATAATGTTATGGCTGCGCAAAGGGATTCCCTTGCAGCAATTATAATGTAACGAGATGCAGCTAAAGGTCATTTGAGTGGCTAGCGTTGGCTGTCTTGGAGCGATAAATAATACAACGTTAACCCTAATATAGTAGGTGCAGACAATGCCGTTAAGCATCCACATTGGGATGCTACCTTGTCAAATCGTGCCTGCCTGTAAAGGTAATTGTAAGAGGGGCTGGTGGTGATAAAGATGCCCGGAGTAGACTCACTATTTGTGAATCTCTCGGTGCGGCAGATTGTGGCTAGCCCACTACCCGGCTAGTCAATGCTTTAGCTCGCTAGCCAACCCTTTTACAGAGTATACAACACCAGCTAGCTAAATATCCAGCTAGCTCGTTAGCTTCAGTGGGTGTCATCTTCAGCAAATAATATGAAATAAAAACTCACCGTGAAAGGTATGTCATTCACGCTTCCCACCGAATAGCAGCAATCTCCAGGGTTAACAGCCCCCGTCAGCACCTGATGCAGATGCATTTTCCTTATATGTTAGCAGCAGATGGGGTATTTTAATTATTAATAACGAGTCCACCCTTTCGGTTTCTCCATCTAGCAACGACTGGGAATTCCATCAGTAATGTAAACGCTGTCCTCGGCCTGGCGTCGAAGTCTTCCTCCACAAACAGTGAAGTCGCGGTAATTGTGTGTACAGCCCGTATAAATGGGATTTACCCTGGTCCTGTCATGTATTTAAACATGTAAAACTGGCTGCCTCTTGCTGTCAACACCATCCCTACGATTAATCGTGAGAGCAGAGGCAGTGGGATCTCTGCAGCGAACCTGACATGCGCGTTCCCGACATTGTCCAGGCACGACTGAATGGCCATAGAAATGTTAAATCTAGACTGGGAATAGCATCTCCGGTATGTCATTTTGTCTTTCTATAGACCTGTTTTTAATTAAAAAAGAACGATACTCACATCGTCGTATACTTTCTCTAAAATGACTAAAAAGTATTGTGTTATTTAACCATGCTTCTCTCTGTAGCACTGTACACATACTCTAGTAATGCTTTTCTATGTTTATGACGCGCCAGTTTGTAGCGCACCCCTCTGTCGGAGTTCATTGATCATAAATGTGGAGTCTTGGGGAGGCTGGGGTGAAACCAAACATGAAAGGGTAGTTATTTTGTAATAAAAGGTAAAAATAAAACAGTGTTAAAACAGTAGTGGCCTTCTTATTCTACTCTGATAAGGTCATACATAAATTGTTGTTTTTATAATGCATATTAAACAGTGCATACGAAAGAAAGAAAAACATTTCTACCTTTAACTACATATAGTTTAAATGATTTAATTTCAACCAAAACTCAAATGTATTTTTAAATATATTTGAGTTCTGGACTTGTCAACAAAATAGGCTGATCATTTGAATTTCTCAAATGTCATGGGAATCAGCTGCTGTCACAACTACAATATAATATATGATATTATCCTAATGATGACCAAAACTGTTTACTGCAGGCCTTAGAGCAGGGGAACCTCCAGCCCCCGGGCCGTATACGGCCCGCGAGACCATTTGATACGGCCCTCGAGGTAATTTATAAACACACGCAACAAAAAAAAATTAAAGAAATCTAGTAAAAAAGAATTAAAAAAGCGAGTGCCTGTTTTTCCTGGCCAAGGTCAGGGTCCTTGAACACAACACGAGCCTAACGTGTCATCACGTGGTATATGTCTCGTCTGACAGGGGTGCAGTTCTGACGGAGAGCACCAGAAAGCTGCTCCGGCACTTCCAAAAATTGCAGTACCCATAAGGAGCCGTACACATGCCGCAGTTTTTGCGTGGCTGTGTCTTTAGTTGAAAGCCCAGTGGCGATCTGTTCATCTGTCATACTGATCATACAGTCAATAACTTTGTTGTTATTAGCATCTGGTTAGCTAGCTATGCTAACGAATATAAGAAGCTTTTTCTACAACCAGTGAGGTAAAGGCACATCTTTATATGATCATTATAGTTATAAAAAAATAAGAGAATAAAGTAAACAGGTATAAAATACTATGTGACAGTAAAAAAAAGTTGTTATTAATAAACAAGAATACAGTTTGAAAGGGGAGTGATTTGTAAAATATCCATAAAGAAAAATAAATCTGCTTACTGTTCTGTTTCATATGGGTGTTGAGAGATGTATCCATAGATCTCCTAATGTTGCTCTCAAAGTGCACCAGATTGATGCTTTTAACTTCAACATTTAAAAAAAAAATCTTCCCGGGGGAGCATGCCCCCGGACCCCCCTAGAAGAGGTTAGGTCTGCCCCCCACTTAAATGTTCACATGGATAGGAAACTAAATACATTTACACACATCTTGTGTCCATATATTTCTGTTTTGGTGGTCATGCCACAACCGTGCACGTGCATGCATGTGCGAGCCATGGTAAGATATCTGGATTAAGAGGTTGCTTTTTCTTTGCACAGCATGAAAGAAAGGCGAAATGAATGGGCTGTGATTTTAGTATTTTTAAGCAGAGGTCAATCATTTGTACGGCCCTCGGAGGATGTTGTAAACATTGAAATGGCCCTTGAGAGGAAAAAGGTTCCCCACCCCTGCCTTAGAGGCTGAGGTTGATGCCTCATCTCCTTATCTACCATCATTCATCTCACTGATGAGATTTAAGGGAGCAAATCACCCTAACACTGTTTATCCCCTTTCCTTTACCCCGTTTCCATATCAATTGTCCCCCTCACTGTGATGAAAGGCCTGAGAGGGATCCATAGTGGTGATACACAACCAACCATCATGTTGTTGGCCTAGTTATTAAAGCCACACTGACATCATCAGTCAGGGGCTGCCTGCCAGCCCCATGACACACACGACAACAGAACAGAAAACTTAGCAGCAGTAGCCCAGAGAGGATGTGACACACACACTAAAAGAGTGTCAACAACAATGGCGGTGCACACTCATCTTGATGTTTTGTAGGCATAAGCTGTGCAATAACTAATGATTAGGAATATTTCCACATACTGTAGGGAAGTAGGTGCACTGATTGAAGGGGAACATATCAGGCTCAAGACCACTCAATATGTTACTAATACTTTAGCAAATATGATCACAGGGTAGCTTCAGGACCAGTGTGATGTTTAAACTGTACAACCAGCTCTTTGTAAGCCTTTGGAAATCAACAGAAAGTAACATTCTGTAACCCAGATGGCCATCCAATCAATTGTAAGCCAGTGAAATCTTGCTAGAAATCTGCCTCTTTCAGCTCATTTGGCTTTGAATAATTGTAAATGCCAGACTGCTGTAAGGGCATGTGACTAACACTCAGTGCATATCTCCCAGTTAGAGTATTTACCTTAAAGGTCCCATGACATGGCCATTTCTACTGATCATAATTCCATTGTTGAGGTCTACTAGAATAGATTTACATTGTTCAATGTTCCAAAATCACATTGGTTTCTCATACAGCGTCTCTGTATAGTATGTGTATTCACTCTCTGTCCTAAACGGCTTGTTGGAGCTCCTGCCCCCCCTCCCTGTGAGCCCACTGTGCTCTGATTGGTCAGCTCGCCCACTCTGTTCTGATGAGTCCACCACCGTTACAGTGGAACATCAGTGATTATGTGTTACAATGGCGTTTGTTAGCAACCAGAAAATGACACCAGTAATGACAAACAGATGAGAATGCTGCGTGGGGTCTGGGTGTCGTGTTGGCGGGACGTTGCGGGGCTCGCTGCTCCGCCCTTTGAGGCTCGAGGAGCGGACAGTGTGAGCTGGATTACTGCTGTCGTTTCCTGGTTGCTGCGTGGGGTCTGCGAGACAGCGAGACACCGCAGAACTCAGCCTGAGTACACACACACACTCACAGCCAGGCTCGCTACAGGGGGCACTTTGAGGGTTTGTGACTTTGCAGACCGTTTACATGCATAAAAAGCTACATAACACACAAGGGGACGGGAACCGGAAAAGCATGACATGGGACCTTTAAAGCACCTCTTGAATGAATGAAAACAAAATCTATCAAATATTTCTAAAATGAATTAAAGGCATTTTTTTGTACTTTTCCACCCTTGCATCAACCTGGACAAAAATAGATAACGCGTCATGCGGATTAAGTTTATTCATGCCATTGATTATTCTTGAGATGATGAAGATGGAGAGGAACCACTTTAGATTATTAATAAAACTGGAGTTTCATCTCTTAAGAGGTATTGTGCAGTGGGCCAAAAGTGCTGACATCATGGAAGAGAGAACAGAGACAACAACTAGAAGTATGCAAGAATATTTATTTGCTAAATTATAGCTAACTCATAGGCTCATGCAAGTGCACTAAGTGTGTGTACAGTATGTGACACAGAGAGATGGTGGACACTGACAACTACTGCATGTCTGGATATTGCAGCAGGGTTGAAAGAAGGTTGATGCAGTGTTTGTAGTTCCCGCGTTGCCTCTGGGAGACTGAGCCTTGATCTACTGAGAGCAGAATTAAATGCATTATAGATTTTCTCATTTCATGGATGGCTGCTTGCTGAAGGGAGCTGAAGTCTGGCCCTGGGGTGCAAGGCATTGTTCTCCCCAGGACAAAAATCGAATGGAGCTTCTTCACAATCTTTAATGATTAAATCAGTACATTTGGTTTAAATGTAACAGTCATGAAGCTATGAATAGAGGGTCTTAGTTTTTAGCCAAAGCAGCACCTGTATACCGCAGATAAACAGCAGCTTAAACACAATGTTATCTTTCTTCACACTAAATTATGAAAAGTGAATCTGACATTAGAATCACACTTTCATTTAAACTAATTCATCTGTTAACATTTCTGCAAAATCTAATTTTACAATCATGTTGCTCTGTGTTTTCTTGGCTAATTAATGATTACTGGCATGTGTATTATATCTTCAAAATAAATCAACCATAGCTATCAGTGAGTAAAAATAACCAACATATTACTTTACATAGTTCTCTGAAAATAAGTACATTTTGTTATGTTAGAAATTCTAAGATAAGTGTGTTTTGATGTTTGCAAATTATGCTAAAAGAACCCAGGAAATCTATAACGTTGATTTCTGTTTTGAAATGTTGAGTTATATAGACAGAGCATAAAGGAAGAAAAGACTCAAGATAGCTTTCAGAGCTGCTAATACACCACACAATACACTTTTAGTCTACAAAAATACACACTGAAAGCAACCATGACTTTGTATAATGAGATCCCCAAAAATATATTGTCTTTTAATTCAATCAGGTAATCTGATCGGGTTCCCTTTTGTTCATTACAACCATGTTCAATGCAGACATATATCAGTAGAATCAAAAATCAAACTCAATAAATGCTATCATGACCACTGTGACTGTGGAGGAGCAAAAAGCCTGCAGGAATGCACTTCATGTTTTACATGGTCTGCACTATAATTTTGTTCATTGATTTTCTCATTATCTGCACAGAAAGTAGATGCAATGTGTCAAGCTAAGGGCTGAAAAGCAAGCTGCTTTCCAAAGGACAAGACTCTTGAATACGGTTGAGCACAAACCTCATCCGTCCGCTTGTGAGAGGTTATAAAGAGCCCTGAATGACACAGAACAAGGGGGGGATTTGGCAGCAGGCTTGAAACAGGCCACTCAAGTGTTCACCCATCTACTCTATTCATGAACAGATGTGTAGTGCATGCCTCCAGTCTCAGACCACGCTGCATGCACTGTGTTTCTTTATCTTCCTCTCCCTAAAATGTAACAAAGCGGATTTTGTTCAACTATAAGTACGGATATCAATGAAATACAGTATGTGCCATTGGTAGGGGCACCAAACAACAATTAGAAGCAGGCTGCTAACACAAAGTGACATTGCTACTAGTATAGACCAACCCCATAACAGCTTATTTAGTTTTATGATGACATAATACAGGTTATTTTTCCAACTATAAGCAGTTTTATAATAAACCTAATTATGAAAGTATTTTTTGTCAAACTATTCCATTGAAACAGTTTTGCCTTTAAACCATCATGCTTTATTAAGACAACAGGCCAGGTAGTCAGTAAAACATTTCATAACAGTGCCAATAAAACTTCAGAACAGTTTTACTGAGGCTCCGAGATTGCTCTTTAACTTTGCTGTGAGGTCAGGTCTTTTTGTTAAAGCCTGTAACAACACTTCCCCACTTCGTGCAGTTTGTGTGATGCAGATTGAAAGCTGTGGTAGGAGCAAAGTCTACTCCTGATGGCCACATTTTAACATTGTTAGCTTTTTCTGTCCGTGTGAAGGAATAGGAAAGTGTCAGTGCCATAGGTCAGCAGACAGCAGATGTGCACATTTTGAGTCACATGGTAAGAGTGAGGCACAATGGTCCTTTAGCACAACATGTCAAACCATACTCTAAAACCACAGTACGTGATTACACCTATTAAAAATAATAATGATAATTATATATACTCAACAAATACCATCAATTACGAAAAAAAACATAGGATAAAAGTAATTCTAATAATAGATTTAAAAGAATGATACTGAGTTGTACTACTGCAAAATGCTGCTGTAACCATTTGAACTCATGTTATATGACTCACATTGGTCCAGTGCCTATACTCGCTTACCCACTGAGAGCAAAATTGGATTGAAACATTTTTATTTAGTTTTAAATCTAAGCATTCTGTGACTGCTTCTGTGCACTATAGGGGTCTATAATGTTTGCTACCTCTGGGATCATCTGTCATTACAAATTCAACCATAAGCTAATGTATAGTTGGAGTCCCAGCAGGGGAACCTTTGTTGCCACCCTCTCTATTTCCCCTGTTTATCACCAGAATGGAGGTCAAGGCAAATTGCCAAAAGAAAAGCATGTGAGTCATATTTATAAGGAGCTTCCCTTTATCCAGCAATTCCTCAAAAATACATGGTTGTCATTTCAAGAATTTGATCAAAGGCTGAAGTTATTATGGAGCCTGTCTATTGTAAAAATGAATGTAGTCCCTTTATGAGAGGTGTTCTTTCAGTAGCACAAAAACAGCTCTGACTGAACAGCCCTCTGAATGGATGGATGTTGTTGTTTTTTTATAATGTGAAGAAAAATGACAACCTCTCACAATGTGTGATTCTCATAGCAGGTTTATTTGTTCTTTCATCAGCAGGTGTTTTCTGGCAGTTATACACACAGCAATCCTGCTCAGACTCTGAGAGATTTCTGTGTCCAAAGAGATACTGAAGATGAATGATAGCTATTTCAGAGCATCGTCCCTGTCTTTGACACCGCCCCTTCTTTTCCATCTCTCTCTACACTCATGTCGCTTTACCCTCCTATTCCCACTCTGAGGAAGGTCAGCCTCTCTGTGGTTAAACTAGTCCATCTGTCTCTCCAGCTTTCCTTGGGCTAACTGATGAATCTCTCACACCTGCTGTTGTTTCAGGGATGAATCATTGCCACTGCCGATGTGCGTGTGTGAATTATTCTCGATTCTATTACAATCCTTTTTCATGCCTGTCCCTGTGCTCCAAAATGCTATTTAATTGGGTGTGGGTTCACTCACATGAGTGCATTTGTGTTGCAAAGTTCTCTGCAATAACCGGATTACCTGTTTTTTCATCTCCACATTATTGAGCTTTATTGTGTTTCTCTGTCTCATTTATCTTTGGACCACATCCTAACCCATTCTATTTTTGGCAGCAGGTGCTTGTGCTCACATTGAGTTTGCACACATTTGTCTTTTTTTCCAAGCAACAATGCAAATGAATAATATACAGAAGTGTAATGTGTAAGACACAAATATGACTTCTTCTCTGCAAAGTAATGTATAAGATAGAAGACAAGATGGTGGGCATGAGCTGATTTCTGAAGGGATCTAAAGTGTGAACAGAATATCAAGGGAGTAGGCACATACACACACACACTCGCACACACACACAACACAAACAGCCCCTACCAAAGCCTATAATCCCTTCTGAGTTGCAACAAGTTGCTGAATCACTGTGACAGAACGTGTGGAGCATGGAAAGAAAAGAAAAGAGAGGGCATGTTAGACAGCTGTATGGTCATATAACATTTTACAATGCATTGGATTTAGCCATACATATATAGACATTTATTCATTGGGATAAACCCCTTGAGATGCACCATCTCGTTTTCAAGGGGGTCCCGAAAAGTCACATGGACATGGACCTCTCATTACTTTAATTTGGCAATATATTATGCTGAATCCTGCAAATTTGCATTTAAATTAATTTATTAACAATTTCAAAAATGTGCATACAGTAGAAAGAGATTTGTACATCTGTTATTTATATATGCGTCCTTTGACTTCAGCAGTTCCTTACTGTGCTATCCGTGGCCATATTCTCTAATAAGAATACTACTCGTGTTAAAGTTCATTTTGGGGAACACTTTGTTTTGCCACAGTATTTTAAGAGCAGAATAGCATTGATAGACTTTGACAATTATAGTTATTATTTGACTCTGAGATAACTCAGGGATATCAGTCAGAGTTTGCATAGCATGTAATAGGCTGGAGCAGGTGGAGTCACGCTGAAGCCACTGTAGAAAAGTTGGCTACGGGCAAGCGTGCTCTAACACAGTAGCTGCCATCATTAGACTTTGCATACAAGGTGCTCTGTTTGCCCTGGAGTTGTGGAACATCCTCTAAAGAAACTATTTAATGACAATAACAATATAATATGGAAACAGTAATTTGACTTTAAAAAAGTTTTGTGCAAGATGCCATGATTTGAGTATACAGTGCTATAAAGGTAAGATGCAATTCAACATAAATGTCAGAAGAGGGCACTGTTGCCTGAGGATTGCTCACCTATAGGTGGCCTTTTTTAGCAATGATAGGAGAGAGTAAATAAAATGCAGCTCGTTGGGGGCCTTTTTGGTCTTTGTGTAGGAATTAAGTACACAAAGGAAGTGAGTTATTTCCGTTTTGTGGTTGGTGGGTCCTAGCAATAGAAGATAACAGGTGTAGTCAATGAAATATGTCTGTGTGAGCATGTCTAAGCTTGTGAAATGTATTCTTGCTGACATGTGCCAAATGTGTGCCGTCTGTGTTTGTTTATGAGTTATTTTACAGTATGTGTGAGTACATGTGCATCTGCTTGTGTATTTTCCTCAATGCACATATGCAGAATGTGTTAACACGCTTGTCCAACATAGGCAGACGGGTTAACCCCAGGAATGTCATATCCTATAGAGCAGGAGGAAATTATTATACCACACTGTGCCACTGCTGCTGCTCGGAAGCTCTGCCCCCCCTCCACCCCACCCAGTTTACATATGGCTCTGTTGGTTTAATAACCTACAGTGAGATTATCAGGATTAAATCATGATAATACAAACTACATAAGATTAGGAAAGTAACAACCACAAAGAAAAGTGTTGGTTCTTTTTCAGAAAGGGTAGAAAATAAAGCTACATGTACAGTATCATATCAGATTTACAGTTTTTGTCATTGTTGGATAAATGATAAACCTACCATATATCCAGGCAGCATGGCAGATTCATTTATTTTATATGTATATTACACACTAGTCTACATTGTGTGCTCAACAGTATTAAAAGAAACCTCTTTAGAAAGGTATTGTATTGAGGTTCGAAAAGGTATTTTTTCTTCTAAATTCGATAAGAGCGAATGGCTTACCTAATATGGTGTTTTTCAATAGTGCCTGGTTTGAAAGTGGACTGTGGTAAATGGTTCTGTCTGTGTGTGTCTTTGTACTCTGGCCGGTCATTAATCTGAACTATCAGGACTGATAAGATGTTTCTAAAGAGAGAAGAAGAGAAGCAACCAAGAGATCACTCACAGACTGATAGCTGGTGGTGTGTGTAAGAGAGAGAAAGAGAGTGTGTAACAGCATTTGAAAAGACCTTGAGATGATGGTCATACTGCTGCCCATGTATATTGTAAAGCTCATAATATACTTCTTATCTTAGCTGAGGAGACAATGAAGCCTTTGAAGAGAGAGGACCAAATGAAAGGACCAGGTCTATGAGGTGAGATGTTCAAGACCATTCCCGTTCACACAATAGCCATCAGGCTTTGGTAGGGAGATGAGATTCAAACCAGGGTGTAGAGAGAAACATATCACTTTTCCATGCATCAGTTTTTCTAAATGTCATTATTAATTATGTTCCAAATAGTTACACGTTGAAGGTAATTAGAAATGGGGTTGCGTTATGAGCTACACATGTCTTTCTTCCAAGGGAGTCTTTTCAGAACATTTGAATGTGTCTTTGGTAAATGCAATAAGCATATAGACACACACGGCCAAAACCAGCTAGCATGAGCAAACAAAAACAGATGTTATCCAGACTGTCTTTGAATTGTCTTGCACTTGTGTATAAGTGAAACAATAAATATGTTTGAAGAGATAAGAGTTGATGGAATAAAACGTAATGTTTTAGGACAGTACTTTTTAATGGACCAGAATGACAGAGAAAGGTTAAAATAAATAAATAAAAGTTGACATTGTTAAATGTCATCGTCATCTGTAGTTAAAAAAATTCACAATCCCCTTAGTCATTTTGAATGACACTTCGTTATGGTGGGACTGAGTGTTAAGTTAAAAACACCAGGGTTAGGTGAATCATTTCTACTGGCAGTAAGTCATATGAAAAGATCCTGCCATGGAGCTGGTTTGTCACGTGTTAAGAAACTGATCTTCCTTGCTCTGTGTATTATGACTACACTGCATTTTGCCTAACTTAAGAAACTGTTCATTTCAAAATGCTGTAATAATATTCCATGTTGGGGTAACCTTTCCCTCTACAGAGGTAACATTCATCTGGCTGCTACTTAGAAATTATTCATCTAATATATCATATTCCAATAACTGGCATTTGGACTCTTATTGCACTATTTCAAACTATTTTTCTTTTTGTATTTACCATTTACTATTTTCTTGCACTATATTTTTCTGTTTATCTGTGTTATTGTGTTGCACTGTTTGAGGAGCCTGTGACCTAAGATTTTCATCGTCATAACTACACTGTAGCTATGTTCGTTCGTATGACAAATAAAAACCTTGAACCTTGAACAGGTCATTATTATAAAAACATGTCACTTTAAGATCACTAGGGGGCAGTAGAGACCAAGCAAAAACTACAAATGACTGGAAGGGCCATTTTAAGGTTCACTTATAATTATTATATTTTAGATTTCTAAGAAACCCTTTCTGCCATCAATAGAGACAATATTCACATTCACTGCATCGACATTTTTAAAGCGGAGTATTCTTCCATTCGCTCGCATAGAGATCAACCTATAACAGCATTTATTGTAAATCAAACAAAGATGGAGCGAATAAAACCATAAGCAGAAACATAGAGAAGCAGTGTATGAGAGAAAAGGTTGGCAGCTCATTCAGCTTGTTTTCATGCTCCTCGTGTGGATTGAATGACACTGTTATGATTGTCTGTAATGGATTCTGCCAGTGATATATGAGGGAGGGATTCAGCTGCCCTGGACTATTCTCCACTTGGCCAAATATCACTCCTCTCCTCTAAATGGCTGCTGTCAGAGAGGTTCTCCAGTGTATATATATCCAAAAACTGATCAACTTCTGCTTTTACAGGTGGATATTCTTTCTACCATTATGTGCACGTCTATTCTGCTCAATAGCCACTGATTAACATTATAATTATTCATTATTTGTTTGATTTCTTACACTTGTGTGTGTGTAAGAGTTTTAAGTGTTTATCGAGGTGTGCAATTTGATTCCAGATGTGCATGTAAACAAGAGCAAATTAGATTTTGCTGTTATGTGACTCCTTCCATAATCACCTCATAAACCCCTCCCGCCCTCACCAGTCACCTTCCCCCCTCCTCTCTCCTGCCTGCCCCCTTTGGTCCTTGCATCTCTTTTCTTCCTTATCGCGGCGCCCAATTGCCTCTTGTCTCTTAATGTAGTGCATCATCTCAACCTCCCGCCCCCAGTATGGAATGTGGATGCACTTGGCCTATGGGAATGAGCAATGAGTGAGGGGAAAGTGTGGATCCGAGTGGCTGAGGGCACACGGTAGCCATTATGGGGCTAAAGCACCGCCAGCGTGCTTGATGAGGGGGAACAACGGAGCCTCGCCCTGGGACACTCCATTAAACTCCCCCTCTTTGTCTTTCTGTCTAACACGGACACACAGAGAAACACAAATACAATTCCATATGGGTCTCTGGTGTGTTCCTGTACATGACCAAAAGCCATGTCTTTCATCTCATTGAAAGGATAACCAATCACCTGGACAATGGTGTCAGCAGCACCTGTTCTTCCCCCAAAGCCCCTGCATTGCTCCATACTTACTGCTTTTATCCCTCACCCCCCTTTGCTTTCTCTTACGCATGCACCTCCTCTCAAGAGGCAATATATTCAAAACCTTTCTAATAATGCAACAGGGAAATAAACAGCCTTGAGCTATTTGAGGTTATTGCAGATCAAATCCAAAACTGGCAAATCTGTATTTCAAAGGCCAAGCAAAACACAAAGAAAATGTAAGGGGCTTTTTTGCAGTGTATGACACTCAACTATACTCATAAACCTCAGACAAAGTAAAAAAATAAAAATCAATAGAGTTTCTGAGAAAGGCTTGGATCACCTTTCATAGCTGTGGATATTGATCATGAATGATGCTTGTTTGCAAACAGTAAAGCCAGGATTGCTTAATGCAGTTCCCTCATAACACTGAAAATATATTTGTTCAGCTGCGAGTTGGACATGTTTCCCACAGTTTGTCGGAATGAGAAATGGGCCACGAAACACAACTTGTTCCTTGCGACTAAAATAAGCGGGTGGGGCCGAAAACCCATCTTTCCATGTGTTGTTATTCGTCTGGAGTTGTTAGCATGCTAATAGGTTAATAAAAGTCTCCTGGTCCTGCGTTGCCTTTGGAGTTGAAATAAGACAAAGTACTTTTTAACGAGGATGTGCTGGTGTTATTGCTTTTTATTGGACTCATCTTTCATTGTAAGACTTTCATTGAAGAACCGTTGTAATGGATTTCTATATCTCTTTCTGAGTGAAATAATTGAGTTCGACCAAAGAGTAATCATAGATTTGAATTATACTTAGATGGAAACCTTTAGCAAAAAGCATTCAAAGGGTTCAAATAGCGATAAGGGGTTGGTTTGGTTGTACTGCAGTGTAATTTATCATTCATTTTGTAATCACTTAAAACTACATTTTACAGTATGAGACCTAAAGCTTCATTAACCATTTGTGTTGGCACTACCCAGACATCCCTGCTATTTTTTTTTCTCTAGCCTACACAAGTTACACAACAATGCAATCAAAATGACCACCAATGACCAATAGTCCAAAGAATAGGTATTACTGGTTTGATCTTCTTGCTTAGTGCTTCACCAGGGGTTGGCATGATATTGTACAATCATTATGTCCTATTTATTGGAAATATGCTCTTTACTTTTGTAACCTACAGATGTTCTTGAATAAAATATTTATATTATATAAAACCATTATGTATACCCCACCCGTCTCTAAAAATGTAGAGAAACAGTTCTTGATTTGATTCAATGTAGTGACAAATATCAGTTTATTATAAGTAAATAACTGTTGCTTTCCGAACGAATGGATAGTGTTTCAATAGCCATTAAAAGCATTTCATAAAAAGTGAAAGTCCTTACTGGCCTTCTATATTACAAGTGGTGTAGAAGTACAACGCAAACTCCTGTCAGATCTCACGAGGAATCACCTGCATGCAGTGTTAGAAGGGTTAGTGCGCTATTTCCCATCCTTCAAGGACATTCAAATTATTATATTATATATTATATTATCAATTTGCCTCCAATTCACTCTCTTTCATGACATGACAGGGTAAACTACTGAAACTAAGAATAATAATAATGATGGTGGAAGATAAAATATTTATTTCAACTCCCACATGTTGCAATTTTCTAGGTAAAGTGAGTGAAGAATACCCTGAACTTACCTCAGAGGCCTTTACCATCCTTGTATTGTTTGCCAAAATGAGGAAACTCTATTTATACCACCTGATTTAAATATCACACCAAGCTATACTGACTTCGGTAGTCGGCACTAAACATTGCCAGCATCCACAGACCAACATGAAACAACTGCAGCCAGGGATTTTATGTTTGCGTTCATCAGTCATGTCATAAACAAAATGTATATTCCATATTCAGTGCGTTCTGTGTTCTGGCTTTGATATACAAAAATAACTTTCTCATGTTACAGAACAGTGTAACAGAGGTTCCAGTTAGAAATAAGATATAATGATCTCCTTCATGTCAGCATGGACTGGCATCTTAAATGCAAATTACATTGACTCATATCCATCTCTGTAAACCGCAAAACAGATGAGACTTGAAAGCTGAAAAAAATTCACAATTCAGTATTCTTGACAGCTCACATTTCTCCTGAGTTGACATCCCCAATATGATACTCAAACTATACATCTGTGATCCTAACAGCATTTGGCACGCATAAATGACTTATGATTAAAATTGGTGAAGCTTGTTTTGACTGAAAAGTAACATTTCCAGACCAAAATATAAGAAAAAGGGGCAGAAAAATGTGCTCTCTTTGTGCTGTTAATCATCATCGAATGGGATTATTGATTTAATGTTCGAACGGTGTTGGGTGTGTGTGCCAGTGTGTGTGTGTGTGTGTGTGTGTGTGTGTGTGTGAGTTTGTGCTTGCATTGGGGCTGTGGACTAACTGTGTGTGATAAGGAGATACACTTGTGTTGATCTGGGAGAACGTAGAGGACATCAGAGGACATCAGTGTGTTCTTGCAGGCCTTATCATCGAGCTATGTCTCATACTAAGCCAACAGTGCTGAAATTGCTACCATCTAACAACACAAGCTGGTTCTCTCATCGTAAATATTAAAACAGAGAGCTGATTGTAGATAAACCAATCCACTTTAAGTTACTGTGTATTAACTGGATTCTACTTGAAAAGATACATGTACATAAATAGGTCAAAAGCTAAATGTTCTTCCTTTGACACTTGCTGAGCTTTATGTAAAATCATTACGCTTCAGAGAAAACCTGTGATGCAATAACTGACCATGGCTCTGCAATAAAATCACAAGAGCAGAGGTACTATCTCAGTTCCTCCTCCCGCTCTCACACACTCACCGACATTCCTTTCTATCCACATCTAAATAATTCTCTATCATGAGTCCACCTGAGCGAGGACAGGTTGCTTTGGGGGCGCCCAGCCTGACTCAGAGATTCCCCTCTCATGAAATATTGAATCCGGGGTTAAGAGCAGAGAACCGTTGATCCTGACCATGGCTTTGACAGTGCAGCATTTAAAGCAGCTCTGCTGGAAAGCATGACATGACAGGCATGTTAGCAAGGTTCCACATAAAAGGACACCGTGGAATTAGCATCGCAAAGCATTGCTAGTAGCTCTCTCCCGAATAAAGGGGAGGGAATCTGTGTTTGGCACATCAAACTCACAGCTCGAGGTGAGACACGCACGTTCCTGTACTGTGTGTGTGTGTGTGTGTGTGTGTGTGTGTGTGTGTGTGTGTGTGTGTGTGTGTGTGTGTGTGTGTGTGTGCGCGTGTGCGTGCGCGTGCGTGTAGGGGGCCCTCAACATCTACTGCTCCTGCAGCCACTCAGGCCTCTCTGAAAGGTCTCCTCTACAAAGCTCCCTGTTTAAGACATTACACATTTGGTGGAGTAGGTTTGTTTCTGCCATGATATTGTCTTCGATGTGGTGTGTGTGTGAAAAAGAAGGGAAAATAAATCATTGTTAAAGCTGTGATTGCAACAGACAGATCGGGTGTGGGTACTTTGTGATGTAAGACTGGAAAACACTGTCTGATTTGAAGGGGGCCTGGCTAATTGGGATTGTGTAACATGGCAGCCTTGAGGTCTTGTCATACAACCTCAAACATTTTTCTCTTTGTTAGTTTCAAAAGACCCGAATATGACCTGTGCTTCCTTCTGCATGAGTAGCTACCTCTGTTTTTGGCAGTTCATATTCTTTTAACCATGACCTGTAAATTCCCGAGACTAAACAAATGAGTGGGCCGTAGATAGTACAGCATGTATGTGTGAGTGAAGCATGAGGGCAAGCAAAGACTCCTTGGGCTATTTATTTTAACTGTTATGAATTCAGAGGGTCTGCCCTTTTGGCAAAGTTATTTATGCAAATGTTTAAATAATGTGCAATGTTCAAGCTGTTTGTTTTCTGCTTGCTTTTGTCAAAAGTAATGAAACCATCAGTTACATATTATTTTCTGCAACGATCCATTTAAATTGTTTTTCCTTTGTATACTCACCCATACCCAACATGAAAATGATACATTTAGTTTCTAAATTCAACATTAGGCCTCTAGATTTTTCCCTCTTTTAAAATATTTTACATACTTTCTTCCTATTATGTCAGCCATGGCCGAAGGCATTATGATTTCAGTTTGTCCGTTTAGAGGGAACTTTTTCAAACTTTGCACAAATCTGCTCGGACTTAAGGATGAATGAACTAGAACTGACAACAAATGACTGATCCAGACTCTTGTGTCAAAAGGTCGAAGGGCAAAGGTCTCTGTGACAAGGTTTGGGCGCTATGTTAAATACATTTCCAAACCAGACCACCGTGAGCCCAACAACCTGCTAATGACGATATATTTGCGCAGGTGTGTGTGGAACATCGTAAAACACTTCATTAAAACTTAACAGGATCAAGATCAAATTCAACAAACCGACCTTGGTTAGGTCTTTCCACTGTTTCAACAACCACCAGCTGTGGTTTTATCAAATGAAACCCTTTAGTTCAAGGAGTAAGATGTTAAAAATATTTTCATTCTGGACAGACATGTAGATGTTAACTGCAATTTCATCGTATGGAGGAGGAATACAGGCATCAGACTAACTAGTGCTAGTTTCTCTCTCTTTTTTTGGACACAGCCACTCACGTTTGATGATTTAAAGTTGCATGACCACAGGGACTATATTCTTCAGTTGTAATACAAATCACAATGACACGTTCCTTATCTTCTTGCCTCACTAGCCGAGCATTTACTACGGTTTATTATTGGGATTCTCTTTGTTGTTTCTCCGGACTGTTTTACTCTACATTATCTGAGTTTGTTATTTACCATTGCCTGTAGTTAGAGCCGGTTCATGTCTGGGATTGACAAAAAATCCTATACTAAGTCCACAATTCCTTATGTGCATATAGTAACTGGCCCCTCAAGAACAACACGTCACCAGGAGTGAAAACATAACACAAGCGTGAAGGCAACGACATAAAAATAAACCATTTAAACTCAGCCAATACCAAAGTACAGGAAAAATCAAAACTGCATTTCCGAACTTTATTATATATAAAGGACATTACATAATTATATTAAATCATTTTTCCTGTTTTAATGCTAGCTTTAAGAACCCAAATGTTTGCATTCTGCAGGTAAGAGTAATATAATTGCAGCTTTTACCGCAATGTCTATATGCTATTAATGACGTCCAATATGGTTTACCATTATAATATCAATAAGAGTCACTCTAAATAATTCTGCAGGGAAATGCATTTCAATTTAAATTCAAATGTATCACAAGGGTAAGTTATTTTGTGTGTGTCTTCTAGTCCTTTTCTCTCTTGTCTCTGTGTGATATTGTTCCTTTTAGTTTTCTGAAAGCACCCAAACTCACTAGTGAATACACATGCACACAGTAATTTAAGTATATTCAAACACAGACACACATACTAGGGCCAAAAGTGGTCTATTGTGTTTGTCTACCTAATCTAAACCATCTGGTAATAGTAAAGTCTGTTGCTGGAACCAGAGCAGAGTGGCTGGTAGAGAATTTACAACCTTGTGCATTAGACATGGTTAAACACACCAGGGTGTAAATGTGAACTGCCGCCTGCTGGATAAATGATGACTGCGGGCTATTCTTAGAAAGGTTAGGAAACAGTCGTTTTGTGGCAGTTATATAGCTTCAGAGTATAGGACAGGGTCTCAGGGGCCCCAAATGTTCCCCTTTTGGCCAAATTCTAGGAATCAGAACCGAACCAAAAGGCAGAAACGTGTGTTAAGAGAGGCATCTTAAGGGGAAATAGCTTGGACTCTTAATAGAATCAGCAGATGTTGTCAAGACATTTGAATACAGCATTTTCCTAAGGTTATAACGTGCTCTACTTTTGTATCGTATTCATTAGCTAAAGCCCTTTGTATTAAAGTTTGACTCTTGCCTTATAGCAGCATTAATAGACTGGAAAATAAACCCTCCATGTGAGCTGGCATTTGAATGTATTGTATGGTTGGCATAGTGTCTACTAATTAAATAGATTACCCCTTCTTACATAATTATTTTTATTACAATTGACTACCACTGGTAGTAGTGGTTAACATGTTTTCTCTGTTATCACCATAACAGAAAAGAACCAGGTGTCACAAAATACATTTGATCTAATAAATGATTTCACTCTAAAATGCTCAGCATGTAGTAATGTGAGTGTAATGTTATTTCTTTGTGGATTAAAAAATATAATGAAGCAAACTGTTTTGAATTTGAAGACTCGCACTGAGTGACACAAACATTTGTACTTACAATCAGATAGAAATATTTCACAATATCAGAAACATAATATCACATTTACCCACTTTTCCAGTAGATTCAATCATTCTAAAAGAGGCCCCTACCCTTTCATATCTCCAGGTCAATGGCCATATCATTGATTACCATTTGTCTTAAGTAGAGCAGGGTCAAGGTTCATTAAGCTGCAGTTATTGTGATAAAACAGCTTTTTGTTCAAACCAATGATCTGCTCGGTGACAAAACACAGAATAAAACCAGGCCCTGCCTTCACCTTTCACCTCAATTATTTCCCAGACTAACCTCTTAAGTGTGCAGACTCTCAACACACACACACACACACACACACACACACACACACACACACACACACACACACACACACACACACACACACACACACACACACACACACACACACACACACACACACACACACACACACACACACACACACACGCGCTCTTCATCACATTTTCTATTGCCCCTTGACCCCCTACCCTCCATGCTAATAAAATGGTGTGACCCAGCAGAAGTTTATAATAGTTAGTGAGCTAGTTGTGTGTGTGTGTGTGTGTGTGTGTGTGTGTGTGTGTGTGTGTGTGTGTGTGTGTGTGTGTGTGTGTGTGTGTGTGTGTGTGTGTGTGTGTGTGTGTGTGGAGACTTACAGAGAGCAGCAATACCTATTTAATCAGCAAAACTAAAATGAGGTGAACGCAGAATGTAATTTCTATGGAGCATGACAATTCTCATGACGTTGTGGCCACACTTCACAAAAGATCAGCTTTGCAAGTTATTTCATCTTGTAATCACACATATCAACGTTTTAGCAAACTTAATTTAAAATATTAAAAGCAAAGATCACCCTCGGTTTCTCCAGTGTTTACATGTATGTCAATGCAACCAGAGTTGAGAAAAACCGTTATCATTTGCAAAGCCAAAAACATTACAGTATGTGTCCTGAAGTGAAATTGGATATAAATCTAAAGTACAAGTAATCAGACGGCGACTTGTTTTAAGACAGTGGCACAGTTGGGCTTTTCTGTTCTGTTAGACTCTTATTATTTGTTATTTTTAGACTGTTACAGTAACCTGGCTGTTCTCTCTTTTGCCTGGATCATCCTCAGTTCTGCTGATTCGACCCTAGCTGTGTGCTGACCGACCGAGTACACAGTCAAACAGCCAAAAGGTGTTTTCCCTCCAGATGCACTGTGGAGGAAAGTTGAAAATGTAACTGTTTCATTCCATGCTTCTGTCTCTACACAGCTGCCCAAGTGGAAAATAGGAGTCATCTTTCTGAAATAATCATATACCATAAAAACCATATATACTGATGGGGTCAGCCCCTGTCTTTACATTTCTCCATGTCTCTCCAACTTTGATGCACACACACATGTGGTAAGCATTTTTAACAAGCTAACATGGTGAAACTAACAAAGTCACAGGTTTAGAGTGCAAGCGTTGCCAGTAGATGAGAGTAGCTTATTAGGCCTTCATTTTATATCATAAATAACAGATGTCAAGGCATAAGTGCACAGTCAATTTATTAGCCTGAAAATATTGCTGATGATGCAGAGGTTTTACTTTAGCTGACCATAATATGCAGTGTAAATGAAAGTTTACGAAACAGCCAAACCTCATTAGGAGAAACCACTGTGACTCACTTATTTACAGAAACGAAGGATGAAATCCAAAATATTATACGTTTAAACAATTCAGATATTTAATTGTATCCAATATAAAAAAAACACAGGATAAAGGATTATATTTACATTTAAAGAACATAAGGAGGTTTGGCTGAATTGAATAAAGCAACAAAAAAAAACACAGAGACAGAGAGCAGATTATAATTTGGTGCTATCCTATAACTGTAACGGTGTACCTGCTGCTGCATAGGAACTTTTGATGGTGTCCTTCGAGAGCAAATTACATTTTTATTTTGACAGCTTTATTTAACAAGGTGCCCCTGCTAGGGGAGCCATCACACTTTGATGGTCATTAAGATGTTCAGGCACTGGAACATTGTGAACTGCAGAAGAATAATAACACTAATAAGAACAAAAGTATGTGTTTAACAGTAACTACTTTATTCAACTAAAGCTAATTGTTAAATTAGCTGTGATAGTTTCAATGATTGAGAAATTGGACAAATGGACAACTGTGACTGGATATTGTGGCGCTCTGCAGGGGTGTAGCATTAAATCTAAGCTCTGTGCATTATGCAGTCAGGGGTCCCCCTTTTCCTCATAAAGACACTACACCTACACACCTAGGTGATTTCACTTGTTTGGCTGATTATTGCTCCTCTTAGGTGTGGCCATGAACAGACTCTACCTTCAATCAACATCTTCTCTTTCTGTCAGCTTTGTTTTGCACAAGATGTAATCTGGGGATGTTTTTGCTGAATTTGAAAGAGCAAGCTGCCCATTCCTAAAGGTAAAAAAGCCAGATCCACACACCAGTATTATTCTAAAGCCACAAAGGAAACTTGCTCAGATGCTTTGAATGAGATGGTAGCCAGATTATACAGTATGTACTGTAGTCTGACTTCATGTTTTTGTTGGAAACAAAAAGTTGTCTCCTCTTCCCCTTGTCGAATCAGCATGATTGCAAATATGCCACCATGTTTTAGAAGAAATACCTCTGTCCTGCCCATTTGGACTACACCATGCCCCGGAAAGGCACCAGCTTTTAATTGTACTATAGTTTGAGTTTTTTCAGTCAACAATACCAATTTACATTTGACTCTCATCATCTTAAATGCAGATAGAGGGCTCTGCCTAAGTAAGGGACCTGGGCATAAGGCATATTGTTGAATGTGAAGTTTATCTTCTCACCTTTTTGGACAAAGTCGCCAGCTGTGCTGTGATTTCCACATACTGACCACAGTAGACTTGCAAATGAAGTGACTCCTCTTGCCCAGAAATATTTTTAGTGTTAACTATCCATTACAAGAGAAACTTAATTACATTTGCTGAGCATCATCTACATTTATTACAACTATTAGTTAACAGTTTTTAAAAGCCACCAAGAGCTGTATGGACAAATTGATTTTGACTTTCAGCCAGAGAAAGACGCTAATGGTAGTCCATTATGGCCAAGACTTCAATATCCAGTATATGGTATGAGTGGGGCGCCATCTTGGCAGACCTTATCCGAATCTCATATTGCATCCATTATTTGGAAAGTAGTTAAATATAGATAGCTGGCTACTTCCTGGAGGATATTAAATGATGAAGTAACTGTCTAACTGTTGTCATTGGCTTGTGCGTCATCATGTCATCATCGCTTAGAGAAAGTTGGACACTGCCAGATTTTTTGTGTTACATCTCCCAGAGCATCCTTTTATTGTGTACATGGAAGCAATATTGGGCAACATTCAAGAATAATCATCTTCCTAAACAGGAGAATGTGTTTTCTGAACAGAGGATCCCTTTAAAAATGGAAGTCCTGACCCCCCTAATGGCAAAACAGGTTGTTTATTAGTGACTTTCAAGGAAAACAAATTAAAAAAGCAAGATTTTAGCTGCCTAGCATGGTTCCTGGTATGGCAATGTCAGTTTTTCAGATGGTAGGTTGGTCGGTTTGTCCATCGCTATAGCCCTTAAAGGTGGGGTAGGTAAGTTTGAGAAACCGGCTCGAGATCGCTAGAATTTGAAAATACACAACCGGAGAAAATCTGCCACTTCCTTATAGAGCCCCTCCTCCAACACACACGAACGCGCACATGACCAATGAGGGCACGAGATAAGTTTGTGCACAGATGGAAGGCTGACAGGCAGGTAGGCCATCCAGTTATTTTAGCCGGGCCGGCTAAAATGATTGGTCGTACTTTTTATAGTATTACGGCTTCCACAGATGACATTTTTTTATGGATTTTTTGTCAAAGCACTTAAGATATTCATTGCTATCGGGATGTTAAGAGCATTCCATGGAATATAACAAAAAGTGTATCTCGAGCCGGTTTCTCAAACTTACCTACCCCACCTTTAATATATAAACAACTATAGGATGGATTGCCATGACATTTTGCGCAGATGTTCAGGATCCACAGAGGATGAATCCGAACGACTATGGTTATCCCCTGACCTTTATATCCAATGGCACCGGGAGGTGGAAAAATCTCTAAATTCCTGTAAAAATAATGAAATTCCCGACATCCTCAGGGGAACATTGTGTTTTGTGCTATTTAGTAAAGGTTAGCAACCCTCACAAAGCTGCTAACCTGGCTGTGGACTCAATCTTGTTTACCTGCTCCTACAGCTGATGTAATGCAATTGATAACCACTCAGTTATGGTTATGGAAATATGAGTCTTCATGGTTAGAAGCAACCAATGCTGACTTAACGCTGTCCCTTGTTTTCACAACAAGTAATCCACCCAGCTCTCCTGCCTTAGACCGATTTTTTCATCATTCACTTCTTCAGGTTCATGGGTCAGAAATATTTTCTCAAAAAGGATCACTTCTCAACAATGAAGAAGTACTTTTAAGGCTTTGAACAAACCACCAATGCTGGTGTTTTTCTTTGTTGCATTAACTGTCATGTTAGCATGTTGTTTTATAAGAAGAATGGTGCTAAGCTTACTGTTAGTTTTCCATGAGGCTGACATTATGACCACAGTGACTCATCGGAGACTCTGAATAATCCGTAACTCTTGAGGCTCTGCTTTGCTCAAAAGGAAAGAAACAAATACGTTTCATATTCCCAGTGGTGCACAGCCCCACACTCACATCCATTGTGCCCACACATGTGTGAAATTAAAGCCATTACGACCTTACATCTGACTGAGAATGCTATTTCTCTTGATAAAACATTTCAGCTGCAGAAGTATCGCTGAAGACACATTTTCTTGCTTTGATGGCCTGCAGGTCACAAGGGTAATGGCGACAAGATGCATCTACATGTACTGTAGGTGGTGTCAACAGATAGAAATGTAGGGGGAGCAAATGTGAGAGTGTGTGTGTGTGTGTGTGCGGGCATGTACACCAGATAACTTATGTGTGTATGTGTATCCATATTCATTAGAAGTGCAGAGGAGAATCCAATAACGATTGTGTCAGTTGAGATTAAAGAGATTGACCTTTGGGACTTCAAATGGAGCAGGGGGGTGTGTGTGTGTGTGTGTGTGTGTGTGTGTGTGTGTGTGTGTGTGTGTGTGTGTGTGTGTGTGTGTGTGTGTGTGTGTGTGTGTGTGTGTGTGTGTGTGTGTGTGCGGAGGTTTGACGGTGAAGTAGAGGAGTGAAGAAAAAGGAAAAAGCGGCAAGGAGGGAAATAGGCCCATGTGAATGTTTCCAGCAGACATATCCATTGCCTTATCTAGTGTCACTTTTCTCTGGTAACACTGGTTTGTTTTTCCATACAGTGGCTCTATCAAAGTGTTTTCTCTGAACACAGCTGCTTGCTGCAGCTGGACACAAACTTGGTGAGACAGATGTTTGAAAATCAAAACAATGGCCTTAAAGATGAACAAACACTTTGAAGAGATTAGGGAAACTGTTAATTGTCTGTGGGACCATTAGATAGGAAACACTGTCTTATAACAAAAAGGGATTTTATTCATTTTTACTCTTGGTTAATTCAGTCTGATACACAATGCTTTAAACTAATCGTATTTATTTTGGGAAGATAATTTACATATGATAGCTTATTAATTAGCTTGAAAACGTTTTATATATATATATATATGTGTATATATAGGTAGATTAGATTACTTTTTCTAATAATGTATATATTCTAAGCAGTAGCCTACTGATCAACATTATTATTATTCGTCATTTGTGTAATATCTAACCAACCTGGTCTCACCAGAATGCGTGACTCCACCACGACTCCTTAACACCGCAGTGCGTGGTGGAGTCACGAACTTTGCTACATTTACGTGTCTGCACCACGCAAACAACCCCAATGTAAAGTGAATGAGGCTCCTTTGTCGTGGTGCACACACGCATTTCTACAACGTCCAGCAGTGAGCTTTTATTCTATAAAACGTTTTTAAAATCTACTTTATAGCTTGTAGTAACTCACGGGAGGCTTCTTTTATTTTATTTGTATTCATAATAATTTTTATTTTTCGTCAGAATGTATTATGGTGCATTAGTTACGAATTTTTGTTCTCAAAAAACAGTGCATTGTGTGTAATACAACTGTGATTTTTATTAAATTAGTTCGTTTTTAAGGAAGGCCAGAGCTTCAGCTGTGTCAAATAGATTGTTCCCTTTAGTTAACGTTATTTAAAAGATAATTATATTCCTATTTGATCATGTCCCCTTTATAGAGTGGCGAAGTCACGCCCATCTACTTCCGCCCCATGGGACCTTATTTCGGAAAAATAATGTATTGAAGTCAATGGAGAGAGAAAACGTATCTTTCGATCCCGTTTGAATTGTGCCATGAATTACACATATGATGTTTGTCAATCTTAAAAAATAATTTCCATGTCAAAAAAGTCACAGTTTGTCGTAAAACTGTTGAAATATAAGACTTTGAAAAATACGCAACTAGAAAGACTACAAATCCCAGAGTCGCGTAAGTGATGTCACAATTGTTTTCCTCCACTAAAATAGAGATAGCTAAGATAAGATAACGCCATATAGATAGAATCTATCTATATGGCGCTGGCTAAGATAAGATAACTTTAACAAGATGCCTGTGTGCTTAGTACCAGGTTGTTATTATACCAGCAATGGGTCTTGCTCGTTCTTTTGCTTCCCGTCTGATGAAAGGACCAGGAGTGGCTTGATCAAGTTAGCTACCTAGCTATTAGCTAGCACGTTAGTTAGCATTACAGCCTTGTCATTTTTATTAGCCTTAACATGAAGTAACATTAAGTAACCCAAAATGTTAAACAGTAAGAGTAGTAGTCATATTTCGTGAACCCTTTGAAGAGTACTGTCACCGGTGTGGTCATTCTATAATACACAATTTAAGCCCGGGGGAGAAATGCTAACGCTGATGCTAGCAATCTTTTCTACTTCATGCTATCTGCACAAATGGTTGACATTAAACATTAAAACGACCAGGCAGTTCAGAGAGAATCAAAGGAAGGCAGGCAGGCAGCTTTGCATGACATTCTTCAGGACGTGTTTCATTGTGGTGATAGTGAGGGTAGTCAATCGTTTTGTTGACAAGACAGTAGTGACGGCCATCTTGGTGACGTGTGTTGTTGACCAGAGATGTAGTTCATTGAGCGTTTCACACAAACAAATGTGTTACTTCACAGTTTTACGACACATTTTTTTTTTTTTTGACTTGCAAAATTATCTTTTAAATTGACAAACATCATATGTGTAATTTGTGGCACAATTCAAACGGGATCGAAAGATAATCTTTCTCTCTCCATTGACTTCAATACATAATTTTTCCGAAATAAGGTCCCATGGAGGTCCACCGGAAGGGGAGGGACTTCGCCACTCTATTGTATTACGGAGGCAGAGAGCAATGTGAGTGTCCATTCCCATTGGATAACGGAGGATTTTACACCCGGAAGTAAGTATTCTCCTTACTGTCGATTGATTTTACAGTGATATCTGCACTACTCATCAATTCAAAAACACCAGATTATCCTTGTTAATTACACAACATTGATTGGTTTAAATTGTGTACAATGCTTTTGTAATTTTCCCCTTCGATTCGGAGAAACAAATATTTGTTCAGAGTTTAGGATGGCCGAAGACACTACACTACCCAGAATCCTCAGCTATTGTTGCGCTTTGCCTCAAGCTCTGTGATTGGTTGACCTCCAACTGCATTCCATATGAAAAAAAACGTTTCGTAAAAGATAAAATCATACTTTATTCAGCAGTGCTTGCTTTACTCTTTGAAAGTCATCACATTAATGCATTGTAATGAATGGTTTGGCTGCATTAAACATTACACATCTGTCGTAGTTCTTTATTTATCTACAGAGATCGGGCCTCAGAATAGACCGGAAACTATTCTTTTACCGTTCTCTTTTAATTTCACAATAAAGTTAGTAGTAATAATTTGTTTTGATATTATTGTTTTTTATTAACTACTAGACCGCTGGGTCATGTTAAGACCATCTTTTCTGTGTTGCTGTGGGGTTTTTTACATCGCTTTTGTGTTACAAATATCAAAACAATAACAGAATATATCCGTCTTAAACTAACCCAGAAACAGCAGTATATTTTATTTTGTTAACATTGTAAACTTGACAGCTTTTTAACCCGCACCTCCTACTGGTTAAAGCACGTTATTACACGTTTAGAATAATGCAATGCAGGTAGATTGTGTTGCTTTTTAATGACTGTTTTAAAATGCCTTTTTCTTAATGTCTTTCATTTTTGTAAAGCACTTTTGAATGTGTTATATTTGATGAAAACATTTAAATATTAAGAGTACATACTCTTAATATAGTGGGAAAGTGGAAGGTCAATGATATAAATAATATAGAATAGAAAATATCAAGAAGATACTGTAAGTGATCTCTACAATAAAACAGTTTAGTGCCTGATAGGAGGATGTGCAAAACAGACAAACTAATAAGGCTTTATTTAAACATTAAAGAATACTTTAGGTTAAGGTCTTCTTTTAAATAAGAAAAAAGCTTTGGGGGTATCTACAGATATTAAGCCTGACAAAGTACTTAACGTTTAATATATTGCATGGTTTGTTTTGGAACTTGACAATCAACTTTCCTGCAATGTTAACTATGTTGAAGCACTTATTTTAACTGATATTATACATATTATACTCTTATAAGATGTATGTAGATAGTATAATAAATGTGCAGAATATGTTTAATGGTGGAGGTACACAGATATCGATAGATGTCTTGTAATGCACTGTTGAGGAACCTGTGACCCAAGTTTTTCATTCATTGCATAACTACACCGTAGTTGTGTATATGATATGTCAATAAACCTTAGAACATCTTGAAATCTTGAAAGGGATGTGCAAAATAGCCATTATATACAGTTTTTAATTAACTATTAGTAGAGAATAACGAGTAATGAATATACTTTATAGGGATCTGCAGATAAATATTTAGTCTTCTCAAGCACCCACTACCAAATATCTCGCCTGATTGTTGGCACCTTCACTGAATTTGACTCAGGTGTAACTAAAGTCTGATTTAAGGGTTGTTTATATTTCACATCATTAATCCACAGTGACGTGCGGTGAGGTTCATGGCTGGTGAGGCACTGACTCACTGAGTCAGATTTACAAATATTATATTTTGACCTTAATCGAAATATTCGGTTATTTTCAAAAGCTTTTTTAGTCTGATGCTTCGATTCATTTTAAACAGACCGTTCAACAAAAGGATACCCAAAATCTAAATATTGGATTGTTCTTTCTTAGTAAGATCCCATTTTCATTACAAATGTGGTCTTTCCTTGACTTGAAGATGAAGTCCTTGATATCCTTCTGGACAACAATCTCTATTACTTTTTTGTAAAAGATCCTTATCTTCCTGTAGTTTCAAAAGTCTAGTTTGTTGTTTGCGTCTACCGTCTCTGCGTAGAATTACAGTAGCAATAAGAACCTGTGGGCTCACGTGCGCCCCCTTCAGTGCGGCAGAGGTTATGGCTGCCTCCCCTGGTGCTTTTTTCATTGCCGTTGTATGATGAGACCAGCGAGCCTAAATATCATATATACGTGAAATAAGTTATTTAGAGACTATGGATGGCGAGGATAAATATAATAAAGGGATCTACAAACATTACATTGGTGACCTACAGTGAGATGGTAACAGGCATGCGCTTAGGGCCCGCTTTCCAGCCAGTTTCTGTGGGGTGACGCATTCTGAGGTGAGGCAGAGCTCATCTGTGCCTCACCTTACCCCACAGTAACTGGCTTGAGCGCGCTCACAAAATAAGTGCCCGCGCTAAATTAGTGCCCATGCTCCAGCAAGTTACTGTGGGCTTACGAGAGGCAGAGCACGTCCCTGCCTCACTTCTCATCGCTCCCGTAGCGGAGCTCGGCAAATTTGCTGATTTTGACGATTTTGGAATCATACATAAATCACACTTACAACACAGATCAGTGGAGACATTTTATTATTATTACTATTTAGTTTTTCTTTAGTTGTTTTTCCGTTACATTGGAGTATGACAGGTGAGGCTCTGCCTCCCCTGCCTCCCCTGACTGCACGTCGCTGTTAATCCAAATCTGTAAAGTAACAAAAATAAATGTAGTGGAGTAAAAATACCAGGTTAACCTTAAAGAAAGCCCTCAGGATTATAAAAGGCCCCCATCACCCCAGCCACAAACTGTTCTGTCTGCTGCCGTCTGGCAGGCGGTACCGCAGCATCCGGACTAAAACCACCAGACTCAGGGACAGTTTCATCCCACAGGCCATAAGACTATTAAACACCTGAACTTAGAAACAACATCCATAACATTCATCTGGCTGCTACTTAGAAATGATGTATCTAATATATCATATTCCAATCACTTGTATGACTCTTATTGCACTATTTCACTTTTTACTATTTTACTATTTTTCTTTTTGTATTTACTTGCACTATTTTTTCTCTGTTTTATTGTGTTGCACTGTTGGAGGAGCCTGTGACCTAAGGGGGGGGGGGGGGGGGGGGGGGTAGGACACGTTCGATTCCTGTTTTGGATAGTGTGCCGTCGATGGGTTTCATTCCATTTCAAAGTGCTTTTTCACGCTCCGTGTAAACTTCGCGCACTGCCACTCCAACATCCAATCACAGAGCTTGAGGACTGATCACGGGGTTTGTCAAGCTAAGCACATGGTGTAGTCCCATAGCTGAGGATTCTGGGTAGTTTAGTGTCTTCGGCCATCCTAAACTCTGAACAAATATTTGTTTCTCGGAATCGAAAGCGGAAAATACAAAAGCATTGTACACAATTTAAACCAATCAATGTTGTGTAATTAACAAGGATAATCTGGTGTTTTTGAGTTGATGAGTAGTGCAGATATCACTGTAAAATCAATCGACAGTAAGGAAAATACTTACTTCCGGGTGTAAAATCCTCCGTTATCCAATGGGAATGGACGCTCACATTGCTCTTTGGGTCCGTAATACAATAAAGGGGACATGATCAAATAGGAATATAATTATCTTTTAAATAACGTTAACTAAAGGGAACAATCTATTTGACACAGCTGAAGCTCTGACCTTCCTTAAAAACGAACTAATTTAATAAAAATCACAGTTACACAATGCACTGTTTTTTGAGAACAAAAATAGGTAACTAATGCACCATAATACATTCTGACGAAAAATAAAGATTATTATGAATACAAATAAAATAAAAGAAGCCTCCTGTGAGTTACTACAAGCTATAAAGTAGATTTTAAAAACGTTTTATAGAATAAAAGCTCACTGCGGGACGTTGTAGAAATGCGTGTGTGCACCACGACAAAGGAGCCTCATTCACTTTACATTGGGGTTGTTTGCGTGGTGCCGACACGTAAATGTAGCAGAGTGCGTGACTCCACCACGCACTGCGGTGTTAAGGAGTCGTGGTGGAGTCACGCATTCTGGTGAGACCAGGTTGTATCTAACACAAGTGTAGTTAATAAAATACCCACTTTGGACATTCCTACTACTGCTTAACCTGTTAAGCCCTGAGCCTGTTTTTCAGGTCTCAGGCTCGAAAATGACATTCCCAGAACAAATGACCATATCTTCCCTTCTAAAAGGGTTAAATTAATAATCTTTTTTCTCAAAGTAATGATAAACCTGTGAATTGGATGTAGAAAAGTCAGAATCAATATAGATACTTTTTATTTTAAAGAAAATTCAGATTGAACATAGTAAAAAACTGTAAATTATAGTGTCCGTCCAAAAATTATTTTTTACTTATAGTGAAAACTACCATTGGATGATGGTAAGGTAGACTAAAAGCTTTAGGAATCCAAAGTACAACATATAATAAGTACCCTGTATCAAGATTGATGCAAAACAAGTGACATTTGACCTTTTTAGAGAGGTTTAGCAAAAAAAACTCCACCTCTGAGGTGATTTGGGTAGAAATGGGGTTTATACCGTTTCTCTGGAACCCATTGGTCGATTTTGGTGATTGACATCTCTTTCTGATCGTTAGAGCCAATAGAATCGAAGGGGAATTTCCCCACACACACACATGGTAATAAAAAAAAGTGGGGGCTTTGCGCATGCAGGATTGAATCAGAGTGAACCTATCTCTAGCTCTGACATCTGGAAACGGAAAAGCAGGTTTATTGCTTATGGATTATCAGAAATCATTTCAAAGGGACACAGACACATTGGATTAACCTATGGATTAACTTCAGCAGCGTTTTTATTGTTTTAATCCCATTGAAGACCACTTTTGACCAGACAACGACACAGGTCAGCCATGTTAGCGTTTTTAGCTACGTAGCGCCACATGTTTTGATGTCTGTTTTTGTTTATAAAGTCGCGAGTTCTTATCATAGAGTGATAATGTGTGTACCCATCGATTCTGATTGATGGGTTGGATGTGCAGAAAGGATAAATAATAAGGTTTTATGAGTGAGTTTTGGTGCAGTAAATCTGTTAGCATTTTTCGCTCGTTGCTAATTCAGAGGCTCAGCATTAGCGTTGTTTTTTTTTTTGAAAAAAAAATAAAAATGATCAGTTAGATGAGTTTCTTCCCGTTACATGGATATAAAACATTCATAGTTTATTAAATGTTAAGATGCCCTCAGACACTGTTTCCTGCAAGATGTTGCGGGAGGGCCCCGGTACCGGGGTCTCTCGGGCTTAACAGGTTAAACATAGATTTTTCAACCTTCTTCCAGTCTGCTCCATAAACACTGTCTTGGAAAGTGAAAGCGAGTCTATTCTGGGAACAGTTAATGGAGTTTCACCTTGGATCACACACAGAAAATGTCAAAATGAATTTTTTCTTCTATCAGAGTGAAAGTACTTTTGAGCACTGTGTCGAGGCCCGAATTGGCACTGAGGTAATCAAGAAGTCTATGTGTTTGTCTGAGTCAGATAAGAGGGTGGAACACGTCGGTCATTATTTTGTGGTTGTAGAAAATAGTGGGGACAGAATGAATTAGGGTAAGATGGGAAAACTGATTCTCTACAGGAAGATTTTTAATGTGGTACAGTAACTGTGCTGTAAATACTCCCCTTGGTGCTCTTTTGGGCACTATCACACATTCAGAGACACATTGAGAGTGCAATAAGATCTTATGTTCGCCGATGAGATGATTTGCAGGGTGTCTCTTTCATTGTTTTCATGCCACAAACGGCCTTTGTTGCAGCACATAAACACGATATCTGAGAGGTGTATGCATTGAGCTTTAGCTGACTCTCCTGTGACCTTTACCTGCCCTGCTCCACTGTTACAGAGTGAAAGTGATTGGAGGGAATCAATGGTCTCCTCTCATCAGACACACACATACAGAAAAACGACACGCACACTCACTGCCATGACCATCATGCTGATGTAGGTGGGGACATGAAGTCAGCACTTGTCCCTTGGCGTCCCTCCAGCAGCCGCTGTGTCCTCTGTCGGACAGCCTGACATTCAGCACAGCAGTAACTCATCGATCCACATACAACAGCAGAGAGAGACGGGGAGACCACGAGAGAGAAGTGGGGGAGTCGAGGAGGGAGAAGATGCGCTCCGGGGCTGATGGAATGATAGCTAGCTGGAGCAATAGATAGCATCGGAGAGTTGATGGAGAGCTATCAGGAAGAAAATGGGGGTGAAAAGCTGACTGAGTGATGGACTGGTGAAAGTGGGAGAGCCTGCCACTTGCACTGACAGGAACTCTGTCAGCTCTGAACAAAGTGCCTTGCTGTTTGGATAAGAGCTTCTTGGTACTCTGAGGGCTTAGTCTAAGGCTTTTATTGTGAAAGGGAGAAAGCAACCTACCAAGTCCTAGAAAGACAAGGTAAACTTAACTATGTGCATTTAAAAATAAAAAAGAGGAATAGTTTCAGCGAAAACTAAAAGGTACCATGGGGTCAGATTATAATTTTCCAGATGTGTGTATCTCACACTGCACTGTAATTCATGTATCTTTGCTTTTAAATGAGTGTTTTTAAATGCCATTTTATATCATTGCTTTTAAATGAGTGTTTTTAGATATCATTTCATAATATGTTTCTTAAATGCTATTAATGTCTTTCATTTTTGTAAAGCACTTTGAATTGCCTTGTGTTGAAATGTGCTATATAAATAAACTTGCCTTGCCTTGCCTTACCAGCAGACAGAATTGCATTGTACAGCGAGGCTCACAGGAACCAATCTCAATGCCATTAGTGCGATTATACTACCCCCTGTTACTGCAATCAATATATTTCATATGTTAAAGGTGGGGTATGTAATTTATTTCAGAAACACTTTTTGTTATATTCCGTGGAATGCTCTTAACATCCCGATAGCAATGAATATATTAAATGCTTTGACAATAAATACATAAAAAAATGTCATCTGTGGAAGCCGTAGTACTGTAAAAAGCACGACCAATCATTTTAGCCGGCCCGGCTAAAATAACTGGATGGCCTACCTGCCTGTCAGCCTTCCATCTGTGCACAAACTTATCTCGTGCCCTCATTGGTCATGTGCACGTTCGTGTGTGTTGGAGGAGGGGCTCTGTAAGGAAGTGGCAGATTTTTTCCAGCTGTGTATTTTCAAATTCTAGTGCACTCGAGCTGGTTTCTTCAAAATGACCTACCCCACCTTTAAGTAAGAGCATTAATGTTAAATATTGCCACTTTAATAAACAATAGATTCACCTTTCTATTACTGCACAGCCCTCCTCAGCGTGATTCACCCTTTCATCTTCTTTGAAGTTTAATGGTTTGTGTGCACATACTATTTGTTGTCGGCATGGTTGTGTACTGCATCACCCACATTGTCATGCAAACATTTGTTTACTCAAACAAATAGTATTTCAAAGCAACAAAAAAAATCCAAAATATTGACCTGCACATAAACACATTATGCACAGGGCCACATTATGCACAGGGCCACATGAGGTCAATGTGTACATTTTATTTTGTGCCACTACCAAACACTTTGAAATTGAAATTATGCATAGCAAGTGGAATATGGTAAGTACAGTAAATGAAGTAATTATCATATCATCACATATTTGAGTGGTACTCGTGTGCATGTGTGTACACGGGCTTTCAGTAATGGTAAGGCATGTTGTGGTGAAGCTTGTGGTTGCAGTAAGACATAGACACGTGTTTTACTACTGGCAGTTGCACTGGCAGGTATTTTCTTTAGAGTATACTGTATAGTGTGTATCTATTTCACTCTCTTTCTAACTGTTATCTTCCTCCCTCATGCATACACACACATCTTCAGATACACCACACTTGCATCCCCCATTTTTTAATTTCTAGTATTACAGCTATTTTATCTTATTTCCCTTGATATTTAACCAGAGTTGGGTGTAACGCGTTACAAAGTAACGCGTTACTGTAATAATATTACTTTTGTCGGTAACGGAGTAGTGTAACGCGTTACTTTTATAATTCAGTAATCACACTACAGTTACTAACATTGCCCCGACACGCGTTACTTCGTTACTTTTATAAAATCAGTCATAATCACACTGACAGACAAGAGGGGTTTCCGCCGCAGGTTTATATGTACGTAATCTGCGCGACTTGCGCGTCCACATCTCCACGTGCAGTGCTACATAAACATGGCAGAGTCAGCGATAACTTTCGAGGGGTGGAGGTATGCCCATTATTTTGAGTTCGTCCGAAGAATAGACAGGAATGTGACGGTGAGGTGCAAACTGTGTCCAGGCCAGAAGCTGTTATCCACTGCTGCAAACACCACGTCAAACCTCAACAAACACCTGCAAAGAACACATGCTAAGGTGAAGCTAATAGCTAAGGACCGGACCCCCGAACCCAGAGTGAGGATGTTGTGAGTGCGCCGCCGCCGACTCCGAAGCGGCACAAATTAGAATTTGGAGGACCGGTAACCAAAGCAGAGATGGACAGGCTTGTAGCATCCTTCATAGTAGAGGTAATGTTGCCCATTTGCACAGTGGAATCACCATCGCAATGTTCAGAGATATACTGCGCAAAATACAGATAGCAGGAGACAGAGGACAGCCATAGTCAGAGCTATCTGGATCAGTCTTATGCGACAATGGAAACTGAACTAAAGAGAACATTTGAAACTTTAGCAGTCTGCGTGATCTGCCTGTAGGGAGCATGGATGTATAATAAGAACTGGATACAGCGTGGGAGGCGGGGCCTCATTCATTCCTATGAGAGTTGCTCATTCGCGCATGATGATAAAATGGCTCAACTTTTGAGAGAGCGAAACGTCACAGATTACCCGGCATGCCTGAGAAGTACCCGTATGTGCGCTCATAGCGCATGCACAACTTTAACCATGCCCCCCAAAATGCTCGTTCACATCAAGCACGTCAATTTGCGTACACGTAACAGCACCGCACGTTCATGACAGCATGGTAATGGTTTGTTATTATGATAGATTTGATATTAACGAGGCGGCAGTTAGCAGCTAGCGGTTAGCTAGTAATTATGCTAATTTACACATCAATCGTTATGTACTTTTATATTACGCTGTAACAGGATCTAGTGATATCCAAGCAACAGAGCTTCATTTAGCATGAAAGAATTATTGCACTGTATATATATATATATATATGTATATAATATATACATATATATATATATATATATATATATATATATATATATACAGTGCAATAAGCTTCTTAGTGCAATAAGAAGCTACAGGGACGTTAATCTACGTCGGTAATATTAACTTTATTTAATACAACATTTACGGTACAAGATTTAATCATACAGCCCATGTAGTATAATATTTTACAAATGATGAATTACAGCAAACATGTGCAATATATCCATTATTACAGCTCCGTGGGCTGGCAGTAAGGCGATATGGGTCCGTTCTTATTGTGCATCCATGGGTAAAGATAAACGCATGTAGTGCTGAACACGTAACATGAACGTGCCGGGCGGCGCGGTCCCGTGGGTTAGATGCGCGTTCATAATGCAGAGGGAAATAACTCACAGAATAACGTTATTAGCACATTTTTACAACTTGAGGAACGAATGTTTTTAATAAGGGCTATACAAGTGTTCATACTGGGTAGTTTATTTAGTTTAAAAAAAATTATCCAACGATTTACAGACCACTCTTTCCCCATGTAAGTCAATGGGAAAAAGTGTTTCCGGGCCTGGCAACCAAAAGGAAGTGTAGTACCGCCGTTTGGCCAGCACGAATATTTTCATCTGAGTCCGGCGCACTTCCTGGGGGCTTGGTAGGGAGGGGCGGGCCGGCCCTGCGAGTAAAGTAACGAGTAAAGTAACGAGTAAAGTAACGAGTTACTTTATGTAGAGAGTAACGAAGTAGTGTAATATATTACTTTTTTTTTAAAGTAATATGTAATATGTAATATATTACTTTTTTTTAGTAACGACCCCATCTCTGTATTTAACATATCTCATTGTTGTTATGTATATCCCATCATGGTGGTTTCTGTTATAATCGAGATTGTGTTATCCACGCAGTCGGGTCTTTGCTTGTCGCCATGATCTTTTTTATTGTTGTTTTCTGTTTGTTAATTGTGCTGAGATGTTTTTAGACGCCTTTTTGGTTTTTGTCGCCCACACTTATTATTGATTACATCTTTCCCCTCAGTGTTTTTTACCATCATGATTTTGTACTGTTTTTACTGCTCCTGTCATTTCTCACTGAGAATATACGCTAAACAGTACCCATTCTCAAAGTTATATTCATTATTATTTTTTAACTCCAGCACTCCATGTATTGTATCCTTGAACAAATGTTAGGAAAGCTATATAACTCTACATTTACATTACAACATATAATGTACTGCTTTGGTTGGAAACTAAAACTTATATAGTTTTGTCTTTTTTAAATATTGTCTTCCCATCAGACTGCCTGGCTGTCTCCATTTGATCTGAAGCAAAAACCTTGTTCTTGTCATGCTTTTTTGGATTGGGCTCCAGACAGAGTGCTGCTAATGACTGCTGCTGGTTCTGTTCAGTCATCCTGGATGATTAGGACTGTGACCTTTGGCAAAGCCAGATAATTCGGAGCTTAGTGATTTCTATCCCCCTCTAAATTCCGACAGAGATAGAGAGAAAAAGGGAGGCAGATTGGGGCTTATTAGAAAGGAAAAGGGAGCAGATCAGAGAAACAAGGTGTAGAGAAGAGGATGAAGAGAGAGGAGGCACAGATGAAGGGGGAAGATGACACTGCCCTACTCACCCTGGAGGCACTGACATTATCTAGGAGAGACAGGCTCCGGGGAGAGGGAAGGCGATGAAAGGAGAGGCCTGAGGAATAAAAGGAGTGAAATGTAGCTTCTGACGTTCTTCAAAAACACCTGACATTCACCTGGGTTTCATGTGTTCAGGCCAGACAATTGGAATCCAGTAAAGGCCGCCAATCCTCTCTTTCTCTCTGCTTCAGGAATGTTGCCTGTCTGCTAAGCTTACGCCATCTTCTTCAGCGCTGAAAACAGTCTAATATACTGAGCACATCAATCAGTGATCTTCCTGTTTCCTGGTTTGACAAAACTGACTTGTGACTTCTTAAAGAATTAAACGGAATCTATAAAAATAATGGCAGTATATTTTGGCTAAATACCAAAGCTGGCTTTGTGAAATTGCCCCAGATCAATATTTCCAGCCACTGAAATGTTCTTCGCTCATTCAGCTGCTCATCTGGAAAAGCTAGCTTTGCAGTCATTTTTCCTGTCCATTATAGTAAATTGCATCATTAAAAATCAAGTGTGAGCAAGACAGTTGCCAGGATCCATGCTAAAGGTACGCTGACCTCCATATCTGTTGCAATACTGCTTAAATTCAAATCACCATTTTATTATAAACAGCCACAGTCCGTCCCAATTAACCATCTGTACAGATCTGCTGAGTCAGCACTACCTTTAATCGCTGGGGTAAGTCATGATTAAAACTCAATGGTTTGAGACCTTGTCAGATGCCACACGATTAGCCTATATGGCAAACTGCCCAAAACACAGCATGGGGTGGGCACATGTGTTACTGTGCATGAGTGTGTGTGTCCACCATGGGGAGAGCCTTCACTGAATGCTCAATCTCATCTGTCAATAAAAGATGCAAAATATATTTAAAAAAAGGAAAACCATTGGAAAAGCAACAAGAAATGAGAGGGGCTAAAACAGTTTTGTGTATAATGTAGCTACTGTACACGTCATTCTATTAGGACATGAATTCTTGAAATAAATGCTTCAAAGGTTATTTAAATCACAACTCTGAGAACACGTCAAGGCCAAGGTAAATACATGGTTATTTCTGAGGAGAAAGCTGAGTTGGCTGCTTTACAGTATATTTGTCATTGTAACTTTTCAATAGAACCATTCAGGAACACAAAATGACAAAGCGGGACTGCATGATGTTTTAAAAACACAGTACGGAGGACCAGCTGTTCCCTGCAGAACACTAAAATAAATTGCCTTAGATGTAAAGAAATGAATGTCGTTTAATTCCCTTGCAGAACTGCATCTTAATAAAGAGACATATGAGAAAACTTTTTTTCAAAACTTCAAGGGAAAGTTGGCAGTAGGGAGAAACCTAAAAATGTTGTTACTTGAGTGTTTGGATAACCTGAATGCCAGCAATCCTAACTTGGTTGCAGAATGTAGAAATGACAAAACTGCAAACAGATAACCACAAAGCTAAACACATTAATAGACATTTAAAAGGGGAATAAAAAACATGTGAGTCTGATCGGCTTATATTAATGATCACAGGGAATTGCAACAACATCCATAGTTCTCTTTTCCTTTGATACAACTCTCTTGCACAGGCCAAATCCCTCCTGTACCCCTGAGTCATAGAGTCCTGTATTTGACACAAACAACAAAGTTACAGAGAGGAGTCAAGAGAGTTTGTTAATTGGAACACACATTTAACAGCGATATCTCAGGAGAATTTAATATATAACAGTGCAGCAAAGCAAAACTTAAAAGTAAAATGCCAGCTGTTTTCAGCCGCTCAAATATTATTCCTGCCTTTTTTCTATCATTTATTATATTGATGTGAAAATCTTTAGCCTCAAGACTGATAAAACAAAACATTCCACATCACGTGTGGCCCCACCTGTAGCTCACTTAGATCAGGAGGCAACTGTACCAAGGCCGGGTTGCAGCCCTAGAAGCCAAAATTCAACTGAAGTAAAGTTACAGTTTGAGGTATTAACACCTGACATCCATTGCATAATTCCCATAATAAAGAAAAGTAGTTTTGTAAGACGGTATAACTGTTGCACAATTGGCCATTGAATTGAGCCATCAAATTCGCCCATACTGATTTGATTCGCCAATTGAAACAAGCCATTTGTTACGCCCATTGAATCAACCATTTGGTTTGTCCAATGAAACAAGTTATTTGATTGGTCCAATGAAACAAGCCATTAGACCAGCCAATTAAAACAAGCTGTTGATGGAGCATTATAAGGAGCCATTTGATTAGCCCATTGAAATAAGCCATTAGGTATGATTCTATTTAGACCATGGTTTTATATTTTCTCCATCTATGAAAAATGAACGTGTGTGTGAGCATGTTCTTGATGTTCAAACATGACCTCAATAGCAAGTTCAATGTTGTTTGAGGTATGTTTCAGAAGAGAAGCCAAAAGAGAGCAGTCAAATATCCGTGTTGACCTGTGCATGTGTGGGATCTGTCTGAGGTCTCAGAGCTGGCCTTCTGCCAGTAGTATCAGCCCACACAGTGAAATCCTATGAACGCTGTGAGTCCCCATGTGGATATCACCATTTCAGTAATGCATGGATTATACAGTCAAAATCAATCCCTATTGACCTGCCAGGTGCAGAAATGTGAAGTAAGGGCAGAAATAAATGATGTAATTTAACTATTAAAACTCCATTGTGGGAAATAAGTTTTAGTGAGTGAAACTCTGAATGAAAGATCCACTGCTTTCCTGAATCCCTGTGCCCCTTAATTTCTCTTCCTTGATTGAATTGAATACTAAAGGTTCAAATGGCACAAATTACAAAAGAAATACCCTTAGGTGTTACCTGGTCACTGATTTTATTTGCCCTCAATTGGAAAAATCTGTCTCTGAGGTTTTGCTTTCCCTAAAATGCAATTGTAACCCTTTATGTAGCTCTACCTGTTGGTAAGCGATCTATAGTGCTAATACTAGGTTTATTATCTACAGTGGGGTTCTCTAAAGCAGTGGTTCCCAAACTTTTTGTGCCCAAGGCACACCAAAGGACAAGTACAAATCTCAAGGCACACCTATTGTGCAAAATAGCCCTTATAACACGTGTTATCACTCATATCATGTAAAATATCTGTAAATGTGCATAATTATTTACTAATGCCAAATAAAATGTGACAAAAACAACTATATTACTCATGAAATATTTATTAACGAAATATTTCAGAAATTAATTTGAAACTTTATCAAATTAGGCTTCATCAAAGCAGCAACACACTCATTTAAACCAGACAGGTCACAAAATTAAAAATTGTGGCGGATCAGGCTTTGGTGGTCGGCTCCCATCTCGGCGCACAGCTGGGAGAAGAGGCGAGATTTCAGGGGCCTTGATTTGATGTAATTCACCATCTGCACAGCCTGATTCAGCACCTCGGTCAACTCCGGGGGCATGGTTTTGGCAACTAATGCCTCTCTATGCAAAATGCAGTGGTTTGTCACGATATGTGGGTTTTGTGCTCTCACCTTAGCAATACATCCTTTCACTCTCCCCGTCATGCTTGCCGCGCATCTGTGCAAAGACTGACGCACGTATTCCAGGTCAGACTGTTCTCTTTTAAATAGTTATTAGTTACCCTGAATATTTCTTCTCCCGTAGTATGGCTTTCCATTTCTTTGCAAAAGAAAAACGTCTCTTTGATAGAGTCAGCATCAACATATCTGACGTTTGCCAGAAGTTGGGCAGCCCCACTTATGTCAGTAGATTCGTCTATTTGTAGGGAAAATCTGCCGCTCGCCTGCAGTGCCATAAGACAGGTAACTTTCATGATACTGATACACTAAACACATTTTAAAGTAACTAAAATAACAATTGATTAGAGAGCTGGCTATTTCTTTGATGAGGGGATTTTGTAAGTTTACCAAGGCACAACAAAGCTGTACCAGCACATTTGCAGAGTTCCGGAGGTGGGAAGGAATCAGGTCCAGAATCCTGAACTCCTTTAGCCTGGCATTGGCCCTCTCCACATGAATGCGGTTCTTTGCAATTTCCCGTGTTGCTCTCACCTCATTCTCTGTGAACTTACCCTTATTTAGGAAAGGGGGAATGTTGACAATGACACCCTTAGGCACAATATCTGAAATTAAAAATCCCTTATCGGCTAAAATAAGGTCGCCAGCAACTAGATGCGCCAGAATGCCAGACTGCTGTATAATGGACTTATCAGACACAGAGCCTGGGAAGAGTGGGCTGCAAACATGTATGACTCCATTTGGGGCAACAGAGATGAGCACTTTGAAGGAGTGCATCCCTCTGTATGTGGAGTATGTCAGCTTGGCTTGGTCCATCTGACTTGGAGCGGCCACGTGGATGTCGGTACAGTCCACAATCATTCTGCAGTTGAAGGCAGAGGACTGGAAAGAAGCAGGCATGCTGTTTTGTTTTTTTTGACGACTGGGCACAGTGGACATCATTTTCTGAAACAGCAACTTGTGGAGCAGATGGACTATTGTGTTCACCACATTACTGACTGTTGCGGTACTGCAGTGAAACAACTGTGCAAGGTGCAGGTAGTTTTGGCGGATCTTCATCAAGGCCATGAAGACTTTGTCTGTCAGCAGGGTGCCCTCCACTTTCCATCCAGCGAAATACACAATGGAGCCCTCAAAGCGCTCCACCAACCCCGTCACCCTTTTAAACATGGCCATATCAGGAAGCCCTGTTTCCATTCTTATTACCTCATCTGATAGCCATGCTGCTGAGTAAGTTGCTGTTGCTCCGTATGACCTCTTACCATCATCCCCTGCCTGGTCTTCGGAACGACTGGACTGCACACCGGAGGGTCCAGGTTCGGGGTCAGTATCTGCAGACTGCACGCTGGATGGTCCAGGTTCGGGGTCAGTATCTGCAGACTGCACACCGGAGGTTCCAGGTTCAGGGTCAGTGTCTGCAGACTGCACGCTGGAGGGTCCAGGTTCAGGGTCAGTGTCTGCAGACTGCACGCTGGAGGATTCAGGTTCGGGGTCAGTGTCTGCAGACTGCACACCTGGACCAGGTTCGGGGTCAGTGTCTGCGGACTGCACACCTGGACCAGGTTCGGGGTCAGTGTCTGCGGACTGCACGCTGGAGGGTTCGGGGTCTGCAGACTGCACACCGGAGGGTCCAGGTTCAGTATCTGCAGACTGCACACCGGAGGGTCCAGGTTCGGGGTCAGTATCTGCAGACTGCACACCGGAGGGTCCAGGTTCAGGGTCAGTGTCTGCAGACTGCACGCTGGAGGGTTCGGGGTCGGTGTCTGCGGACTGCACGCTGGAGGGTTCGGGGTCAGTGTCTGCAGACTCAGGCACTTTGGTGTAGCTGTGGTCGGTGGACTGATATACAGGTAAGCTCACATCTTTTTAGTCCACTCAAACAAAAATGGCCCTTTGTCTTTTCCATGTGGACAATTGCAGCTGCATATTCTGGAATTCCCATTAGGCTCCTGTCTGGTCGTCTGCAATGAGAAAATCATATAATTAATTACTAATAATAATTTAAACCTCCCAAATAGTCCCCCTACCCATAGTTTAACAGTCTACACTCTTCTATTTATCTTGTGAAGCACTTTTAACATTCAGCTTGTGGGTTTTGGTTGTCTTTATTTCCAGGTAGAAGAGGACCAAGAGTGAGGAAGTAAGACAGAGCCCTTAAAAAGACCAAACACACACATATATGTGGTGATAAATGGCTTCACCTGACCACTGTCCCTAAATAAAATAAGTTTTCTGCACCATCAGTAATTTCCCCCCCAAAATTACCAATGTTTCACAAATTTTGCCAGGGTATGTAAACTTATGAGCACAGCTATGTCAACTTTGCTTGGTCCATCTGACTGGGGGGCAGCTACATGGATGTAGTACATAGTCTTATATTTCAACAGTTTTACGATAAACTGTGACTTTTTTTACTTGGAAATGATTTTTTAAGATTGACAAACATCATGTGTAATTCATGGCACAATTCAAACGGGATCGAAAGATAACTTTTCTCTCGCCATTGTTCTCTATGCTGCTGGGTCTTCCCTGACCCGAACACTAAATGATACGCTTTTTTTTTTAAAGAGACTTCAGACTTGGCTAAAATAGTGTTTATATAGCTGTTGTGGAGGATATCATGAAGCCTTGTTCCGATACAAAAAATAGAGCGTAGTTATAATTTTAACTTGAAACGGGAGACCCGAACACAACATAAGGGTTAAAGTGACTAAAATAACAATTGATTAACAAAATGGTCTCTTTCCCTCTTCATGTCTCATACATAAAGTTCCAAATAAATGCACATTAGCTTTCAATGCTGTGGGTGTACAGTGGCAACACAGCGCGCCACATTTAGCATAGCTGCTATTAGCTTAGCCGTTTAGCAGCTAATATGCTTCATTTTATAAACAACATTCATATCACATTCATATCCTCACTGGTTTTTAAACATGTAAGCAATTATTTAACTCATTCAAACACAATTTAAACTTTATAAAACACATTTCAACTGGTTAAGTAGCAAAACCTTTCAGCTAGCAAGCTAACTATATGCTAACTAAAATGCTGACTCACCAGGTCACTCCCTAAAATGGGAGGAACGGTGTCCGCGATTCTCCCACAAGCACAACTATTCGAAAGCTAAACCGCTGTTTATTCTTGTTAGCCCGGTAGCTCTCCTCAGTGCATTAAAGAGTACATTTATCATTTAAAACAACTTTCGCAATCACTATAACCTGCTCGCTTGTGTGTGCTGCTGCACTTGGAGGAGACTCGGAGCTGTGTGCGTGTGCGCAGTCTCTCACATTCTACGTGTAATGTAACCATATTGATGTATAGTACGTGACAGACTGCGTCAGTGATGCGTTCAGAGAACCACCGTAAAATACAGTATAATACAGTAAAATACACTGTGAGGCGTTCATGGAACCTCTTGTAATATATCAACAGTTTAATAACCCAGGTTACACAATGATGGTGAATAGAAATGTGTTTGTGTTGCTCACAGCATTGAAAATTAAAAATTCAACAGCAACAGGTCCTTTTCAGATAAGAAGTCTTGGCTTCTTGACATCATTTACAAAACACACTATGAGTGATAAACATAAAGAGATCCCAATCTCAGGTGTTTTAAAACTTTCCTAATTTAAAATAATATACTATGGCTAGCATAGATTTGTAATTTGGCTGACATTTCCCTTTAGATTAATGCAAGTGTGAAAGATGAATACAAGTTTCTTAAGAAATGGAACAAGAACACAGGCTGCCATGCTTTACTGGGGAAGGGAGAAGTTGGGTGGCTTGCTCAAGGACACTGTGGCTGTGCCCAAGAGGTGAACTGACACCTCTCCAGCTACCTGACTACACTCTGTAATTTCTATCGATCGGGAATTTCTATCGATCGGGAATTTATACAGTAGGTGACCCTACCGTTCCCAAGCCAAGTCCTTACATCAAAATTGGACATAAAAAACATGCTTTCAGTCTAAAAATAGGATGTTCAACATGTATTGTTCTGAAAGTTTAGCATGCAACATATTGTGTGCGTGTGTATGGGACACAGATAAAGTGGCGAGATTAGGGAATACATCCTTGGTATGGCGTTGCCCTGTATCCAGTGACATGTGGTTAATTGACCCCTGACACATGATTGGTTAAAGATGTGTGTCTGCTGGATTCGTTACAACCAGTGGCGTCGCCTGGCCTGGGCATCCGGGGCTTTAGCCCCGAATGTTTTTTCTGTAGCCCCGGACAATTCTCCCTCAATAATATAATACATTAACCGTGCTTTACGTGAACCTCATCATGACACAAGAGAGGACGGCAGCACTGTAATTTCCCGTGTTCAGTGAATGCAACAGAGGCATGACACCAGACCAATCAGAGAGTTGCATGGAAATAAACGTGTGTCATTCAAGCTCGGCTCTGTGTGTGTGTGGCAATAGCGCATGTGAGAGAGAGAGAGAGAGGGGGGAGGAGAGGGAGAGAGGGGGAGGGAGAGACCGGTGTCAGCATGGACCGTGTTGTTAGCATCTGGTTAGCTAGCTGCACTAACGGACATAAGGAGCTGTTTGTTCCACAACAAGCTGGAGGAGAGTCCTCTGCTGACAGACTGAGAGACTCAGGTGAGCTAAAGGACTCTCTGAGTGTTTAGATAGTTAACTTTAGTCTAAGTTATCTCAGTGGGTCTCAAACGGTTTGGTCACAAATTATTCAAAAGATTATTTCCGCGGCACACGGTATAATATGATCATTATAGTTATTTAAAAAAAAGAGAATAAAGGAAAAACAGTTATGAAATACTATATGGCAGTAAAACAAGAATAGAGTTTAAAAGGGGAGTGATTAGTAAAATATCCATAAAGAAAAAGTACATCTGTTTACAGTTCTGCTTCATATGGGTGTTGAGAGAGGTATCCATAGATCTCTTCATTTTGCTCTCAAAGTGCACCAGATTGATGCATTTAACTTCAATATTAAAAAAAAAAATCTTCCCGGGGGAGCATCCCCCCGGACCCCCCACGAGGAGGTGAGCCCCCCCACTCATAAAAAATACCACTTTACCCCTGCCTATATGCCGTGAGCTGATTATCGAGCCTTCATTGTAACAGTCGCGGGTGTACTGTGTGTGCGTGTGGGGAGTGTTGCAGTAAAAAATGCCACTGTAGTGCCGCCGCCACTGTGGCCTAAGCCCCGAATGTTTTCAGGTCCAGGCGACGCCCCTGGTTACAACACATTCTGCCCCAATCAGAAGCCTTTAGTCTCCTTTGCAGCAACAAGCTAGCTGTCATTGTGAGATTTCCCCAATTTCTGCTCTGATCCCAAACCTTCCCCATTACTGATAATTACGATTATTAGTTAGGAGTGCCATCTGGGCACTGTAATGATCCTCTTTATGTTTCCCAGCTTCTCTACCAGAGACCTACTTTTCTCTCATTCTGTGACAAAGTTTTTGACAGATCAGTGGAACTGAGGATAGATAACGTAAATGTGCTAACGATGAAAGACAAAGAGGCAAATTAAAAGGGATATAAAGCAGTGTAAGAAATCAGATTTAAGGAATTACAGATGAGAAGATGAAACTGATCTTTTTTACTCTTCACCTTGTTTCCCCAGGCTGCCTGCTCTGTTTGCTTATATCTTCTCAGATGATATGCATGACACCTAATCTTCAATCCATTTGGTCAATAGAGAGCAGGTACCGTACATCACAACGTATTTCATTATAAGTGACCCTTTCGTGAGGATTGCCTGATTTGATCAAATGTTGTTTGTTTCAGTCAATACAAATATATTTTTACAATAAAACATTCCATCCCTAAGTGTCTTGCACACATTACAAAATCAATGATCCTTCAAATATCTCAGAATACCCTACTCCTAAATGACCTACAGGCAGCTGACATGAATGATAATTTCATATCAAACCATTTATAAAACTTACATTTTGAAACAAATATGAATCAGTTATTATTCATATAAGTAAAAAACAATCAGCTAAATGACAATAACATGCTCTGTATTTAGATTACACAGTGTCCTCCATAACCTCTTCCCTCCCTTACTCAGTCCCTCACTTCTTAAACTGTCCAGCAGAGCATCCACATGAGTAAAGTAACAGCACAGCTTTCATGGATTGTGTTCAGTTTCCATACAGGTAGAAACAAAGAGGAGGTATACTCATTCAAAATCAAGGTACCAAGCATAGGTGTGCTAGTGGTGTCTGCTGTCTAAAGCCTGAGACAAGCAGCTTGTCCTCTGTGCCCAATGTCTGCTTTACATCCAAATGGATTGGGTGAGGAACACTGCTGGATCAATGTGCTGTCTAGGAGTGGGGAGTGAAAGTGATAATGAGCAGAAGATACACACACACACACACACACACACACACACACACACACACAACACACACACACACACACACACACACACACACACACACACACACACACACACACACACACACACACACACACACACACACACACACACAGTCACAGTCTCTCAGCATGCCTAACTGCAAGACTGTTCTTTTCAAACACACACACACACACACACACACACACACACACACACACACACACACACACACAGCCGTCAGAGTACGCTGATGAATTCCCTTGGTTGAATTATTGCACCTGCCAATCAAATTCCCTATTATTCTTGTGAGTTTTGCATCCTGTCACTAGAGGATTTGTTTTTGTGTGGGTGGACGAGGCAACAATGTTGCTATTTCTTCTCTCTTCTTTGTTGATGTCCCCGATTTATCATAACCTCAACTCTTCCTTTCTACAGTATACATCTTCGTATCCTCTTCCTGTCCACGTATGAGCTTCTTTCTTTAGCTTGCAGCCCCGCATATATGCCTATGACTCTGAAAAGCTAACCTGTCTACCAAGTGTGAGAAGGTCATGTACATTAATGACTCCTATCGTGCACACTGCCATAGCTTTTCTGCAGCCTGACACTGGTGACAGCCCCACAAGACCTTCCGTGTCAGATGTGTTTCTATCTGCAGATCAGTACATTATTAAGTCCTTTTATATTTTCAAAGGAGCAGGCCATAACAGTTTAAAGCTGCCCTTGGATCCTGAAACTGCGACTGACAGTAACACACTCCTGTCCTCTTTTAATCTCACACACACATGCCCTTGGTGGCTCTGCTATATTATACAGGCAAAGAAGTGAGGCAAAAGGGAGTATGGAGCAGGTAAAGAAGACAGAACGTGCCATGAGAAAGACAGCTGCGAGAGCAAAAGAGCAACCTTGTCCACTGATCCACAAAGCAGGAAAACACACAGAAGACGAGAAATGTCATCGGGAAATAAAAGTGTGTGTGAGTCGCTGTTTTTTGTATGGCTTGACAGCTTTAGAGTTGGTCCACAGATCTCACAGACTCCCTCTGATGGGATTATATTCACACAATGTGACCACAAGGCAATTCCTTGGGGGTGTCAGCTGCATCTGTTTATTTACAATAAGATGTGTTGGGGAGTGGACTGGCTATAGCTGATACCGGGGTCTTGATCAAAGAGGCAATTCTGTTTTTTAGGATAACTTTCCCTAAGGGTTTGAGGCCAGGGGCTATTTGTACAGCATCCAGAGCCCTGGTAAGCTCTTGGGGCAAGAATGGTGTTCAGGGTGAACCTGATTGAAAATAAGGAGAGAAGGGGAAAAGAGATTTAAAACAACAGAAGGTTGGATGAGGTAAAGAGAGCGAACAAGCTTTCTGGCTGATGGGTGAGTAGGTACGATTGTTGCTTATAAAATGGGGGTTGTAAGCGAAGTGTGGTCTGGCAGGCCAGCAGATAGAGCCATATCGGGTCTTCCAGCTTAAAGAGGCATGTTTCAATCATTGCCACGGCTCCATTGCACTGCCAAATTGCACAGCTGTTGGCGTGAAGGTGTGTGGGAAATGTTGTGTCAATGTGTATACAATGCGTTTGTCAATGTCTGTGTTTTGGCCAGCGTGTGATTGGGTCTGGTAGAAACATGTGGCTAACCGTACCATTATTGAGATTTAAAGCGTCTCTTGAGCAGGGTCATGAAAACAAACCTGCTAGTCCGAGGGCAGCGTTAAGAGGCTGTTTCCTGCAGCTCCCTGGTTATACAGTATCTGAAGCAGAAATGTAATCAGGGTTATGTGTGTCCTTTGGGACTCCTCGTGAGGGATGTTGTCATTCTGTGTTCAGAGAGCAGAGCTGGTTTTGGCTTAGATGGCCTGATCATTTACATTGACACTGATGACGCCATTAGCCAGCTGCCAGGAAGCCTGTCAGACATGTTTCACTATAGGCAGAGTTGTGGGCGCCCAACAGTGAGTCTCATGCTCTGAAACTCACCTCCTTCCTTTTTGTTGTGTCTAAATGAAATGTTAGTTTAGTTAATAATTTAAAGGTCAGTATTCAATAAAAGTAGCTAGAGGAGAGAAGAAAGGAATGGCATTATTAGCCTCGCTGGTTATTCAACAACTCTAATGCAAGCAGATGTGTAATTTGCAAAATGCCAGAGGTAATATGAGATGCTCATCACTGCCCGAAGGTCCCTCAAACTGCCTGTTAAATCAGGAAAAGACAATTTATTTATTTACAATTACTGACAAACAAAAGCTTCGGTAATTGTTTCAATTTGAAGTGAGAATAAAATGACAGATATGGTCATAACTATAATAGCTTTCTCCGACAGTTTGTTTGACATGTTCTCATAAAAACCACATCCAATTGAAACAGACATATGAAAACTGAACATCACAGCATTTTATTCATAAAATTAAATGACAACTCTCTTTAAGACTGTCTAGCCCCATATCAACACCGTTCTTCATTTCGGCTTGCATCTAAACATGTATTGCTGAAATAATTGCTTTATTTGGTCAAACATTATAATCTTTCAGACACATGCTTACAAACAGAACCCTCAATCACCGGCCCCACACACAGCGACCTGCAGTTCATCAACAGTGTCTTCTGGGCTGCATGTTTTGTCTAATTCCTGCCATGAAGAGCTTGATATTCACTCACTACAACTCAAAATATCCCCCATTTGGCACAGACATCATTATCTGAATGGTTCTTGAGCTGCAGTGAGTGAACTTGCAGTGGCTCACAAATTAATATTTACAGTAACAGCTGTGTAATGGCCTCTGCACCAAATCTGATTTAGTTAGAGAATACTGGAGCCTTGAGCAAGGGACTGAATGTATGATGTAGGAATGACTGAACTACTTGAAAGGTGACAGATTTTTAGATGTACAGTTCAAATCGTCCTTATAGATTATATTTTTCTTTTGGAAAAAGATTACCTAAAAAGAAAGAAAGAGAAACGAGCAGCCCGTGGAGTTCTTGCCTCTTGCCTGCGAACAAGAATGACCATTAATAAAATGTAACATATATTTCTAATGGGGTCACTAAGGTTCACAAATGCTTTAATGATGAGAGCTAACCTTGAGTGGTTTTAAACTTGTTGTAAAGTTAAACATGGAATAATAAAACTCAGGTTTTGTAAACATATTTTTGTTTAATTTCACTTTTACATCATATTTGAATGATAAAATGTATATTTGAGACATTATCATGGTTTGCGCTAGTTAGCTTAGCTTACCATAAATACTGGAAACAGTAACCTAGCCTGATTCTGTTTTAATTAGCCATACAAAACAAAAACGGTAATGATGATGATAGTTAGCCAATGTGCAGGATTACTTACTGGACCAGTTACCAGGCCAGGCCAGGACTATAGATCCCAGGAAGTAACTAGTCAGGATATAGTCTGTATAGTCATGCTACTTATCTCTCAATCTTCTCATCTAATGGCGCATTTCCACTACACGGTCGGCCTCGGCCACGCTCGGTACGGCTCGGTACGGCTCGGTACGGCTTGGCCGCGTTGGGCCTTAACAGGGCCGACTCACTTCATGCTGCGCTTCCATTACAGTTTAGGAACTGGGGTAGTTACTATAGTAACGCAGTGTAGGCGGAGCCGTGACGTCATCTTCAATGAGAACTCCAGAAAAACAACACAGCCGTTAGCTGTTAGCACTCAGAGCTCACAGCTCCTTATATATGTTCAGAAACTCGACAAAAGTTAAACAAGTACACACCACAGACTGCCTGTGTCATGGTGAATACAGTCGCTGCTTTATTTATGTCTGTATAGGCCGTTGTTGTGAGTGTGGACGGTCGGAGCATATACTGCGTTAGCTTAGCCAATCTCCATCTAGAAAAACACGCATTTTAAAAGGTTTTTCGCCTGCCGTCTGTCTGCAGACTTGACAAAGCATTAATTCATGGTTTTTACTAACCGGTATCAGTATGTTGTTACTTCGGCATCATTTTGAAACGTGTATTACAATTAAATCACGGTCAAATATGTCCATCTTGTTGTAGTTGTAGCCCCCTTGCCAGCGACCCTCTCTCTAGTTTAGCATACTCAGCCCGACTCAGCCCTGTTTGTTGGCCCCGATAGAACCACAATTTTGTCGGGCCAGAAAAGAGGTGAAAAAGTGGCCCCGGGCCGGGCCGGGCCGTAACTAGGCCTAGTAGAAGCGCAACCAAAAACGGGCACGGCACGACACGGCACGCTTAAAGCGAGCTCCGCGCTGTAGTGGAAATGCGCCATAACTCTGCAAGAAAGGGGATAAGTCTAGCTCACAAAATGTAGATCTTAAAGGGGACCTATCATGCAAAATGCACTTTTGTACGTCTTTTATACATGAATATGTGTCCCCGGTGTTCCAGGGAACTCACCAAGTGTCAGAAAACACAACCCTCTCTATTTTCCTCCATACCCAAATCTCTAAAAAAAGGGGCTGCAACGGATCTGATAAAAACTGATCCAGATTTGAACACTGTCCTGACGTCAGGACGGTGGCGCTGTAGACGCTGTAGTACATATGCCAGGCCTGTAGGTGATGCTGTTCTCACAGAATCAGCCCTTGCAAAAACAGGGGTAAAAAAGTGCAAATTGAGCGAAATGAGGCATGGCTAAAATGCATGATCTGTTTGGTATTTTGAAAAAAAAAAAGTATAAATATGCCTTATATAGGTATGGTCCTACACTATATTATGTTAATATAGCATGATAGGTCCACTTTAATATCCAACTTATTTATGCATTATTGAAATAGGCTCATATTCTCACTGCATGTGCTTTTATGACTCCTGCAAACTAATTTACCACACCTTTTTGATTTACTTCTTTTGTTAGGTTAATGTACCCGACACTGCAAATAACCACTCTTTTAATTGCAAACACTGCAAACTTTATGGGAGGATTTGTGTGTGGGGGCGTTTAATTTAAAGAGATTACTCAGACAGTTTCATATTAAATAAATAAATAAATATGAGTGTGAAGTTGACTCTGGCTGGATTTAAAAGTAATGGTTGTCATATCTCAGCGCCGAAGCGGAGCTTAATGCATCATAAGTCTGTCAGCTTCAAAAGGGATTGACATAAGACTGGGGTTTATCATACTGAGTCAAAAATAACTATGGAAACAGTCTTTAATAATCAAATATGAGAGTTCAAATGTATACTAGGTCACACTAAATGCATGATGAAGTGTGTTAAGTTGTTTGCAACTTCTTTAAACCTGCACATATTTCTTGTTTCATATTTCATATTTTATATCCTATAATTAATTCATAGCATTCTATTTCCATGTAAATTACTGCTTTATTGTATTGCTATTTAACTGTATTTTATTACGGTGTCCTTAAAGATTTTTTGTTTTATATTAGATTTCTTGTTTTATATTGTATGTCTGTGACATCAAGTGAAATTCCTCGTATGTGTAAACCTACCTGGCAATAAACCTGTTTCTGATTCTGATTCTGATTTATAGCCTAATCTTTTTAACCGATAGTCAAGATTAGTATTACTTTTATGGCACGAGTGCATTGTGGTCATTTCAATTGCGAAAAAATCTTATGACCACATCAGCTAATGTGCGAAGTGATGTCTTTTAACCACAAACAAATGCACCATTGGATACGCAGTATATTTCAACCCAGTCTCACGGCATTTCGTGTTATAGTCACGACCAGGGCCGGCCCTGACCAATTTACTCTCCCTATAGGCAAGATTTTAGCTGGCGCCCCCCCCCACGGTTGTGGCATGACCACCAAAACAGAAAGATATGGACACAAGATGTGTGCAACTGTATTTAGTATCCTATCCATTTGAACATGATTTAAGTGGGGGGTGGACCTAACATCCTCTAGGGGGGTCCGGGGGGCATGCTCCCCGGGGAAGATCTTTTTTTTTTATGTTGAAGTTAAAAGCATCAATCTGGTGCACTTTGAGAGCAACATTAAGAGATCTACTGTATGGATACACCTCTCAACATCCATATGAAACACACCTTTTAAACTGTATTCTTGTTTATTAATAACAACTTTTTATTATCATATAGTATTTTATACCTGTTTTTAATCTATTCTCTTATTTTCTTATAACTATAATGATCATATAAAGGTGTGCCTTTACCTCACTGAGCTGAGGTTATCAGAGCCTCTCAGTCTTTCAGGAGAGAGCTCTCTAAAGCTCTCTCCGCACACAGTAAATTCCAATGTTAATAAAAGCACAGAAGCTGTATACGTTTTTTGGGAGTTTGATTTATTTTTAAATTAACACATACAACATTAAAACCTATAATTGCACACTAAAACCATTATTTAAAAAAAAGAACAATTTCACATAAACCTCTGGTTTTTACTGGGACTGGAGCAGTTCAACTTGATTTGGGGGGGTGGGGGCCATCGTTTATGGGCGCTGTACGCAATATAGGCGTAGTTCTGTTAGTATAAGATAATAAAATGTACTTTGTTGATCCAAAATCGGGAAATTGTGTTGTTATGAAATTTAAATTTTTTTTTTTTTTCATTTCTAACTTTTTTTAAAGAAATTCTCCCCAATTTTCGGCGCCCCCGATGGGTTGATGCGCCCTCAGCATTCGCCTATACTGCCTATGCCAAGGGCCGGCCCTGGTCACAACATTTAATCTATTGATTTGTGTTCACCAACACGATTTTCACGTGTGCCTGCAACACGTCTTTTTGTCCGGTCGGGTCTTGGAAGACCGGAAGCTGTGTGGTTAATAAAAACATGTTCTTACTCAATATCAAGCCACAATTATTGTTTTTATTTTAAATCGTATAATGTCGGACTTTTTTTGCCGTATGTGAGGAAAAGAAATGGGGCTCAGAGCCTCAGAATACTGAAATCTGTATTTTTAAATCTTTTTTTCCTTCTAATTTGTTATTCTTTTCTAAATAACACACTGTTATTTACTCAACAATAACACACAATTATCCTTGTTTTTATTTATTTGTTTAATTCCATAATCTCGGGCTTTTTTGGCGTCCGTCAGGAACTGAATTTCAAAATAAAAATAACCGGAAACAGACGTAGGCCTATATGGGACATTTAGAGCATCATAGAGTGGCGAAGTCCCTCCCCTTCCGGTGGACCTCCATGGGACCTTATTTCGGAAAAATTATGTATTGAAGTCAATGGAGAGAGAAAGATTATCTTTCGATCCCGTTTGAATTGTGCCACGAATTACACATATGATGTTTGTCAATTTAAAAGATAATTTTGCAAGTCAAAAAAAAAAAAAAGTGTCGTAAAACTGTGAAGTAACACATTTGTTTGTGTGAAACGCTCAATGAACTACATCTCTGGTCTCACAGAACAACACACGTCACCAAGATGGCAACAAAACGATTGGCTACCCTCACTATCACCACAATGAAACACGTCCTGAAGAATGTCATGCAAAGCTGCCTGCCTGCCTTCGATTCTCTCTGAACTGCCTGGTCGTTTTAATGTTTAATGTCAACCATTTGTGCAGATAGCATGAAGTAGAGAAGATCACTAGCGTTAGCGTTAGCATTTCTCCCCCGGGCTTAAATTGTGTATTATAGAATGATCACACCGGTGACAGTACTATTCAAAGGGTTCACGAAATATGACTACTACTCTTACTGTTTAACATGTTGGGTTACTTCATGTTACTTCATGTTAAGGCTAATAAAAATGACACGGCTGTAATGCTAACTAACGTGCTAGCTACTAGCTAGCTTGATCCAGACACTCCTAGTCCTTTCATCAGACGGGAAGCGAAAGAATGAGCAAGACCCATTGCTGGTATGATAACAACCTGGTACTAAGCACACAGGCATCTTGTTAAAGTTATCTTATCTTAGCCAGCGCCATATAGATAGATTATATCTATATGGCGCTGATCTTAGCTATTGTGACATCACTTACGCGACTCTGGGATTTGTAGTCTTTCTAGTTGCGTATTTTTCAAAGTCTTATATTTCAACAGTTTTAAGACAAACTGTGACTTTTTTGACATGGAAATTATTTTTTAAGATTGACAAACATCATATGTGTAATTCATGGCACAATTCAAACGGGATCGAAAGATAAGTTTTCTCTCCCCATTGACTTCAATGCATAATTTTTCCGAAATAAGGTCCCATTACCCGGAAGTAGGTGGGCGTGACTTCGCCACTCTATTGCGATACACACCCACTGAACTGATTACCCAAGATCCTCAGCTATGGTTTAAGCTCGGTGATTGGATGTTTTAGCCGCAATGCACGTTGGGATATGGTGTTAATGCGATATGAAATCCGAAAAACTTTTCGGAGTTTAGGATGGCCGAAGACACTACACTACCCATAATCCCCAGCTATCGTTTGGGACTACAGTCCCCGTGATTAATCTTCAAGCTCTGGGATTGGATGTTGGAGTGGCAGTGCGCCAAGGTTACGCCGAGCGTCAAACAGCTCTTTGAAATGGAACGAAACCACGGCAGACTATCCAAAACTGGATTCGAACGGGACCAGCAGATTCTGATTAATGATGTGAAACCCTTAAAGCAGACTTTAGTTACACCTGAGTACAATTCAGGGAAGGTGATTGTCAAGTGCCAACAATCAGGAGAGATATTTGATAGTTGGTGCTTGAGAAGACTAAACATTTATCTGCAGATACCTATAAAGTATATTCATTACTCGTTATTCTCTACTAATAGTTCATTAAAAACTGTATATAATGGCTATTTTGCACATCCCTTTCAAGATTTCAAGATTTTCTAAGATTTATTGACATATCATATACACAACTACGGTGTAGTTATGCAATGAATGAAAAACTTGGGTCGCCGGTTCCTCAACAGTGCATTACAAGACATCTATCAATATGTGTGTATACCTCCACCATTAAGGCGAGACACCCCAGGTGAATAGGGTAATTTCTTTAACTTAAAGATATCAGCTAGAAATTTCTCCAGTTAATTACTTACAATAAGGCAATTGTTTTTTGTATTACAAGTTTTCTGAAATAGCATGTTTAAATATGCAAATTATCCATTATCTCATGAAATATGCGCATATTTGAACACATTTCAGGAACCGAAATCTGAACTTTGGATAAAGCCAGGATCAAAATTATTGTTTCATTTTGTAGTCATATTAGTATCTAAGGCTTTTACAGAAGGGATTTTGGATATCTCTTTGTATCACTCCATAAATCAGAAAATACTGTCAACAGCCCTAAAATATCAATTTTCACCATGTTTTTAGGTATAAAATGTTATATAATTCAGGCTATAAAGGATATATGAACAAACCCTTCTGTAAAAGCCTTCATAATATTGATAGGAATATAACTGGAAGGTTTGGTGTATGTAACTGCTACTGAAGTGGAAATTTCGAACTCAGAGTAGGAGAAAAAACTCATTTTGAGAAAACGACCTTTAAAGATTGCAGTGTGACGCTAGCTAAACCCTCCTGTTATCTGGATGATAGCTTGCGCATCGACGCACTCCGTGAAGGTATTTCATGTTCGGGGTCATTTGTTTTTTGTATAACCTTGCTTTGTGCAAGTGACAATTGTTGTCGTCTTCTCTGTGAACGTTTTTTCGCCGTTATTTTGCCATTTTCAGATTTAAATTTCGAGTGGAAAGCTAACCAGGAAGTGCTTTAGCACACCACGTGACGCATCTGAACGAATCACGTTGTCAGAAATTGACACCAGCCAATGAGATTTCGTTTCTTGGTTTAAGACCCCTTTGCACTTTCACGATTGGTTGCTGATACAAAGGAAATGACCATATTTGGATCCGATGAGATTGTGCAGGAGAAACGGAGCTTTCCAACAATACCTCTGAAGACATGGTGCAAACAGCGGTCGCGGTACTTTATGTTACGTTAGAATGCTAACTTTTGGTGAATTTAGGAGAAATCTACAGATGCAAATAGACAAACTATAGTAAAATAAACACTTAAATGTGTATTTTGTACGTTTTCCTTCCAAAAGCCTGAAAGAAAACATGTTATGGAATCAAAATAGCACAAAATCTCAAAATTGACCAGTGCAGGAAAAACGATGTTTTTGCCTGCCGTGTCTCGCCTTAAACATTAATATTCTGCACATTTCTTATACTATCTACATACATCTTATAAGAGTATAATTCATATGTATAATATCAGTTAAAATAAGTGCTTCAACATAGTTAACATTGCAGGAAAGCAATATATTAGACGTATTATACTTTGTCAGGCTTAATATTTATCTGTAGATACCTCCAAAGCTTTTTTCTTATTTAAAAGAAGACCTTAATCTAAAGTATTATTTAATGTTTAAATAAAGGTTCATTCGTTTTTCTGTTTTGCACATCCTCCTATTAATATCTCTGTACATCCTGCACTAAACTGTTTTATTTGTTTTTACTGTTTTTAATTTAAAACAATAATTCAATAACATGCTTTAACCACTAGGCGGTGCACACAAAGTACACACAGCCATAATAACTTTGTATTATTAGTGTAGGACACTTGTGTATGTATAACATCTGAAGATGTGTTGTTTTATTCATGTTTTCACATAATTTTACAGGATATTGCTATATTATTTCACATGTTTTACTTCTACACATTAATATCTGATTTGTAAAACATCACAGACAGAAAGGTATATCCGTCATTTAATGGTAAGCTACTGAAATTCTGATTCCATGTATTACAATGCCGTTATGTGATGACTTTCAAAGAGAAAAACAATTACACTCGGAATAAAGTATTATTTTCTTTTTTTAAATGTTTTTCGGATTTCCTATCGCATAAACACCATATCCCAACGTGCATTGCGGCTAAACAATCCAATCACCGAGCTTAAACCATAGCTGAGGATCTTGGGTAATCAGTTCAGTGGCTGTGTATCTGTTTCCGGTTCTTTTATTTTGAAATTCAGTTCCTGACGGACGCCAAAAAAGCCAGAGATTATGGAATTAAACAAATAAATAAAAAGAAGGATAATTGTGTGTTATTGTTGAGTAAATAACAGTGTGTTATTTAGAAAAGAATAACAAATTAGAAGGAAAAAAAGATTACAAAAAATACAGATTTCAGTATCCTGAGGCTCTGAGCCCCATTTCTTTTCCTCACTGACGGCAAAAAATTAAAAACAATACTCGTGGCTTGATATTGAGTAAGAACCATAGACTGTATATATAAAGAACATGTTTTTATTAACCACACAGCTTCCGGTCTTCCAAGACCCGACCGGACAAAAAGACGTGTTGCAGGCACGAAACATACTACCAATAGAAATACATTGCTTTTAAAATTGTTCTGTGTGACACGAAACAAAGGGGAAAATCGTGTTGGTGAACACGAATCAATAGATTAAATGTCGTGAGACTGGGTTGTATATTTCTACATGTATTATGCATCCTAGTTGACCTCAAATTACTACAGGTCTTCCTCCTATGGGAACTGCACTTCCGTTTTATATCCTCTATAGCAGCCTCAGTGTATGTAAATGGAGACACAGCCTAAAACTGTCCATAAGGGCATCGGGGAGATTGTCCTGCTCTCCAGCCCATTAAAGAGGACTCCATTATCTGCACTCTGTACTACACACACACACACACACACACACACACACACACACACACACACACACACACACACACACACACACACACACACACACACACACACACACACACACACACACACACACGGACACATACGGACCATGACATCAACGCAGACCATGGGCACATAAAGTAGTCCACCTTAAGTAGCTCCCCTCCACGCCACGCCATGCATATTTTATAACAGCTGGCATTAAAAGCCAAAGGAATAAGGAATGCCTGGCTAGGCAGCTGGGTTAGCTCTACGCCCTACTTCTTTTCTAGTTCAGCTGCTTTTGTTTTTGTTGCAAACACGCAGAACTGGACAGAGGAAGTGTCATGAGAGTGAAAGTGAGATTGTAACATGTAGGCTCAAAGATGGAGAGGGTGAATGTCAATAAATCCCCTCACTGGGACAGGATCAAATTGCTTGCATGCTTTAATTAGTATCTCTTTTCTCTCAAATATTGTCCTCATCAGTGGCGTCGCCTGGCCTGGGCATCCGGGGCTTTAGCCCCGAATGTTTTTTCTGTAGCCCCGGACAATTCTCCCTCAATAATATAATACATTAACCGTGCTTTACGTGAACCTCATCATGACACAAGAGAGGACGGCAGCACTGTAATTTCCCGTGTTCAGTGAATGCAACAGAGGCATGACACCAGACCAATCAGAGAGTTGCATGGAAATAAACGTGTGCTTGTGCCGAGCTTCGGCTCTGTGTGTGTGTGGCAATAGCGCATTTAGTGTGATAGCGAGAGAGAGGGAGAGAGGGGGAGGTAGGGACCGGTGCCCAGTGCCAGCAGGGACGTGTTGTTAGCATCTGGTTAGCTAGCTGCGCTAACGGACATAAGGAGCTGTTTGTTCCACAACAAGCTGGAGGAGAGTCCTCTCCTCTCAGACTGAGAGACTCAGGTGAGCTAAAGGACTCTCTGAGTGTTTAGATACTTAACTTTAGTCTAAGTTATCTCAGTGGGTCTCAAACGGTTTGGTCACAAATTATTCAAAAGATTATTTCCGCGGCACACCTTCATATGATCATTATAGTTATAAAGAAAATAAGAGAATAAAGGAAAAACAGTTATGAAATACTATACTGTATGGCAGTAAAACAAGAATAGAGTTTAAAAGGGGAGTGATTAGTAAAATATCCATAAAGAAAAAGTACATCTGTTTACAGTTCTGCTTCATATGGGTGTTGAGAGAGGTATCCAAAGATCTCTTCATTTTGCTCTCAAAGTGCACCAGATTGATGCATCTAACTTCAATATTTAAAAAAAAATCTTCCCGGGGGAGCATCCCCCCGGACCCCCCTAGAGGAGGTGAGGTCCGCCCCCCACTCATAAAAAATACCACTTTATCCCTGCCTATATGCCGTGAGCTGATTATCGAGCCTTCATTGTAACAGTCGCGGGTGTACTGTGTGTGTGCGCGTGTGGGGAGTGTTGCAGTAAAAAATGCCACTGTAGTGCCGCCGCCACTGTGGGCTAAGCCCCGAATGTTTTCAGGTCCAGGCGACGCCCCTGGTCCTCATTAATATCCTTTCCTCCATCCTGCTGCCTCTGTGAGTTGCTATACAATGTTTAGGCAAGGTCAAACCCGGAGATATGTTAATACTGGATGCTGATCAGCCCTCCAGCTGAGAGACGGCATACTGCTGGGCCTGTGAACCAGGAAGACACCAAGATTGTCCTTTTAGCTAAAACGCACTGGACTGAGACTAAGAACACACATCCATCACTGTTTGAGGCTGATAATAGCAGCTGGATGGCATCTTCGGGGTTGGCTGCTTTTTGTTTGAGTATGCATATATTTGTGTGTGTCTGCAATTGATTGGGTGATTACAGCTCTCTGCAGTATTTCCCCGTGTTTACTTGTTTGCATGCACACGTCAGGCAAGGTGTAACACCCTGGTTAGTCAACATCCCCTGTCTGTCATCGCTCCTGCCTCACACTGGGTCACACCGGCAGGTTGTTCTGTCAGTGTAACACTTGGAGTGTGTCATGCATCTCTTTTTTGTCCCATCTTTCTTCCTGCTGCTGGCTGTGAGCGGAGGAATCTGAGGTCAGGTACAAGTCAGTTTTGTCACACACACCTCGGAGACTCGGGACTCGCACTTTCTTTCCTTCCGTTGAACTTTTTCCCTGCGTTGTTCTCCGCTCCACCACATCTCTGAGAATAAATAATTAATTTTGACCATTGCTTCTTCTTACCCAGTACTATAATTAATGGTGGTCTGCTTTCATGTATGTTTGTGGATCCCCATCCTCAAATAAGTCAGAGTATGAATCTGAACAGTATGCTTTATACATAAAATATAAGTTTGGTTTTAAACATGAGTGTGTTCATGTATCTGTGTGATAATGGCTGTCTTGGGCAGATTTGCTGCTGATTTCTTTTTTTGGAAGTGAAGCTTAAACTTTAAATATTTTAGACCTAAACTCGACTATGGTGCCACTTTAAATCTGAGGATTGCAAGCCAACAATATCGGCTCATGAATTTTCAGCAAATCTACTGATCTGGCCAACATTCTACTTTCCGAATCCTGTGTACATCTCTGTGACCTGACAATTGGATTTAATGAGCATTGCAGTCGTACATTCAACCTAAACCAGGTTGGTTTCAGTCATCATTCTCAATAAACGTCACATATATCTGTTAATGTCCTAGTTTTGAGTGCTTTTTACCCCTGACAGTATACTGTACCACTCTTCCCCTATCTTTCTAAACTGTGATTACGAATACTGTTTTTGTTTCCTTTCTACAAGACTACTGATTTATTTGTAAATAAAATGTTGTCAAGACAAAAGTAATAATGAGTCAATTCCTATAAACTTAAATAATCTTCCAGACACATGCTTACCCGTGAATACAGCGACCTGCAGTTCATCATAACAATAGTGTCTTCTGGGCTGCATGTTTTGTCTAACTTCCTGCCATGAAGAGCTTGATATTCACCCACTTCAACTCATAAGATTTGGCGCAGACATTATTATCTGAATGGTTCTTGAGCTGCAGTGAGTGAACTGGCAGTGGCTCACAAATTAACATTTACAGTAATAGCTATGTAATGGCCTCCGCACCAAATCTGATTTGTTTGGCTGATGCCAATGTAGACTTTAGGAAAAGATCATGGTTTGGGTCGAATGTGAAATGTGTTAGCTTTGGTGATTATTGGGTAACAATAAAATAAAAAGAAATACGGATCAACATTATTTTATTGAATGGTGAACTGAACACAAAGGCACCAATATGAAAGAAAAAAAAGGTTACAATTTAAAGTGCAGTTGTGCAGTTATACGCTTTTTCAAACAAGTATGAAAATCCCTGAGGGTAAAATCAGTCTTTCTGGATGTGTTTATCACAGTGGTTAGAATTACTTATACCTTTGTGGCGCTGGTTACTAATAACCACATGTGTTAGGGGTAGAATTGAGAGCTTTGTCACTAGAATGTAAAAATCGTTTTGTACATTAACCGAAACTACCAATGTTCTAGTTTTTCTTGGAAGAAAAACTCCATTTCGATGCTCTTTCATTACTCAATTGTTCTACATTATTAATTTAATTAGACACTGCACCAATATCCAAAAAGAACCTTCTCTATAGTGTAAGGCAGGGGTGTCCAAACTGTTTTCACCAAGGGCCACATACAGAAAAATATACAAAGGGCTGGGCCACTCGCTAGAGATGAGGTATATTGCCTCATAAGTTAAGTTATAAGTTAGCATAATTAATCAAATGTAGGTAAGTTATGCTTGATACTTAAAAATGCCTTAAAAAAAAACAGCCATATCACAGCTCTCCATAGGGTTTCATTTATTTTGTTGGCAGCTCATTCCCTCAAAACAGAAGCCTCAGATTGCTTATAATAAGGGGAAAATTAAGGGGTATATTTCAAGCTTGTTAGGTGAATAAGTTATTGGGCCTTTTTTTCTTATCAACTAAGATTTGTTAGAAAATGTTCCCAACTTTAATTGACTGAATTTATTTGAAAAGTGGGCTTATTAACACATGAATACTACTGTGTAATATATTTTTACATATATTTAAGAAGTACAATATAAGACAAGCACAAGTTTCATTTGTGGGCCGTATTACATTAAACCTTTTTTAATTTGCTGAGGGCCGATTCAAAATGGTCCACGGGCCGCATTTGGCCCCTGGGCCGTAGTTTGGACACCCCTGGTGTAAGGTATATCCGATACGTGATGAGGTTCTGAGGGAGGCAGTTTTGGCATCTTGGAATACCACACTGTCCAAGAGAGCTGTAACCTGGCAACCTGCACCTTCAGGATGCATGGCTCTGACTCCAGGTTGGCTCCGGAGGTCTGTGTGAAAGGCATGTAAGGTTGCCATCTGCAAGCCCCAGGGATTCTGGCCAAGATGCATACAAAGCCAACCCAACACACATTGAGTCACCTACATGCAAGAATATGTACACATTGTCCAACACACTCAGCCCCCTTTGCCGCTGGGACTCGTCAAAGTTTGGGTGCAGGCATGTGTGAAGGAAGTGAACTATAATCACTCTCAGTGCAAAAGATCAAAATCCTATTTCCAAGAAAGTAGGCAGCTCTTAGCTGAACAAAGCCTCCATCTCTCAGGCTTGCACACACACACACACACACACACACACACACACACACGCACACGCACACGCACACGCACACGCACACACACACTCAGTTATATAGTACAGATCTAAGATTATGTATTATTCCTACATCTGACTCCTGTGATCAGCTGGAAAAAATATATGAAAATAATTAAATATAACTGTCTGGGATGTAAATGTAAATGTTGGTGTTGCCAAGTCAAAAAGGTTCATTACAAACATTTTAGTGATTTGGTCGAGATCAATGTGGGGAAACTTCATTGCCATTATTTGAAAGTCCAGATTAGCTCCTTAATACTGCAGGTCTATTGATAGTGATTATAGGATTAACTGTACAATAACGTTTGTGATAATAAACATTAGCTGAAGATGATGCCAAATCAAGACAGTCAATCAAAGGCATGTCCACCCTTTATGTTTTTTTTACTAGAGCACTGCTGCTGAAGATAGTGGGAATCAGACCATAACGGGAAGAGAGACATCACTCCTGCCCCATCTCCCTTCTCAGTTTCTAAGTGTCTGTTTGTTTGCTCAGACTCCAAGGGAAGCAGTTATAGATCATATTTGCTGAATACACTGAAGCTGATTAGTGGGGACGAGTTGAACGCTCAAAGCTGCTTTTCCTAATCCCGAGATTAGTAAAATAATAAGAGGCCTGTCTTGCTGCTCACGCTCGAACAGAGACAAAACGCTGGTTTTGGCTCAGTGCTGAAAACAGAGCTGGTATCTCCACTCTCTCAGAACAGTCCCTTGGCCAAAGTAGTGACAGTCCTAACTGGGAGAGCCACAGCAAGGCTTATTGGCAGACCAGTGTTTCCAGTGTGAGCCGTGCCCAGGAACGAGCTAGCACGTTGGATAGTGGAAACTAATGCTGGGTGGAAGATTAACCTAGTAGCATAATTGAAGAAGTTCCAGGCTTTCTCTTTCAGAAGCTGATATGTTTATTGGGTTCCAGTCTCTTCTTTGTCTACTATGGTTCACTATTCATACTTCTATTGTTCAAATGTGGGTGTACACACCTAAACCTGCACACCATTTTGGGCCTGATTACTAACCTCAGGGGGCAATCTTCAGTTATATTGTGAACACAAAAGCTACAAGAAATAAGAAAGGTAACAGTTGGTGAAGCAACATTTTCTACCGATGGATGAAGTCTAAAAATACCTCCCTTAGATGGGAATAGAAACTTATGAGCTTCACTAACTTACTATTCTATGAGAAATATTATTTATTAGACATTTTAACCACTCCTGAGACAAAAAAGATGTTGGTGATCCACACAGATGAATGAATGCACATGAATAAGCAAAAGGGGAAGCAAAGCAGAGAAAATGGGAAATACAATTATCCGTGTCTGTTTGACCCCAGGGAATTCACAGCATAATGCTACTGGATCTAATTCACTTGCAAAAGAGTTGAGCAGGATGTAAAGCTGGGTTCACAGTGGACTCAGACCATGAAAAAGCCTCTTTTCCTCCAACCTTTCACACAGACAAAGAGCTGCCGCATCTCCACTCCATGTGAGAATCAGAGCTTTGAATCTGCATGTGGGACAGAGGCACCCAGGCTAAAAACAAACACTCACCATGAATGAATATATACGTTTGCTTTATACTGATTGTCCTTTCATACAAACACTTTGAAAGAGAGCAGGCCAGCATACGGTCGTGAGGACCGGCTACTCACCCAACATTAGAGGGAGTGCATCTATTAATGTATTCTTTTTAAAAACTACTACTCAGTGGACCGTGAATTGAGCCCTTTCATAGGAGCCCATCTCATAATGGTGTGAAATGAGGTGAAAATAAGCAGACTTAAAAGAGACGGCTTTGCAGGAAGTCTTCCCCGAATGTCTGTGGAGGTTTGCTGAGGTGACCCAAACAAATCAGCTTTTGAAGGAAGTCAAGGGTGAATTCAGCGCACTGGGAAACAAACACATACGCAGGCTTCTCTGGCTGTCAGCGGATACGCATGTCAGAGCTAGTGCTGTCTTTTTCTCATTGCTAGGCTTTTATCACGGGGTTCACTGCCTTCTGGGAAATGCTTGTCCCTGGACTGCCAACTGTAACCAAAACATACAGCCTGTCAAACTGATCGCCATGCACATGCAGAAAAGGAATACCATCAAACACTGCTGAACTTTCAAGTTTGAAAACCAAACTCATAATATTCATGACGATTAATACATTGTTAGGAACATAATAAACTAAATCGCACTTCTATTTGTAGCAGGGAACTGTTGCATGGAAGGGCATCTGTGTGCTGCATATTTATCAAAGTGACAGCCGGCGTCAGGGAAACAGGGACTCCAACGTAACCACTTACTCACTAATGGCTTACACAGGCACGGATCATTATCCCTCACAGCACAACACAACACCAGGCTGCACAGCACCATGCTGCACGGCAACCCTCTGTCCTGCACTGGCTCCTCTGCAGTATGGAGAGTTTAGGAGGTTGATTAGATATTTTTCTAGAATGATTCTTTGATTTTGAAAATGGGCTCACGGGTTACTAGAAGTTTGATAGTTTAGAAGTTACAAGCCCTGCTAAATATTGACATGTTCCACTCCGAAACGTCATAAGTAAACGATTTGTAGTTTTGCCATCATCTGAAAGATTTCAACAACCATCAAAGGTATTATCACGCAAACCAGGTCAAAACATTTAATTGGTTTGATGATTAGTTACACCAATCATTTAGCCAGATGATCTAATCCACTTGTTTTAGAATTATAAATGTTATGTGCATGCACAACTATGGCAGATATGGAGGGTCAAAGTAAAATGAGGAAGTCTATCTGTAAACTTTGGGATGTTTACAAGACGCTTTGGGTAAAAATTTGATCTTTAAGCTTTGTGTTCTTATCCAAATAAATGTGGCTAACTGAAGTTTTTTTTCCTTATTCTTCTGTATTTTCCGCTTTCTGTTCTCCCAAGTTTCGAGATCTCTGCAATTAAAACAGGTAGCATTAACAACATTATTGATGGATGCATTTAATTTAAGGCGAGCCGGTTCTAGGACTCTGGCATAGTGCTTGATCAATCACTGTCTATAAGGGGCGTTCACACCAAGTACTTTTCCCACAGTAGTTCATGAGAACTTTAGTTCATGAGAGCTCCTTTAGTTCTGATGAACTAAAGCAGATCGCGTTCACACCAAAATGAGTTCCTGGGGGTGGATTAGGCAAATGAGCCGCTGACGTCACTTCTTCTTCTTCTGCTTTGGGTTTACTGGCAGGCCGCAAACAACTTCACGGCGAGTACAGTAGGTGGCGGTATGCACCTTAAAGTTGCAATTCGCCAAAAAACCGAGAGAAGAAGAAGAAAAAAAACTTCCGCTTCCGCTGTATGCTTCTGTTTACCTTCCGACCTCAGACACGGTATGGAGTTGACGTTTTGGTGGTCGTGTTATACAGCTTCGTAACTGAGTTATTTAAGCCAATAACTCAGCCACAAATACAAATACAGATCGACCATTCAAATGCAATAGAAATGCTGAGTCGGAGGCGAAGGCGGTTAAGAAGCCTTAACAAAAGGATTGGACGACGAAAGCACACGCTATGGACATGTTTCGCCGTAGGACAGCTGAGGATGATGGCCGTTATCACGCCCAAAGAACAGCAATGGTACGTTCATTAAATCACATTAATACTATCTAATGTAGGATTTATGGAGTTATGTAGGGCTAATTTGTGTCTTTGTATGTGTTCCAGATATGCGAATACTACGGAACTCTGGGTGAACAATAGAACGTCGGCCTGGTGGGAGGTGCTGCCAACATGTGCAGTGGATCAAAGATTTCCGAATGTCCAAGGGCTCTTTTCAACTCCTCTGTATTCGCCTGGAAGCAACGTTGGGGAGAGGCATCTGAACAGCATGGAAATTGTAAATTGACAATAAAGCTGATCTTTTGTACAGTGCATTTGGTTCTCTCTTTTATTTACCAGTCAACAGACACAATTACAATAGTGCAGACACACCTTAGTGCAAAGATTAAATGTCAGTATCAAAACAGTACTCACACTGTATATTTGTATATTAATGAGTATATGATTATGTTAAATGTGTGTTAAAGACAATGGGATGAGGTTGAAAGCTCTTTAAAAACGTTTGTATACATACATGTTAACATACATGTTAAGCATACACACCTGAAGAACTACGTTACACACACACAGGTTAGTCTGTATACCGCTGCACTGCTGCTGGTTTAAACAAAGACAGTCATGATGCTAGTGCCGTGCATGTAGGTTCTCTTTTATTTATCAGCAGCAGATCAATAAGTGTCAGTAGTATCAAAACAATATAATAACAGTGGCAATATATATATATATATAATAACAATAGGTAGGCTCAGCAGCAGACACACCTTAGTGCAAAGTTAGGTGTCAGTATTAATAACAGTGGCATATACATATAATCACAATAATACAAAATTAACTGTCCCAGGTGTAGGCAATTTGGGGTGAAGTGTCTTGCCCAGGGACACAACGACATCCTGACTGCAGTGGGGTTTGAACCTGTGCTCCCCTGATCCGAACACCAACGCACCAGACCACTGCACCACACGCCTCCCAACAAGTCATTGTACAGTTTATCAACGACAAGTTTTTCTTAATTTTTGTATTGAAGGCCTGTTGGATTTAATCAGCTCGCTTAGCACTGCCAGAAGCCCAGCCTGAAAGGTATTTTGTTGCTCCACCTCGATTCCTGGGCCTTGTGTGAATGCAGCAGCCGTTCGTCGTGCATCTCCTTGGCACGCAGGTCCTCATTCTCCTTGCTGACCATGGCACGGCGGTCCATCGCCATGATGGTGTCAAGGAAGCTGTCATTGCGTGCCCACTTTCCTAAGGTGAAATATGCAAGATACAAGATCAGTTTAATCGCAACAACGAGGCAAAATGTTGATTAATAGTCCAGTTTACTCTGAGATAGAAGATCAAACCGTTTTCATGTAATCCTTTTATTTATACATCACATATACTGAGGTAGCTGGGCCAATCAAGCTTGGACTGAAATATCGAAATTACATCTCTCTTTGATATTGACTACAATTATTGCTACAATGCATCAATTCATTATCAAGCAAATGACTTGTGCATGAACTCTAAGCAGCGGTGATGCAATACATATTTCAATTTACTCTTACTTATTAATAGTTATATCACCTTCTTCTTCTTTCAAGGCCAGAGTAGTTACAGTGTAAGTGGATTGACATCTAACATAACATGGCTGAGTACAATTATAACAATCAATAAAAAAAAGGAAAAATAAATAGAATTTCAATTACATTTCTACTTAAATGTGCAAAAATATTAGAACATCAGTCTTTGTGGCATGCAGGTAATCAACTGTTTAAGCTTTTACCATTAACATGTAGAATGAATGTTGCAAATTACTTGAAATTATAGCAACTAATGTATTGTTAGAGGTAAGAATACAGAGGTAGCATTATGTCCAGCTAGCATGCTAATTGCTAACGTTATATTATCGTTTTATCCCGGAGCGGAAAACTAGTTTCTAATCCTGAGAGAAACACCTCGCCTGAAACACACGATTAGTGCCATGAGTTAGTGAAGCAAATTACAGAACATTGCACACTTATTCACAAGTCAAAACGTGTTCATAGCGGGCATGGCTGAGAATAGCTAGCTAGCTAGATGTTGTTAGCCAGCTTGGACCTAACGTTAGCAAGTTCTAGCATGGCTAGCTCGATCTACTGAGCAAATAAAAGTACATATAAGACCAGTATTGTGCAGATTAAAACAGTGCAGTGCATGTATTTTATTTTACCTTGGTAGTCGTCCCGACATGACTTTGCCAGGTCTGCTAACTTTGCAGAGCCACGGAAACTGCATTCAGTAGAAGCTTCTGAATGCGGCGCTTCGCGTCCTCCGAGTAAATCGCCAGAAGCGCCGAGACATCCTCATCAATTCCACCGCTCCGATGATTTATTTAGTGTTGCTATAATAACTGCTTTCACAAAAGTAATCTCTTCGGGTACGCTGCCCGAAGCGAGCAAATACAATGGCCGCTTCCAAAAAAAAATTCAGAGTCAAACGGGCGTGGTTTGCATTCCGCACAGCCAATCAGACGTACGAACTATTTTCTCCCACAACAGTCCCTGCTCTCTAGCAGGGACTGAAAAGCGGGTCGGACGAACTAATTTGAGCTACTTTAGTTCCTGGGGCTTTTTGGTGTGAACGCAAATATATCGTAGTTCTGATGAACTATTGTGGGAAAAGTACACCAAAGTACTCCGGTGTGAACGCACCTATATATGTGACCCGCTCTATCGAAATCAGTCGGATGTCGCAACGGCTCATTTCAAAATAAACGTGGATTTGCGTAAAAAACTATTTTTTCGGGGTTCGGGTGTTTTGTTTGATTTTAAATAAACAAAGTCTTGGCTTTCAGAATATGAAACTTTTATTTCCAAAATCACACGATAAATACATTTGTGAAGCTTGTGAAGGGAAGATGACAGGCACCTCTCGCTCGCAATCTGCTCTTCCGTAGCGCAGCCCCCCCTCCCTCCGGCTGAAATTATGAATGTAAGGCATATAGTTATCTAGATAACACGGCGGGGTCCGTTACAGTTTGTTTTCATCTGATTTCAATTAAACAAAGTCTTGGCTTTCAGAATATTAAACTTGTTTCGGCAAATTTAGATGATAAATACAACTATGAAGCTTGTAACGGCATATTTACAAGCGGAGAACGGAGTCATTTAACGTCACAGCAAGCATAACAACAGCCGGTGTTTCTCGTGAGTGTTTTCCCCGGGAAACAAACACAATACACACAAACGCAAAAATACACAAACACACACACACACATACACACACACACTCGCGAGCTTCCCCCAGACCAGTAATCCAAACGGAAATATTTCCCCTCCGGACTATTTTGATCATTTGCTCCGCTAATAATCAATCAGATCGATGGATTCCAGAGAAGAGGAAACTTTGAAGGCCTTTTTCTCAAAATGATGACTCGGTGACAGTCATTATATAATGTGACATATTTTGCTTAATATTTGGAGTACCTAAGTAATCCTGATATCATTAGAAAGCTAGGAATCTCCTCTTTCCAACAGTGTATACAACTCAAAATGTGTCTTCGGGTCAATGCGACTGATTTCGATAGAGCAGGTCACATATAGTCTACTGTCCATGTAAAAATCCCATAACCAGTTACTGTGTTGCTGATGGTGGCATATAAAGACGTGACTTGGCTAATAGGGATCCAAATATTTTTGTTGAATATTCTTCAGGCTTGTTTGTTCTGTGAGCAAAGCTGATGCATTAAATCATAACAGCAATAACCCTTAATACACTCTGACAGGAAATAACTGCTTTTCATGGGAAACAGGATGGTAAGCAGTAAAGGTGATTAAAGCTCCCTTTATAGCTTACCATGGGCCGCTAATAGCTTCTCTTGGCAGACATAAAAATGCTAAATATGTTTGCCCAACTATATTTGATCCTGAAAATCATTACAGCAGTTTCCTTACTGAAGGTAGGTGCCATCACAAACGGAGATTTAGAGTCAAAATTAAAATGTTATATTTATCTCCACGGTTGTGTTTTGTGTCAGTTTGTTTTCTTTGTGGTTGGAGCCAGCTTGTGAGGAAAGAGAGGCTAAGTCATGGACATAAAGAGTAGGATTGACTCAGTGAAAGCATTTGAGTGTGTCTGAGCAGGTGAAAGAGTGGCTGGGTGTGCCTCACAGGTAGATACATTGATATTGCAGCAGCAATGACATGGTTAGATCTACAGGGACAATGGAAATTGAGAGAGTAGCAAAGCCCCATCTGTTTGCTACAGGGAAGGGAAATAATGATGGATTCATTGTTCGGTCAATTAGAATTCAAAGAGACAGCAGGGGGAGAGAGAGAGGGCAGGGAAGAGGGAGAGAGAGTGTAGCGTGTTGCAGAGCCCCTGTGAAGAGAGTGTGATTTCACAGGCCAAGTGTGAATGGCTAACACGGCTGAGTGAGGGAGGTGAGAGCAATGCCTGAGGTGAGAGAGCCAGGGTCTGTTGGAGTAAAGAGCTGCGGGCTGATGGCGCTGAGACCATGTCATACTTACTTCTATTTTTCTAAATGTTGGCAAATCTGCAGTGAACGGATGTTTTTCAAAAGTGCCATAAAAGCCTTAAATGTTTTTATGGCAAAGATCAGCAGGAGGACATTTTCAGTTGGCATTAGGGCGGGGCATTATTAACATAATATAATATCTCAAAAAATGTTACCAGATGCTTCGATGTCGATATTGTGACAACATTGTTGGGTTAACCATTGATGCCTTCACAAAATATTTACACCTTGAGAGTTTTGATAAATAATCCTCAGTAATGTGGATTCTTTTTGACGTAGTGTGTAAAGAAACAGACTGTAAAAGAAAACATTTTTAAGTCTCCAAGTTCAGAGAATTACATCACTTTACTGTAATGCAGCATTTAAACCGGGGGAAAATAATCATTTATGATACTATGATATCCAAATTCTAAGTCTCAGGAAACCATATGAATATAATATCTATAAATTGCCCTGCCCTGGATTGCATTAGCAGCAACTTATGTCATGTCTGATGTGACTCCACCACTATCAATGCAAACTAATAGATTGAGGACAAAAACTTAATTTAAAACACAATTATAGGGCCAATTTACCAACACGTATGAAAGAAGAAAGATTAAGAGACACAGTTTGCTACTGCAGAAATGACATCCAGCTAGTGATTGCAAACTGCCTGTCTTTCATCTTCAGTCTGCCTTTCCACCTCTGCACAGCTTCTTAACAACATGTATTTACACATTACACAGATGTACAATAGTAACAGCAAATTGACTGATCTGTCTCGTTGCATAAAGTACAATCCTAACACTAAAATAGACATCACATTTAAATCTTTGATCCATTACGCTGAAGTGACTTTTAGTTCCTGATTTTAGTCAGAGTTCAGTTCCTGGGTTGGCAACCAGATGTGTTTGGTCACAGAGGCTCACTGGTAGTCTAGCTCTTATACCCAAGGGAACAGAGACATGGGGTGAGCAAAGGAGTGTTAGAAGAAGATGAGTGTTTCTGCAGTAAAGGTACTTGTAAAGAGTGATAATGACAATGGGACGTTGAAACAGAGGAGAAGTAACAGCCCAGCCCTGTTTGTGACAGCTCTGCCCCAACGACAACAGGAGGAACATAACGGTATATGCCTCCCTGCGGAGCGACTGTTTACTCTTACGGCTGGCCTGCTCTGCAACAGTGCTACCTTATTGCTGGCAAAGCACTTCTCCGCTGAGACTGTCAGTGTTAATTCAATTAACCAGGCACGTTGTAAAGGCTGTGTAATACAAATCTGTATGCAAATCAACCTGCTCACATAACTTATTAAGTCTAAATAATTACATTAAGCATGCTGTTGCACCAAATGTCCCTGTTTATAAACGCTGTTTTGTTGTAACGTGTATTTGCTGATTATGTCTTCACTGCCTGCACAACAGCAGGGAGGTAGGTGAATCCAGTTAAACAAGGTATCAAAACAATAAGGTTGTGGCCCACTTTTCAGAAAAAAGCCCCCTCTCCCTTCATTCCTCCACCCAAAGAGGGAATACAGTTACACTGTCACTCTGTCCTTACAGGCCTTCAAGGTCCTTGACTGGTGGGCAGTGAGAACAGATTCCTTTCAGTGAGCAATGAGCCTTAAAGTATAGAGAAAATGACCTTTGAGAGCTGCTGAGACATAGATTGAGGACAGACAGGGAGGACAGAGAGAGGTTTGAAGTAGGTGAGAGGGGAAAAGTTGCAGAGGGAGGAACTTTGTGAAGTCAGCACTGAGGGAGGGGTTATGACACACACTGAGTCCCTAATGAGACATGTCATGCTGCTGGTGACTGAAGGGTGGGAAAAAATATATTTCAATATGCCCTTACATTTTTCAAATAGCTGAGATGCATCTGGTCAAGCAAATACTTTGCATATTCAACCTTCTTCTTTGAATAATGCATGAGGGTCATGTGTCAAACGTGCGCTGTACAGCAGTTTTAGCCGCCCTTGCCTTTGTAATTTAAGGTATGATATACGCCAGGTCAACATAGACCTTTCTTTCAGGAATTGTCCACCTGGTGGCGCACATCAAATGCTTGTCTTCCCAGATAGAGCTAACCTGGAACTATGAAGTAAAATACATGTTTTTCTGTTAGTTTGGATCAAGAATAGTTCACAAACTAAAGAGTCACGACGAACATTTGTTTAATCCGGCCTGCAGAAAAACTCACATTTAGCAGGTTGATGTGATGGGGGTATTTATGCTAACAGCTTGACTACCAGGCCAACTTTCCAAGCTGGGCTGGTTTTTCAGAATTTGTTGCTGAACATGTCACACACAATGAATTGTAGGCACTTTGGGACATGTAGTTTTAATGACCAACATGCTGCAGACCACCAGCACAGATGGACTTCCTCATAATTGAGGCAAAACTTCCCTTCAATCTTGTCAAACACAAACTACTGTTTCCCCTGGTAGAAGATTTTCCTCCACCGCTTACTGCCTTGAAGATGTTTTTGATGCATTATTATATTGCATATATTAGGATGGTATATCATGAGTTTCTTTGCCAAGAAAGTGTCACATTTGGGGAAATCTGGTTCAGATACACAGTCAAACTGTATTATTCCTACTGCAACTTTGATGGAAGACCCAGTAGTCTTCTAGTCCTTTTTCAGTGTGCAATATTGTTGGCTAAACTTTGTTATGTGTACCCATTTAGTATGAAAACTGTCAATTGTCATTCTGTCCCTAAATGAGAGGCACATTTAAGAGCAATGTGTCTGGACCACTCTGATTGACTTGTTATTCAACATTACAGAACCATTCACCTCAAACCAAAGCATCCTGTGAACTAAATGGGTTTTCTCTTTCGTTGGTAATTTATAGCAGGGTTCTGTAGATCTACTAATGATGGATGATGATCACATGTTTCATCACAATAACATACAGTATAATGATCTTTGGAAAAAAACATATTGTATGATATCACCAAGTCAGTCGCCATATGATTTCAATTCATATGGGGCCTTGGATCAGTAGGAGAGAAAAACTACAATATGATTTGACACAAGTTTTTTGCGGGTTTTCAAACATATTTGTCTTGTGATCATTTGATGTATTTGGTACATTTACCGTTAGGAGGATTGAAAGTTTGTTTTATGGAATACTGTCATTTAAAGGTTCTGTAAATGTATTGATCACTTTAAAGAATAAACACATTGATCATATTCCCAATTAAACTATGTGTAATTTTCCAGGTGATGGAAATAACTATGGATTATAAATATATTGATACTTAGCAAATCTCCAGAAGTTTACTGGTTATATTAAGTGGCATGAAACGGGAGGGGCAGACGAGTAGACAAAGACAACTATAGATGGAGACACTGGAGAAGGCAAGAGGGCGCTTCTGCCACCGCCATTGCATGAGGTTGAAAGATCATCCGTATCCAGTAGCAACAGATGAGGAGGAACACCGACATTCTTCATCCTTTGCACCCATTCTATCATCTGGACCGGCTCACATACAGTGCAGGCCTCGTACTTCATCATCGTCCCACGGAAATGAAATGCACAGCCGATCAGCTTGATACCCACTTGGTCTTTCTGATGTGCAGCTCACTCACAGCCCCCCTGCTACTGAGATCTGTCGGACACTGTCCCCACGGTGACCACCATGGCAACCAAGGTCAAATTGGACATGCTGGATGTGGATTTAATTACTCCAAATCTACTTAACACACACTCAATCTCTAATCTACTTTTGGTAACACACATACATATTCCTGCATGAATAGAAGTTAGTATATGGGAAAAACACGTGTGTGTGTGTGTGTGTGTGTGTGTGTGTGTGTGTGTGTGTGTGTGTGTGTGTGTGTAGCACAGACATCTCATACACATGTAACATACACAACACACATCTGTATAAATGCTTATAAATGGCTGCTAAATAGGCAACTATACAGAAAAGTAAAAGTAGAAAACAGTAGTAGAAACAGTAGCATGATCACACAAATATACCTATTTGTATTCCCATACTTGCACAGACACTTTCACTGACTTATCTCACACACACACACACACACACACACACACACACACACACACACACACACACACACACACACACACACACACACACACACACACACACACACACACACACACACACACACACACAAACGCAGGGCATGTGTGTATCCTGTGACCAATCTTAATTGGAGCTGATATTCCTGTCCGATGGGTCCTCCTCTTGTCTCATCTCTTCACCTCCTCCTCCTCTTCCTCCTCCTCTTCTTCCTCCTCCTCAGCCTATCAAACTCTACTCGTTTCTTTTTTTGTCCTCTACCTTCCTCCTCTGTGTTTCTATTTTGGCTGAGTTGCGCCGACTTTTCTCTCTTTGTCTACCGGCAGGAGATCCAGAGTTCTCATCAAACATGACCTCCCAGCATGGCCTCTCCCTGCTCGCTCCCTCTCTACTTTCACTTTCTTCTCCCTCCTCCTCTCCTCTGTCTGTCCTTCTCCGGCTCGCCTTTGTTCTCCTCCTCATCAAGTGTGAGGGACAGAGGGTTGGGACCTGCAGCAGGGAGTGCTGCTGAGTGGAGGCTTTGATCAGACGGAGAGCCAAGAAAGGTCGCTGACAGACTGTTAGAGCTCATCCTCTGCAGCCTCAAGACGTGAACTGTAGCTCAATCCATTAAACACACACAGTGGAGGGTGTGCATTTTAAAGAAACAACATGCTCCCGTTGATTGCAAACGCTCTGGAGATTCTTTTATTCACAAATAACCCTCTCTGGAAAATCATAAATTGTGCAATAGTTTGGCCATTAAAATGCTTTTTGATTAGATTTCTAGCGAGAAGTATATATTGTACTTTTATAATCTACGTCCAGTGGATGTGTAGGATCTATAGTTTGATAGATATTACGAAGATGATTTGAGGTCTCGCCAGGAGAACGTGTCTATGCGGCAGCTTCCATGTAAAGTTAGCGTCAACCCTCACGGGGTGAAAACAGTATTTCCGGTCTCGAAGTTTTCATAATAAAACCGGAAGTATTCCCCTCACTGTCAAATGATTACACAGTGATATCTGCATTTCTCATCCACTAAAAAACATCAGTTTATCCTTGTTAATTACACAACATTGATTGGTTTAAATTGTGTACAATGCTTTTGTGTTTTTAACCTTCGATTCGGAGAAACAAATAGTTTTTTCGGAGTTTAGACACTACAGAGTTTCCGAAGACACTACACTACCCAGAATCCCCAGCTATCGTTTGGGACTACAACATCCGCCTTGCTTTACAAACCCTGTGATTAGTCCTCAAGCCCTGTGATTGGATGTTGGAGTGGCAGTGCGACAAGGTTACGCTGAGCGTCAAACAGCTCTTTGAAATGGAATGGAACCACGGCAGATTATCCAAAACTGGACTCGAACGGCTCCAGCCCAGCTCCCCCCTCCCCCCCAGAACTACACATGCTGGCTATTGTGTGTTTCGCAACATGTTCTATGGCACGTCTCTACTGGGAATTGTAGTTTTAAAAGACGTTTTCGTATTTCCCACAATTAGAAGTTGCCAGTATTAAACTGTGTACATGTTACCTCCCTGATAAAAGGGAAGAATTTTGACAAGAGTCAAAGTTAGATTTCATTCTCCGGTACTTTACTCGAGTGAGGAAAGTGCCGCGAAACCCCCCAGATATGTGGGCGGAGACAAGAGCAATCGATCTCCGTCTCCCAGATCAAGGCCATCTAGTCGATCACAGTTTAACAGATCACACGTCTCCAAAACGAACACAAACAAGCGCAGACAGAATACCTTCTCATCCTTTCCAAACAACCTACAATTAAACTACATTAACAAAGGTCAAAGGTAACAGTTAAAATACTGTCAATGTTACGAAAACAATCTATTACACAGTCAATGTTACGAAAACAATCTATTACACACTCCCCTGCTAAATTTGATGTCGTCCCGACATCTCAAAATCTATAAACTAAAGATTTTAAACCTGAAATGTTCAATTTAGTCTTGAGGTGTGTCAATAAAGTGATTAATTTTGGCATGAACACAATAAATCTACTGAACTACTGTTTCTGTTTGTGTCAAACAGTCTCAGTCCTACCATTCTCTATAATACACTGTCCATGTCTGTTTTATGCCTAGTATCCCTGCACATATAATGGTTGGGAAACTTGAAATGGATTTGTCCACATTGTCACTGGTTGACCTTCCCTAAATAAACTTGGTTGATACTGGCAAAGCATTCCATTAGCATGTGCTGCACTATAGCATGTTGGAGTCCCAAGTTGATCATAAGTGAAGAATCTAGGGGCTCGCCTTTCCCTCCTTGGTAGATCATCTCTTTGCTCCCTTTCATCTCCACCTGAATCTGAGTATGGGGATGTTGGGTTCTCATTCTGTGCTTCCTCAACAGGTTGAACATCTCCACACTCACAATTTTCCTCTGGCAGCACATCTTCTTGCTGTGTATCAGACTATTGTGCGTTTGTTATAGGCATCTCTTTAACCACAGGCTCATCTGTACTCAACACTGGTGTGTTCTGTTCAGCACCATCTTGTGTGTTAGACTGCTCCATGGTTACATCAATAAAGGGCATTTGAGAATGTTCTACTGGCTTGTAGTAGTACTCAAATTTCTCTTCCTGTTCCTGAGCTGTGTCTTCAGCAGCTGTCTCTGTCATCCTTCTTTCATTCTTTTGCTTGGACACTTTGGTCTTTGGCTGAATTTCCAGAGGTAAGTGATCACAAGGTAGCAACAGATTGCGATGCATTATTCTCGATCTTCCTCTTCCCTGTTCAGGTCTGATTTCATAAACTGGAATGTCTTCTCCGACCTGGCGGATTACATAGTGGATGTTCTCTTCCCAATGGTTACGAAGCTTTCCAGTGCCTCCTCTCGGTGTCAGGTTTCGAACAAGGACACGATCACCGGGGTACAGCATGGAGCTTCTCACTTTTCCATCATAATGTCTTTTACTTCTTTCTCTTGACTTCTTTGCATTCTCCTGCACTATTTCGTACGCGTCTTGCATCTCCCTTTTCCATTTCTCCATGTATGTTCGATGGTCTGTTTTTCCTGTTTCAGATGTTCGACCAAACAGTAGGTCAATGGGTAACCTTGGGGATCTTCCAAACAGAAGGTAAAAAGGGGAGAAGCCTGTTACCTCACAACGTGTGCAGTTATATGCATAGATCAGCTTGTTTAACGATTCCTTCCAGTTTGTCTTCTGTTTATCAGTAAGTGTCTTTAACATCTGTTTCAGTGTTCAATTGAAACGCTCAACTTGCCCATTTCCTTGAGGATGATATGGTGTTGTTCGTGACCCAAGTACACCACAGTTCTTTTTCAGCTGGGCAAAAAGCTGGTTCTCAAATTCGCCGCCTTGGTGGTGATGTATACGTGTTGGTAGACCAAACTTGAGAGCATAATCATTAAATATGCGATCATCTGGCGTAAGCCTGGGCGAAACGAGTGAAATGGTCAACGATTACCAGTATGTACTCATAGCCGCTGCTGCATTTGTCCAAATGAAGAAAGTCTATTGACACCAGTTCAAAGGGTTGAGTAGTGACAATGCTTGTGAGAGGTGCACGTGATTCTTTGCATGGTGCTTTTTGCTTAAGGCAAGTACAAGTCCTCGCTACATAGTGTTCAATTTCTTTTTGCATGTATGGCCAAAATAATCTGTCTCTAATCAGTGATGTTGTACGATCAATGCCTTGATGGCCCATCTCATCATGCAACTCTTTCAGTACAGTGATTGTATGCCTCTCAGGTAATACAAGCTGTGTTTTGTTAACTGTCTTCCTGCGAAGAATGCCATCGTCATCGATATGGAGTCTTTCCCATTCGCGGAGAAGGCACTTGCTTTGTTTACTCAATGCATGAAATTCATGTCTATCTGGCTTTTTGTCCCTCAGTTTACACTGCATCACTGGACCAATGCTTTTGTTATCTTCCTGTGCTTTTCTTATTTCAGGAACTGAAAATGGTTTATACGTTGCTTCACTCACTGATGAACATTGGAGAGTGGTAAGTACTGGGCAGACCAACGATGAGCTTGAGTCTTGAGTCTCGACTGCTTGGGCTGTAGCTGCCACACAGTCTGATGGGAGCTCTTCAGTACATTTGTTCAACATGTCTTCAACATTTACAGGCATCCTTGATAGACTGTCAGCATCCACATTCTCTTTCCCTGGACGGTATCGAATGGTAAAGTGAAAGTCGGCAAGCTCTGCTACCCATCTATATCCAGTTGCATTAAGCTTGGCACTCGACAGGACATAGGTAAGTGGATTATTATCACTGTATACAGTAAATGTAGGCGCATAGTACAAATAGTCTCTGAATTTTTCTGTTACTGCCCACTTTAATGCGAGAAATTCCAATCTTCCTGAGTGGAGATGGTAATTTCGTTCAGAGGCTGTCAGTGTCCGGGAACCGTAGGTGATCACACGGAGTTTACCATCCTGTTGTTGGTATAGGACTGCGCCAAGGCCTTGGTTTGACGCATCTGTATGGAGGACAAATGGCAGTGAGAAGTCAGGGAACCCGAGGACTGGGGGCTCAACCAGACAGTCTATTAGCCGTTCCAGGATGCATTGATGTTCTTCAGTCCACACAATTGGTTTGTGTGACGGCACTCCTTTCTTTTCTTCTGTGACTCGTCTTGTTTTTCTCCTGCTTTCTGTGACATTGCTGTCTTCTGCTGTACCTTTCAACAAGTCATAAAGTGGTCCAGCAATTCGGGAAAAGTTCTGTATGTATTTTTCGGTCTCTTATCTTACAATGCTCTCACAGCGATGGTGTCAGCTGGATCGTTTTTGCTACCTTCGGCAGAAACAACTCTTCCCAGATATCGAACCTCACGCTTGAAAAGTTAACACTTGCTGGGCTTCAATTTGATTCCATATCTTCTCAACAGCTGTAGCACTTTTCTGACATGGTTCACATGGTCCTCAAACGATTGACTGTACACAAGTGTGTCATCCAAATAGGGGATGCAGATGTTGTCTCGCACTTCTTCTAAACACTCTTCCATGCACCGTTGAAAGGCAGCTGGTGCATTCATCAGCCCAAATGGAATTCTTATCCATTCATACAGGCCCCACGGCGTCACAAATGCAGTTAAAGGTCTGCTGACTTCATCTATAAAACCCTGATGGTAGGCCGTCCCTTGGTCTAACAATGAAAACCAAGTATGACCGCCAAGGATGTCCTGCACTCGGGGTATCGGTTGTCTGTCAGGGTGTGTCTTTTTGTTTAACTCTCAGTAATCTATGCAAAGACGTAAGCTGCCATCTTTTTTTCTTACACAGACAACAGGTGAGGCATATGGTGAGCTGGATTTCTTTACCCATCCTTGTGCAATAAGGTTATGTAGATAGTCTTTCATCTCCTTATATAGTGGCTTTGGCACAGACACGTACGTTCGTGCTACAGGATCTGTATCTGTAAGTGATATGCTCAACTTCAGCTTCTCAATACATCCAATATCATCATCTGACTTTGAAAAAGATGAAGATTCCTCACGAAGCATGTCTTGCACCATTACTTTCTCGGTTTCACTTAGATGACTCAGATTAATTGGTGGATTCCATGGAATGTCAGCATCATGTTCACTCTTTGCATTCACTTGATTGACTGACACTGGAGGATGCTGATTTGGTTTCTCTAACACTGTAGTTGGATACACAGCCTGGACTTGCTGCACTCTGCCCACAACAGTTCTTCCTGCCAACTCAATATCGTGATCGGTAGGGTTTTGCACATCGAGAATAATGTAAGGTGAAGCACCACTTTTAAGCATCACCAATGTATCACAAAACTCAAGGCCTTCAGCCCACTGAGGATTTATGTCAGGCTCGAAGATGAGTGTAGTGTCTTTCTTCAGTGGCTGTGTCTGTACTTTACAGTTAATTTGAACAGAAGAGTGTTTAGGAAACATGACTTTCCCTTTTGTGGTTTTTACCATATAATCACATGACTGTTCTGTAGTCACTAGGTCAATGAAGGCTGTGACATTCTTTTTCTCAAGACTGGGAATAGCTGCTGTTAAAGTCTCATGCAACTGCTCTCTTCTTCTAACATCCATTTGTTCTGAAGTGCTGGTTTTCACTATTCGCTCAATGACATTGTAGCCTAGAATAGGCTGTGAGAGAGATCTGCCTTTCATCACTAGCATGGGGACAATAAGTTATTTGGGATCAGCTCCTTCTGCAGCTAATCCAAAAGTAAGGCATGCTCTCTCCGTTAGCAGCAGTGATGTTCAAATTATCCGGTGCATCCAGTAACTCTGAAACATCTCTTAGCTTGTGGCAAATGTCTCTTTTTCCATTTTTCATCAACAATGCAGACTTGGGAGCCTGTATCCCACAATGCTTTAGTTTTACGGTCTTGGATGTAGCACTCAACTATACACCTTTTTCCTACCAACGCCACAAGACGAGAATGGCTGTCCTCTTTTCTGGTGTGCGCTGTGCTTGCACTTGGTTGAGAGCACTGATTAACATGTGTGTGAGGGGGCTGCTTGCATTTGTTGTAATGTTTTGGCCAATGTTCAGTTTGAGCAGTAATTGTCTTCTTTACACGATGCACATTTTCTGAATTTCTGTTCGTTTTCAGGGACACCACAGTATGAGCAATGCCGTTGGGACATTACACTGTTGTTGGTTACTCCCTGTCCCGTGGGGGTAACCCTGTTTCGTTTAAAGGGACCTCTCTGTCTGGTCCGTTTCCTCCTAGCCTGCAACCTGCGATAAAATGTTCACTACTACCACACCTGTAGCAATGGGTGCAATACTCACTTCCATTTTGCTTGCAGCCAAAACATTTTCTTAAGCGTGAACGACTTGGCCCGGAGAAGTTGTGTTGTGGTGCGAACCCTCTTTGGTATTGAGCTGTCTCTCCTCTCTGCCCTGATCCTGGGGGTGGCCAGCGGTTTTGCTGTGGATACTGGAACTGAGGAAGGGGGATGCATTCTTGTGGTATAGGTGAGGTGAAATACTGTGGTTGTACTTGGTTAGGCTGTCGCATTGACTCTCTGATTTGTGCAACTTCAGCGCCTATGTTTTTCAGTAAAGCCATATCAGAGCACATTTCTTTCAGTTCACTCAGAACATCAGGCTGAAATCTACTGTTTTGGTCTGGATTAGTCTTTTTTTCCTTTTTCTCTGCAGTTGTCTCGCTGGATTGAGCTGAGTGCACTGCGGTTGGCCGCTGCTGGTAGTTTCTTTTTATTTTGTCTCTCTGCTTCGTTGGCACAAGCAATGTTAACTTTTTCGAGGAGCAGCTCATCACTTGATGTTGTCTGTTGCAAATACGGCTGAAGATCACTTCTAATGCTGTCATTTTGCAGGCCTGTGAGAACAGTGTGGAGAAACATACTCTGTACGAGGACAGGATCATATCTTAGACCAGATTCTGCCTCCTGTGAAGCAAAATCCAGAGCGCGGATCAGGAAGTTTTGTGGAGTCTCCTTGTTACTTTGGACCTCTGAGATCAGTTGTTTGTACAGTTCTGTTGCTCCTTTTTCTTGGTAATGGGACCTAAGTATCCTCCTCAAGGTAGGTAAAGTCAGGTTGATTTTTCCCTCTAAATAGCTGCGTAGTTGTAGGCCGGGTGCTATTGCCCTTATCACTGCATCCACTATTTCTATTTCGGGAAATCCCTTGCTTATGCCTTGCTCAATTTGGTGTGCTAGACTAGAGAATGTAAGTTTGTCTTTTTGACCTGGCTCACCAATCTGGCCTGATATTTTGAATTCTCTGCTCCACTGTAATGAGACACGTGGTTGGGGGGTCTGTTGGACAGTCACATTGTCTTGTTTAATAGTATTACCTTCCCCACTCACTAACCTTTGGGCCCCACTGGTCTGATCTGGTTTTGCCTGTAGTGAAAACGCTAAGGCTGACTGTAGTTTCTCTATCTCTTTAAGCAAACGTTCTCTTTCTGACGGCTGTATGACATGTTCCTGCACCACGTCTGTCTGTTTGTCACCTGAACTCTGCTCTTTTTCTCTGTTATCTTCTCTTAATAAAGCAGCCTGTTGTAACTCAACTATTTTATCTTTTAGAACAAGTAGCTCTGCCATACCCTGATCCTCAAGTTCACTCAGTTCTTCTCTCTCTAAGTGCATTGTAACATGTGAGATGAGAGACGAACGGCTTTTACCTGATACATACTCAAAAGTTGACCTGGCAATAGTTAGGAAATCACACACTTCAATCAAATCATCCCTTGTCAGTGTGTACAGTTTACCACCAACTTCTAGCTTCAAGTCTTCTAGCGCTGAGGAGTCCATTTCAGTCTCTTTTCCTGTGGGCATTGTCAGTGTAATGTAGAACCTTCACTTTGCAGATGAGACAGCGTAACTCTCCTGGCACCCGTAGTTGACCTCAGATGGTATACAAGTCCCTCTCCGTAGCTATTGAACCACCACACGTCGTCGTCCACCCTAGTTGTAGTGAAAATGAGTTGAATGATGATCGGGGACATCTATCTGGAACAGCTGGCCCTCGTCACATTCATCCCGGAACGAGCCCCCAAATGTTACGCCCCTGATAAAAGGGAAGAATTTTGACAAGAGTCAAAGTTAGATTTCATTCTCCGGTACTTTACTCGAGTGAGGAAAGTGCCGCGAAACCCCCCAGATATGTGGGCGGAGACAAGAGCAATCGATCTCCGTCTCCCAGATCAAGGCCATCTAGTCGATCACAGTTTAACAGATCACACGTCTCCAAAACGAACACAAACAAGCGCAGACAGAATACCTTCTCATCCTTTCCAAACAACCTACAATTAAACTACATTAACAAAGGTCAAAGGTAACAGTTAAAATACTGTCAATGTTACGAAAACAATCTATTACACAGTCAATGTTACGAAAACAATCTATTACATACACCCCTGGAGGTTTAGGGGATACGAAACACAGTGGTGTTATCACATTTAAAACATATAATTAATAAATGGGTGAAAATTGCTTGTGTCTATAATGGGCAGCATTAATATACCCACATGACAGCTAAGGTCAGAAGAGCTTTATTTAACAGCTGGTCTTATGTCTGTGACCCCTCCTGTTGTTCATTGATAAGCCTGAAACATGCACTTTGGGCAAATTTGGCAAATATGGCAGTATCGATCATCTTAAGATAAGATAAGATATACTTTATTGATCCCAAGTTGGGAAATGTTTTTGTTACAGCAGCATGCCATGTACTACTTTGTTCTACTCCACTACAATTCAGAGGTTAACCTGGTATTTTTACTCCACTACATTTATTTTAGTTACTTTGCAGATTCTGATTAATGATGACAACCCTAAAGCAGACTTTAGTTACACCTGAGTCAAATTCAGGGAAGGTGATTGTCAAGTGCCAAAATAAACTATGCAATATATTAGACGTTAAGTGTTGATACCCCCAACGTTTTGTTCTTATTCAAAAGAAGACCTTAACACACACACACACACAGCTGTCTGGGAATAACTTTTTCATAGGGTCATTTAAAAATCATTTTATTGCTCCCACTGCACTGAATGACCATAATGTGGTGCATCTGCAGGAGTTTAAACGGGTTCTAAATCAATACCAGCAACACATGTGTTGTGCCTCCTGAAGTTAAACCAAGGATAAAGCTGGATTTATTTTTAACATCATTAGTAATAACCAGATGTGACAGCGACCTTGTGAGTGTGTGTTTGTTATTATGTGTAGATGCTCCCGTGGATACCTACTGTAGCAGGACCTGTCACAGGAGCAGTTTGAGTACTTTTCCAGGTGTTTATCCTCTGTCTGCTTTTCTTTCTCCTTTACACTATAGCCATCATTTAAAAATAGGTCTGGAGACTTCTTCCTTTTTTCTTCTTGATGTTGGTTTGTTGTTTTTTTAATCAACATATTTAGGTGATCCAAAAGTATAACGATTTTAGTATTGGCCTATAAAATATGTTGAACATTATTTTCTAATTGTAAACATTGTTCCAGGTTGTTCCAAATTCTCTGAAACAAATCACATACCATTTAAACAATATCTATTATAAGATACACGTTTTTGTGGTGATGAGAATAATGACTATAATTTATTTTGACAAAACATTTAGATGTTTGGGGTCCGCACAAAGCATATACATACACCATTTGTTTAGGGGTTACATTTCCTGCCTTGGAACTTATTTTTTTGTGCTGTTTAGCAGACTGAAAATGAAGGGGTCTAGAAGTCAGGCGTTACATCCAAGATGAGGCAGAAAGGAGTTGGCCTTCTTCTGCTCTCATACTGAGAGGCACGGACACCACACAGCTTCAAGGTTATCTATATATCAAATCCAGAAATACCTGAATGCTGTGTGTGCTGTTTGTGAGAGTGTGTAAGAACCTTATAAGTGCTGACTCCATCAAAGGAGGCCTGTTGAGACCTACAAAGTCGGTTTAAAGGTAGGAAACAAAGGATGCTAAGAAAAGCATCAAAAGGGAAAGAGAAAAGGAGAAACATACAGCCAGCAACTGGAAAGTGAGCAAAAGGAGAGGAGCTTGTGTGAGAAATGTTGTGGATGAATGCAACATTTATCCCACAGGGCAGCAGGGGCTGAGTCAGGACGCAGCACAGGTGACTGCTGGCCCAGGTGAAGCTATCATTTCCTGTCTGTAGTGTGTGTGGGCTTTGCACCTGCAGAGAGATTTCCTGAAACACAGCTGCTCACCCTCAGCGAGGCACAGGCCAGTTATGCAATAAAGGTGCTAACAGTATGACTAATTCAGGCAATCACATATTGAGGTTCAATCATCTGAACGGCAAAACCGACCTGTTTCCAGCGTGCTCTGCTCTGCTCTACATTACACTGCTAGTGGAAAGGGGAAGAGAAAGAGATGCCAGAATAAATGTTGCGTTTATACTAAAAAATCTGAGACACATTGGCCTTTTGTTGGGCATTAAGCAAGCGCTTTGAACAGGCGGTCTAAAATAAACTAATCACAGCTGGTGGTCTGGATAGAATACTAATGACTGGGTTTGACCATTTGAGCATCAGAGAATGATCTGGATTTGCCTGCAGAAATCAAATAAAAGGATACTTGAAGCGCTTTTGGGTAATTAAAATGGGCTGAGTAACTCACATCATTAAAATGTTTAAGAATTTGTAAGTCTCTCAATTACCTTTTGCATATGTTAATGGGACATATGTTTAGCCAGTAGCTGTATCTTTTAGTGTGCTGTAATAGTGAAGCACTGATGTATTAGCCTCATAAAATGATTATTATGTTTAGCTCCAACCAGAGTATGCTAATCACTCTGCAATGTTTTACAACATCTGGGGAAGAATATCAAATGATATCATTGCACACCCCTCTTTGCTTTGCTTTCACTGGAATGAATATTAAAACAGACACATCCACATGATAACATAGTGATGATTGAGGGGGGCTGTTAGATGTGGCTAGTGTCAGGATTGTCAGTTGTTCATTGGGGTAAGTTTGTAGGAACATCAATAGACAATGGCCTGAGGTGGGACTGAATAATTCACATAGTGCTGAAGAGACGGGTACTGTTTTCTCTCTCCCATTAGGGAGACACACAATGCGGCAAGAGCTTGGCTGCATTGACTTTGATCATTTCCTGGTTTTAAAGGGAAAACAATCAAAACAATTAATTAGCATGAAGTGATTCCAATAAAGCGATTTGTGCTTCCAATTGCTATTGGAGATTTCAACTGTGACAGGGTTATATTATATCACCAAACAGACTGACAAAGACTAGCTGGAAAAATAAGACATTTTAAAATCTACAGCACTGACAGCCCCCTGCAAAATACAGTACACATAAACACGAGTGATGTAAATAAATACATATCATTTAAGTATTTAGTTCACTTTTTTCAGCAATTACTGTACAACATTTGTTGTAGCCCCTCTCAAAAACATTACAACTTACTCGTCCTACATTTGTTTCCTACTTTTTGGAAACAGGCGTCACTAAAGATGGTGACGTTGTTTCTCTCAGCCGTGTTCCCATCCAGTCCATCTTTCATCCTCAAACTGAGGCAACACTGATTGTTCTATTTTTTGATGAGAGCAGATTGTGTATGCACAGGGTCAGCATTTAGTTTCACTGCTGGCTGCATGAAGCCAAAATGTTTTACTGCTTCAGGCAGCACTCAATTGTTTGATCTGCTTCAAAATGGCTCAGTTTTCCTCAGCCAGATCACTTGGAAACAATCTGTGGCCGATTTCTCTCACAAACAGTGTCCTATTAGGGATGGTGGATGCATACTTTTACAGAAACTTTTAACAAGACGATGCAGAAAGTGCCCTCCTTGTTGCATTTGATTACTTTTAAATCCAATGTCTGTTCTATGGCCTCTCTACTGTTTGTATGTCTTGAGTCCAGTTGCCTTGACTACAGCCTTATAACAGTAAAAGCCTGCCTATGCCAATTAGCTGGTGGTGAAGATCAGGGAAAGGTCAGTGTGTGTTCAAGAGAGATAAGTTTCCCATTAATAGGTGAGTACCTGTACTTGACTGTGAAGTCACTTTTAAACACACACACACACACACACACACACACACACACACACACACACACACACACACACACACACACACACACACACACACACACACACACACACACACAGTTTAGTTTGTAAAGTGTTCCCTTCAGAATCTTGAACTAAATGTATTTGGCTCTAAAACATGATAGAAATACCCTATTTGATTGCACATTTGTATCTGAATAAGTTATCCTTACAAGCAGGAATCAGAAGCTAATCACACAATAGGGGAGTAGAAAAATAAATACCAAAATAATATATCATGAAATCATGTGCTCTTTGCAATGTTGTCACAGCCTTTGGCAAACAGTGAGGAAAAGGCTGGATATGAATCATTCTAGACTTGATTTTATTAATATTTACAAATTATTCGGGAGATTGTGTGAACATATACTGACATCCTTCTTAACCATAACAAATCTATATTACTTAACATAGTTGCTTTCCCTATATAAAATGCCACAGCTGAACTTTCCAAAACGAAATAGGAAAAAAGCATTTTTACAGTTTTATATAAACATAGTCTGGAGTCAACCTTAGTTAGACTTCTTAGAGGATCACAATATACCATTCAGGAAAGTAGGGATTTGAATCGACCATAAATGGATTCATATTGATCCATTGCTCAAATAGATTCTCAATTAAAGCTGTAAGCTCGTCAGACAATTTGGTTGAGATATTTATCAAGTAAAGTGGAATTGTATTTTTTTTCCTCCATCAAATAAGGACTTGCACAGATGCACAATCACATCTCTTTCACACTCCTGTTCTCCCACAAACTTCCTTTCACTTACACACCATAGTTCCCACCTCATAACACTGATTTCCCACCTTTCCCACCACTCCCCCTCCTTGTTACATCCTGCAATATCTCCCCTCATCTTTTTCTCCCACCCTCCAACGTACCACAGGTCAGCATCAGATGGTCAGAGAGGAGGGCGCAGAAGGGAAGGAAGAGAGCGGATCAATAGGCTCTTTACTCTGCCTTGTGGAAGGGCTAGAAATCAATGGGGACGGGAAATTAAGCTGTGGTCTTTGAATAAATTGAAGACACTGGAGCATGCAACATAACAGCTTGGTGCAAAAAAAGTGAACCTGGTCGGATTAAAATGTAAAGGATGTTTGTTAGGCTGCGCTCTGGAAATACTTTGAGTCCTAACAACTCTATTTTCTTCTGCCTATTGTCTGAGGGGAGATACCAACGGCTTTATAATGCTGGTGTCCTGGAAAAAAATGATAACCAGTGCATTTAGTCTCCAAAGAGGAATGAGCTGAAATAATCTAATGTACTTTATGAAGCCATATTTGACAATACAGGTAATATATGCCAGCAATGTGAAGAGAATAGGATTAATAAAGAAGACAGCATTGTGTTGGGACTAGGCTCTTTCTCACCTGCTTTACTGGCAATTCAGACTTTATACAAAAAAGAAAAAGTGTGTGTTATAAAAGAGAAACAACTCCCTGTGGGATTTATATCAGTATGATGGAGGTGTTAGCAGCTTGACATTTCCTCAAGAGCAGAACAGAAAAATGAAAATAAGAGAGACACTTGTGTTCCGTACATATTGATGTGTTATGTGTGAAGAACAAAGATACAGGTCAAAGATGTACTGAAACAAGCAAGGAAGCGTGGATGTGATTTATAAGCGTGAAATTAAGTTTATTGTGAATTTCAATGGAGCAGTCATGACAGGAAATGGAGCAATAATGATGTGCTGCTGTATTTTCCTCTGCTAATTAAAAGATAACTGTAACCTACTGCAAGGCGTGATTAACAGTACCTAACCCATCCTCTAAAAGTCTGCACCATAATCAATAATTCATTCCAACCCTGGCAGTTTATTCAAATCAGTTTGCTTGGAAAACAAAATCAACAAAAAACGGGGAACAACAGAGAGAGACAACCAGACAGAGGGGATAGAAGAGACCAGAATAAGAAAGAGCAAAACAGAGAGACAGAAAATGATGAGACAGAAAAAGAGAGAAAAGTCAAAGAGAGTGTCTGACAGCATGGTGAGTGAGACAGAAAGAGTTAGAGAGGTAAGCTCTGTTATTTCTCTGTGGACCTGTGTGAAGTAGCTCATACTAAGGCCTCTGGCACCACATCACTCCAACCAGCCTAATTGCAGTCCAACGGGAGTGGAAAAGCCTTGTACAGACCCAAAGGATTTCTGCATAAAAACAGCAGCACGAACCAACAACCCTGTGTTGCGTAACCAAGTCAAACTTCTGTAGTTGTCAGGCTTTTTTATATTTTCTGCCCTGTATTTTTTAAGTGTTAGTGACATTATTTACAGCTAATGGCTGAACTTATTACAGAATAAACAAAAATGAAACGCGTCTGAGTTCTTTTTGGATGAAGGTTTGTGGAGGACGGTGGTCTTATGGTAGCCCAATATGGCATCTTGACTGGTGAGATAACCTGTAAGATGGTCTACAGCAGGGATCACCAACTACATTTGTCCAAGGGCCAAAAGGTATCCAATAGACACTTTCGCGGGCCAGCAATTTTTATATATAGCCCAGAATTTTGAAGTTGTTGACCGGGGGGGGGGAGTTCATAAAGCTTAGCAGACTCTTCAGGCTAACGAAGGATCACTTCTAGGCTATAGTGATGTGACGTTCGCGAACGATCCGATTCTTTTGAACGGCTCTCTGGTACGAACGAAGGGAACCGAGTTGGTGAGAGCCGTTCTTTTTATCGTTGGTTCTCTGCCTGCCATAAATCCACTCGCCTTTAAAGGAAGTTGCTTTCCTGAATGCAAATTTGCCGTAGATGATGGCATAACGCATGCTGCTTGAGTAGTAGTTTGGCTGCCTGAGAGATGTAGCAAGTTATACATTTTCTGTGAGTAAAAGTAGATTTCTGGCAATACAGTCAATCATTTATCCTGGTGATTATTTCGCAGATAAACCTATTAACCCCGCCCCCTTAAAAAAAAAAACCTGCTCTTTTGAACTGCTCTTTTGAACGGCTCTCGGAAAGGAGCGGAGCCATAAGATCCGGCTCCCTTCAAAGAGCCGTAATTCCCATCACTACTAGGCTACTCGCGGCCTCGCAGCGGGGCTTCTGCTGCGGAGCACATAAAGCAGAATCTTCACAACGAAGGATCACTTCTTCTTCAGGGCAGGGAAGGCTACGCAGTACGCAGTCTACTGTCCCGCAGCTGCTGATTCTCTGTTGGACTCCGGTACATTACTCACGAGACGTTGTAAAAAAATAAATGAGTTGGGGGCGAACACACTAACCACTCCGCCAACGCCACAGTCACCCCCGTCGTGCGGGCCGGATGAGAATGTCTGGCGGGCCGGATGTGGCCCGCGGGCCGCCAGGTGATGGTCACTGGTCTACAGTCTAGTTTGAATATATGTTTACTTCAAATAATATGCCACCATGATTTTGCCACATGCTTCTAAACTTTGTAAGGTTATTACCGATCCCAAATTCACACATCATATTACAGTAGATTACCTGAATTACTAGTCAAATAAATGCACAAACAGCAGATCACTGTGACATTGACCTGCAATTATTATCAGTTTTCATAAATGCAAAACAAAAGGAACCCTCTGCCAAAGCACCAGACACACATGATGTTTTCAGTCTATTGTTTCGCTGGTAATAACAGACAAAAGCTTTGATGCTAATAATCAGGAAACCCTTCCTGCTTGATGATTCTGGCGCCCGAGAGGGACCAAAGGGTTGCCATCTGGAGGAAGAGGAAGGGGTTGGCTCTGAGACAGGGGTGAAGGGCTTGAGGGTAAGAGTGGGATATGAGGCAGAATGGCTAAGATATCACTCAATACTTATTACTGTCTTCCCCTCACATACAGACATCTGTGACCTGTGGGCTACTGGTCGCCAGCCAAGGTCTGTGTGTGTATGTACGGTATGCATGCATGGTGGTTCATGTGGTGTGATAGCTGGGGTTGTGTGGTTGAGAGAGGGTGTCTGAGACAGAGAGTGTGAGAATGAATTGTGTGCACTGTAAGCTAGTTTACAGAACGATGAGCCATGAATGCTTCATCCCAACAGTGTTGCTCCATGTAATCAACATCTGTAAGACCGAGGTCAGCATGTTTACCAGCTGGAGCTTTCTGTGTGTGGTGTGACATTTGAGACTGTGTAAGACTTACTGTAGAAACCATGTAGCAGATGCCTCGAGTTATCTAACATCCGTTTGGAGCTTCTCTCCACTCACAGTATGATACGATTTTGAAAAATGTGAGACAGCGGGTGTGAAGAACAAAATTGAGGAGGGGGTCTGAGACGGGACCATGTTGAAAAAAGAATACAACTTCTGCTGATTTTACACAATGAAGGGGCACAGAACCACACTATCTAAAATCATCATTCATAGTGGTGGAGGCGGTCACATTTTTCTTCCTTAATCATGGCTCTAAGGGCAGAGCTTGAACCTGGCAGCTCTTTCTGGCTAATTGAAGTAAATTAATGACACCTGTACATTTTTTTTTTTCCTTTTAGTACTCTTGATTCGAAGCAATCAACACCTAACCTGTGGTTAGCTGTTAATGTTAAAGAGAGATAAAGAGTTTTCCGCGGTTAAAAATGTATAAAGGGTCTTCATATTAACAAGACGCTTATAAACTGTGGTAAATTAGGTGTTTGTAAAATAAGTTGTAGTATAGTATGCAACCTCTGCACTTCAGGGTCAGCTGGGTCATCAAGACAGCAGGTTAAGGTTCTGTGTTTTATTGATTCAGCTTACACTTTCCGTCCCTTTTGTCAGCAAGGAAGTTCATTCTTCATCTGAGCACACACACAGACAGACACAGACAGTAGTCCTGAGGAAAGTGGGTCTAGTGTAAATCTGGGACAGCTGCACAGCTCATTCGTAATTTTTTTATTTTTTTATTAAAGTTTTCTCTAAAAGATTCCACTAGGGTATCTGTACTGCAATGTTACATGAAGAGTTCCATCGTCACTTTTCTTTATGTACACTATCCTGCATTTAGAAACAGTGCAGGGGGTTGCAATGTAACCTTCAATCTATAAAAACACAACGTAATTTCCTTTAATTATTTCATATGAAAAGAGCACAAAGGGTCATGCTTGGGGCCCGTCACTTTTACACAATTGTCTGTTCCTACCAGCAAGACACAAGTACTTACATAATTATTCAACACTGTAGCATAATTGTATACAGCCCTGTTTTGCATTTAATGTAGTTGTGCATTTTTTTATAATATATTAATACAAAGATATTTTTATTTACAAGAAACCAGGGGCAAATTTGCAGATCACTTGACCTGCATATCTTTAGACTTTCCCATCGGGGACAGAACATGTAAACGCAGCACTGACAGAACCCTTAAAGTGCTTTGACATATAATGTTGCATTTCTGACTGGAATTTATTGGAGTATTTTATCAAGATAATTTAAATAATGTGTTTATTTTTTACTTAAACATCTTGCATAGTGATACACGTATGACAGGTATTATTTGCAATGTAAAATGTTTCTGTGGCTACATAAGACATAAGATGTAGGCTGCAATCAAAAAGGTAAAAAGAAAATAGTGTAGACATAAACATTCACTTGATTCTGTCTTATTAAGTGAAACAGCTATTGAAATACAAGCGTTTACATCATCCAGTAAGGAAGGAAATGAACATACTAATCAGGAAGCATCACTATGAAAAGCGTATGCATTTGTTTGAATATTGCTTAGGGTGTATTCGTAAATCAATGCAAACTGGGAATGGCAGAACTAAAATGGACTGCTGTTGTACATAATCAGTGTTTTGGCCCCATATGCACACACATATGCACATACACTTGATTTCTTTCAGTTGTGTGTGTGTGCGCAGGCAGGGACGCTGCACATTAGAAATGTGTTTCCCTGCAAATTATGGAGGAGGAAGTTAATTTAGTTAGAAACTAATTAGTATGAATAAAAGATATAATGGAGTCCCTCAGGGTGCCACACACTGTCAGGCTTTCCTTCTGACTCTCTGAATCTCCTCTCCCCACATTTCTCTCAATTTAAATTCAGGTTTTACTGCAGAGAATTATTATTGGCAAAGCAAACTCAGCATATTAGGTCCATCTGGAACACACAATAGTAATATAGTGCTACTAATGCTATTGTTAAACACAAATCAAACTGAAGAGTCAATTATATCTAAAGGCCGTAATGTTTTAATTAATAATAACAATTTTTTCAACTGTAAACACTATAAAGACCAATGTTAATCATGTTTATTAAAGAATGTGTACAGTTTAAAACAGTGTTGGTTTAAGATATTTGGCGAAATATATGGTAATATTTCTTCATAGAGATGATCCTTTCATATGACACAGGATCAAATATCAATACAATCTAAGAAAAACTCCCTCTAGAGAAAGTTAACAGTTTTTGCAATTAAATTGATGACATGCTCACTTCCTCGGGCAGCTCTTCAAAAAGAATAGTCCTGGCACACATTTCACTGTCACACACATGTATACATAGATTAACATCCAAGATATGTCAGATGCATATTTTATCACTGTAAATATTAATATAAGTGTTAATCACTGAGCTAAAATGCTCATATATTAAACATTAATCATTTGAACATGAAAGTATTACACTCCAATCCAAGGCAGCAATGATGTTATGGGAATATTACGACTAAACAAAATAGGCAAATAGCTATCCAGTCTCATTTTAGTTTTGCAGTTTGTGTTGAATTAGGGAGTTTTCTTAGATCTCTCTGTCAAACAGGCTGTTTCATCCAAAGGATCTAATAAAAACCCACAGAGCTTCCGTCTTTGCTTTAATACAGAGCGGGACTTTAATGCAAACATAAAAGAGGGCAGAAGCCAGTGTTGGATTCCCTGCTAAAGTCTGTGATCACAGTGATAATATTTTAACTTTCTATCATTGATGTTTCTTGTCAATGACAGTAAACATTCCTCCGTTGTGGAATATAGTTGCACCCGTTTCATAAAGTTCTGTTCTCTTTGCTGTGTGTGAGGATCGGTGTACTGCTGATGGGGCAGAATAGGTCAACACGTGTTTCAGTCCATGTGACTTCATGTTTACACAGGGTTGTCAACTTTGGGTAACTGGCTGGAGTGAGATTTGTATATCATGGGTTTAATTAAACATATGCGCACTAAATGACTGCTATCGTGTCAGCAGCGGGACCTTAGCATATATATAGGATATACAATATATACAAATACACAATATTGGACACAGACTACTGTATAAAGGGCACAAAGTTTCATTCACTAATGAAAGTCAAACACATGTTTGTTTCCACTGTTTTATTGTGTGCCTGTCACGATAAGCAATTCATTGACTTATTGTATGATAAATAAAAATGAACTCGATAAATTGCCATTTACATGAGGATGTGACTAGCAGTTTGAAAGGATGTACTTGAATTATTATTATATATTATCATTATGTCAGTGGTCTAAAATGGTCATACAACAGTGCCGACAATATTATCGTTTATCGCAATAATTTCCGGGAAAATGTATCCAACAAAATTAATTATCGTGAGAGGCCTATACATGAAACACACACACACAGACACATTTACAGACTTACTCCAAACTGCCAAATATATTAATTAACACACTCTCACTCTCATATACTGTACTCTTTGACTCTATTTTGGCCTAGTAGAACAATAAGCAGCAGACTTTTACTTTTGTATCATTTCTACTGGATCTTAGATCTGCGCATGCGCAATACAGGTCGGGGGTTGACCAACCGGCTCCCACTGCTCTGCTGTCTGTTAACGTTGTTAAGAGTGGTGGGGGCGGGGAGGGAGCGGATCGACAGCTTGAGCAGCTGTCAACTCAACATTGTAAATAACCAACCAAAAACGATCGCCGGTTCATCTTGTTTTTGGCGTGAGAATAGTTTGGGCAGCGTGAGAGCGTGAGATTGAGAGTGAAAGCGTGTCACACGCCAGATGCGTGAGAGTTGGCAACCCTGGTTTACAGCAATTGGTTCATTTGTGAGTCAGAGTGAAGACTAAATGAACTACAAGTGAAAGGTAACAATAGGCACTTTCACACCGCAGTACTTTCCCCCCTTTAGTTCCGATATAGTTCCGAAATGTTGCGTTCACACCAGTAGCGTATAGGCAAAAATTTACTTTAGGGCGGGCCTGTATAAAATAGGATGCGCCAGCATTTTCCAGGGGGAAAAATGACTTTAAGGTAGGCCTGCCTATAATAATAATATATAATAATGCCCATTGCCAGTGGCGGTGCCAGGGTATGGCTGGGGTAGGCTACAGCCATACCAAGAAATGGCTTAGCCCCACCTTAGCCCCACCATGAAAAATGATGTTAAAGTAAGCTAAATAAATTAAATAATTAGCAAAATGCTAAATGTGGAGAACACGGCTTGCTCACAACACACAAACTGATCCTGCGTAACATCAAGTGCACGTTACTGATGCAATATGGTTGAGACCATTCAGGCTTATGCTAGAAGAGGGGTGCAAGGAATAGTCCAAGTAGTGGGGGAGTTTTATAAACTAAAGGTTTGGAAATTATCTGGCGTTATAATATCAGCGCGGCCGCGGTCAGATCAAAATGCCTCCGAATGCAATTTGAATAGACCTACAGCCAATCAGAGCAACGAAACGTTGGGTCTGCGCCATGCATTACTGATTGAGATCAATCGGAACCGCCATTCAGTATCCCCATTGGATCTTCAACATGTACTATCATACGTCACGTTCTAGTAATCCCTTTTTATTTACTACAAGACAAATGTGCCGTTTTATTTCATACAGTTCCATTTTGATTGAGACAGGTAAATAATCTAAACCTCACGCATGGCGTTTCACTGTCAAGGGGGGCGATATAGCGTGTATGTAATTACATTGCAAATACAGACTTGAGCCCCACCACCGTATGGGTTAGCCCTACCATAGATTACCCAACAAAAATACTCTGGCGCCGCCACTGCCCATTGCCAAGCATCGTTGTAGCATTTCCCTCCGAATAATGGTCGAAGACTTGACTGATGATATTAATTTATTGAAATCTCCAATATCAACGTATTAGAATCACTTTAGCATACTACCAAATGTTAACTGTAAACAGCCAGCAAAGCTACAAAACAGCATACTAACGAATTAGGACACAACCTACATTTTTACATTATAGTTAATACCAACTTTGTGCCTCTTCGGGGGGTGCTAACACTATAGGTGTGAACTGTGTGTTTGTAAGGTGTGTGTGTGTGTGTGTGTGTGTGTGTGTGTGTGTGTGTGTGTGTGTGTGTGTGTGTGTGTGTGTGTGTGTGTGTGTGTGTGTGTGTGTGTGTGTGTGTGTGTGTGTGTGTGTGTGTGTGTGTGTGTGTGTGTGTGTGTGTGTGTGTGTGTGTGTGTTGCTTGTTCTCAGCAATGACCGATTTATTGTTTATGTTGCAAATCAGCAGAGATCGGGAAAGCACTGAGCTTCTCCACTCTCTCGCATGTAGGGAAAACATCCAGGGCTAGTCCCAACTTTATTTGATAAATTAATGATTACTCTTTGTCCATTCAAATTGTCACAGAAATTAACACATTTGTGTTTTACAACTGAGGAAAATTAAATCCGTAATTGCAGGTTCATCTCATTTTAAACCATGAGTAGTTCAAGGGGCAACATAATTAATTCAAGGGAACAAATTAAGTAATTAGATATGAATAATTTATTCAGTTGACTCATGTGCATGCAAATCATTCATTAAAATAACAAATGGTGCAAAAGGAATACTAAAAAATGTCACTCTTTATATCCACAACGCACAGAATAACAAAGAGAATACTCAATGAAAACTTTAATTTACAGCTTTCCCTGTCCTGCCCACTCTGGCCCGACCCCAGTTGGGCGTCAAACAACTCAGTACATATTAGGAAAACATGACAAGCGTTGCACTCAAATGAAATGTGCTGCCACACAGCTGATAAATCAGTGTCACTGTCTTATTCTAATTCAGCACTTGTTTTTATAACTTTGTCTAGCCTCGCTGTCACACTTTGAGATGCACCATACAGTATAAAGAACAAACTATATTTGCCCATAGTGATACACACAGGCACATAAAGTCAGATATATAAATGCTGATTACAAATCTGTATCACAAGGGGGGTCATGCTAACGGACTTGGAGTAAGTTTTATGATTCTAATTACAGCCTTGTAGCTTCAGGAGGGTAATATTCCCTAGCGTGAGGAAGCCACAGCAGATGTGTGGTGTTTCTCCGTCATATCTCATGTCTTATACAACGATCTGCCTGATAGATGTGATTTATCTGTAGCATGGGGGAAGAACACATCTCCCCTCTGACATTCACAACCACCACACTCATACAAAACATGCACTCCACCACGTGCATGCTCCGCCGTCTGTTCACAATTCCCAGCTCTGACATTTTGTTTCCGCTGTTTCGCATTTTCTGAACTCTGGAGATAATTCTCACTCTGTCTTCCTCTCGCCTTCGCTCCATCCCAGCAGGGACACCACAAAGTGACAGCATACATCACCCATCAACCATCACATCTCATCTGCTGACTGCTGTCTCAGAACGAGGAGTCTTAAATAAAAGTCATATTCATTTTCAGGCACACCGATCTGTGTGGATCCAATAGACACTCAGTTCAGTTCAATAGATCCTCTCTCAAATACACACACACACACACACACACACACACACACACACACACACACACACACACACACACACACACACACACACACACACACACACACACACACACACACACACACACACACACACACACACACACACAGCTGTCAATTGTGTCATTGCTTGACCTCCACCTCTGCTTTGCATACATTGCTCTTTTGCTTCATTTGCATGATCAATACAGTCACATAATGGCTCTCTGCATTAGAGTGTGAGTCAAAATGCTTGGTCAGAAAGTACACAAAAGGCAGTGAGAAGCAGCGACAGAAGAAAGAGTTCACTAAGTAGGCTTCCAGTGACACACACACACAAACTTGAAAAAAGTAGTTATCACCTTGTTAAATTCAAGATGATGTAAACTTTCCGAATGACACAAAATCATAGGCATTCAGTGTTACAGACAAAGAGGGAAGCAGGACAACGGGACTGTCCAAATGCCTTTGGCGTGGAGGCAGCCTCCTCTGAGAGAATGATTGTGTTTTGTCTGTCTGAGGCGAGCTGCCCAGTTGAGACAACAACCCCCTGACAGGCAGAATGTAGCGGAGGAAGACAAATCCCTACCTTCAGTCAGAGGCAGATAAACAACTGGACACTGCTTCCAAAAAATGCATGTGGAGAAACCTGGAAGAGGAGAATGGAGAAAGGACCAAACAAAGACATCATGCAGTGAAGCAAAGACAGAGAGCGTAAATAGAGACAACATGTCGCCATCTTTGGATCACAGGGAAATAATTTGAACAATAAGCAGACATATAAAGACGCATAAATAGAAGCAGTCGTCTGTGTATCCAGTAAGTCACCGTCAAAGACGCATTTAAAAGATCACAATGTACGAACGTTTAACTGGTCGGATCATATCAGCATTTTTCTTCCTTCTATTGGTATCATATGTTTGCATTTCTTTGATCAAAAAAAGTTTAAATGAAAAGTACATCAAGTAACTGGTCTACTCAGTTTGGTGCAAGCTCTGGTTCTTTAAAACAGTAGTACACAAACCAACGTGTGATGTCAGGTACTACGTCCATTTCTTATATACAGTTTAAAAGCACACATGCAGTTTTGAAGCCCCTTCAGTTTTCATCTCAGGTTGCAGTCAGATTCTAATGCAGATACAGTGTTATTCATTAATGAACTGTTTGTGTGCGTTTGTTTAAGAGTGTTACTCGTGATATACACGTGTGAGGTACTTTATGAGTAAGAAAAAAGAACCCTTGTAACACTTGTTCTCATGCTGTTCATGTGTACAGTACAAGTGTATGTTTTTCCTTAGCTGAGATATGCCTCCATTTAAATTGTTTGTGTGTGTGTTGCTGTGTATGTGCTTTTGTTCAGGTGCCCTTTACTATGTGTGTTTGCTAGATATCCACTGTGTTAGTTAGAAGGCCACAACAGCCTCCTCTCCTGGCTTGCAAAAGGCCCCAACCCTGAGGGATCACATGCTCTTTGAAAACCCACAGAACACAAACACAACAAACCTTTTTTCTGATTGGAGAAAGGGAAACTGAAAATGGGATGAAACTGCTGAGAGAAAGAAGAGAGCGAACAGAGAGATGAGATGAAGAAGAAGTAAGCTTTTCACTGGCATTGCAGGTGCTTGAAATTGCAGAAATGGAAAGAAGATTAGAGAAATAATTTGACATCTCACTGTCCCCTTTTCAACTCAAAAGCCTACTGAGGGAAACACCATAACATAGCTATTTAAAAACACACAAAACTGCTTTTTCTTCATTAAAATTAAACAGAAAGTGCACACCGTAACTTTTTATTTCACACAAAATCAATTGCAATGTTGTTTGCAGCCTCAGGAGATTTGAAAAAACGGCTTTGCTCTCTCTTCTTTTTGATGTGTTGTATTTTAGACCTCCTCCCTGCAGGGAGTTGGCTTACTAAGAATGAATAATTATTGTCTGTCAGACTCTACCTGTTCCACCTATGCCATACTTGCATTCCTACAGCCTGCTAGCCATCAGAGGCTATAAATACTCTGCAGGTAGAAATGAATAGGTTTAACCTCCTGTCTTATATTAAGGTTCTCCTCAAATTCACTGGAGAATGACATATCCTGAGAATATGTTCAATAGCAGGTTAGGAGGAGAGGGGATGGGAAGTGGCTGGTAGTGGGGGGGTATTTGTTCTAAGGGAAATTGATGAGATATATTTCTACGATTTTATACCTCTTTTAAGGCACCTTAATTTTTAAGTGTTCATTTTATGGAACATAATTTTACGTTGTATAGCTGCAGGCCTCAAACAGTAATTGTCATTTTAAATGCCTTTTTAGCAGACAGAAAGTTGTCTCATATTACCATTCACAGGTGTAGGATGAAATGAGATAAAGAAATATGAGATAAAGTCCTCAGTCTCACCAGCAATCATTTGAGGCAGCACTTAAGTTCAATCAAAATGTCAGCTTAGTAACATGTTCACAATGGCAATGCTTACGGTTATATGGTTATATGAAACATGGTCACCATCTTAGTAAAGAGCATAGCAGTCAGTAGAGACATTTTACTCAAAGCCACTAATGACAACCGTTGTATGGCGCTTGAATAAAGAAGGGGATAACAATAGTCATGAGTACTTGAAGTCTTACTCCCGTGGGGATCATGAATGTCTCGAATTCAAAGGTTGAAGAATTCAGTGTAAACCAAAGTTTGGACCAACCGAAGGAATTACATGCAGAGACATTTATAGCCATTTCTGAAAATATGATGTAATCATAGGTCCTCAACTTTCAAAGAAAAGAGGTAATCATGCTTCCTTGCAATTTTTAAAACTACAGGGAATGATTGATACGTCGTGAAAAATGATTTTATATAACTTCACTGGTTTATTGTGTATTTTATAGGCTTGACTGGTTCTTAGTGCAGCTACATTTAAACCAACAGTACCAACATATTCAGATGGTGCAGTACAGTCAGGTACTGTCAGAATACATAAATCTCTCCTCCCCCACCCCACCTGTCAGTCAGTGACACAGTCCTTTAAAGCTCCTCGATCACAGTGGGCTCGGTAAGCCACAGCTGTGAATCCCCTGGTGGATTTTCTTCAAGGCAACTGGCTGCTGACATCCATCCAATAATCTGCATACATTAATATCCTCATAATGGTTATATTGAACTCCCCCAGCTAGAGAAGACCTGTGATTAAATTACACATCTAGACATAGATCACTGTCATCCATCTCGGTGGAACCCTGTCAGAGGAGAGTGGTTCCTTGTTTTTCTCTTGTCCCGGGGTGGTGGAAACCCTCCAATCAAATCATCTAAAATATCAACACAAATTAGCATTCATTCATTAAAAAGATCCACCTGATACTCCTGCCTCAAGCATCCAAACATGACATATTCTACTATTTAGCAGAAACTCCTAAGTAGAATTGCTCACTGCCCACAAGAGTTAAACTCAGAAATAATTAGCCGAGTCAATGGGTGCCACTATCTCTGTGATTGGTTGAGTGCTCAGGCGAAAGCTATTAAGTTTTCTGTTCTATTTTTTTCACTGGATTTCAATTAAAAGCTGTGCGAAATGGTGGTCCTATCTTTAAATGCTAGACCCCCAGAATCCCTACTCGAGGGAAGAACCTATTGTAGTGTCCTCATCAACGCTCCAATTAGAACTCCTCTATTATCTTTTATGATAAAAAAAAGGGTATTACCACAAAAGCACCTTATCCAGCCTTTCCTAAAATAACTCTTTAGCTTTTCACCCCATCATTTCATTTCAGGAAGATAGTCATTCATCAATTAGAATGGTAATTTTCATTAATGACGCCTAGTCTATCAGAAAACTGAATAAATTGTCCATTCATTTGGATCTCATGCTTTGGTTCAGTAATATCTCATGAATATAGTATGAGATATATGAATACAAACACTAAAATATCTGTGTGTAAATGTGAATGAAATTGAGAGGGAAACACAGGCAAAAGGAAGGCAATGGCAACATACCTTTAACATATTCATATAGCTGCTAATATATTCATAACATGATTAGCTTAGCATTCTGTTTCCACAAACATCATAGTCCAATCATCCATGTCACTGCCCAGGGTTTTTCTTTAACCATAAATGGGCTTCCTCTAATACGAATACGGAAACTTATTATTTAGATTACAATTGAATAATTATTGCATCAATCAAAACTCGTATATCATTTTCTCAATCACTGGAGTTGATGAAGCTGCTACTTGTGTTTTCTCCTGGATGTAAGGTGACAAAGGTTGATGATTTAATTACATTCTGCTGACAGAACTGGTCAGAGTTCAATGTGAAAAAAATGTATAAATGATGTAGAAAAATAAAATAAATGAAATATCATAAGCTTATTCTATACTTTTAACAGTAGTTGTAGGATCAATACGTTTCTGATCTATGTATAACCAAAGATTTTTGCAGGGTAATGCAGCATAAAAAAACTAAACAATTAAAATGGTAGGCATGCTGACCAGAAATTATAAAAGATTTTAAATATAGAAATGTTTAGAATATATGTATTTTATTGATTTGAATAATAAAGAACATAAATAGACATTTAACAACACAGTTTAAAATAAAATGTTGTCAGCTTCCATTTTTGTCAATAAAGAGTGCCACGTCATGGTAAAAAAAGGAGCCAAACTATTTTAAGGGGAAGGCGTCGCGGAGGCAGCATGATATTGCTGGTGGCTAGTAGTTTGGGATAAATGAAAGGCATTTGCCACCTCACATTCTCAAGATGTCCTCAGACACATGCACACCACACCGAGGGATATGTGTTATCAGTCGTGACACATGCTGCTTATTTGTCTGTCTCCAGTAATGTAGCACACAACCCTGCTCATCAGCTCTCCTTTTTTCTGTGGCAAGTGGGTTTGTGTGCATGTGTGTTACTGTGTGTCCTGCTGAGGCACCAGCCTGGGTGTTTATTGGTTCTCCAGAGCAAAGGTTTCTAGCCTCATTTAAAGGAATTTACCACAGCCTATGATTTCCTAAACCAGACTCTCATGCTGTCCACAAAGCAAAGTTATTCTCCTCACACAGAGCCGCCAGCTGGTTATGACAGCTTTATCATTTTTGAACTCACTTGACCGGTCTGGCTTTCATATTGACAAGTTTTTTATATCTTATTTTACACATTGTTGCCTGGATGCATTTTCTTTTATTGTAAGTTTAGCATTATCTTTTTCCTGGTAGCTTTGTTTGTCACTGCAGTGCTTACAAGCTGTTTAATTGTATCTGGATCAGACAATTTGAAGTAAAACTTCCAACCATCTATCCTTTTCAAAAACCTGATGGAAATGTGAGCAAAATCCAATTTTCCCACCTGTCACTTAATGCACCAGGGAGCTATCACATGATAAATGTTGCATTAAGACAAGCAGTAGCACAGCCCATGACCCCTGTGACACTTCACCAGTCCGACCACACATCTATCCATCACCTCCACGACACGCTGCCACAAACTCCAAGTGAGAGAAACCTTCCCCACCTGTTTCTGTTTCCCTCTGCTTGGATGGAGGCAGGAGAGCGTAGGAAGCCTGGAGTGGAGGCGGCTTTGGGCTGAAGATGTGCTAATGGGTAGAGAGTACATTCTCCCACACATCCATTCCCTGTGCTGTCAAGGAGCATCATAGTGGAACGCTGACGATGGGAACCTCGGTCCCTCCTCACCCTAACACCTGCTGCTCAACCATCTGCTGCAGCCAAACAGCCTCCCGCTTCTCCTGTTTATGCCCCCATCTATACATCCACCCATACGCCTATTCACTCTTCCACCCTACCACCCATAAAATAGACAGAAGTTGTGGTCTGCAAATAAGTTGTTTGCTTCTCTAGAGCAGCAGCCAGCTGATTTATTGTTAATGTGACACCCTTCAGCCACCGCTGCAAACTTTTAATGGCTCTTTTGCAGATGCTCTTGTGTCAGGGTGTTTATACTTGAAGAGTGACACTCTGAATTTACAAGCAGGGAGTCACACATTGCATTTAAACACTGTCCAGCTCATCCAGGCTACAGTGATGTTGAGTTGATGAGTGCACAATTTGGCCCTCAGGTACGGACAATAAAAACATGAAATGTCACCAATCCACATCTCAGCTACAACATTTGCATCCCCGCTTCTGTCTGAGGCAAATGAGGAGGAGAGGGAGACTGGGTCAGCAGATAGATGTTTGTGTATCAACAGAGAGGAGGGGGCTCCCTTATTCAGATAAACACTCACAGCAAAGATGCCTCTAAGGAACTGAAGACATGTGCATCCCGCAGAGAGGAAATGACAGGATTAGTGTTTCGTAGAAACACATTAACATGCACACTGATAAAACTGCCACCTTTGTGATACCCACTGTTTGTGAACAAAGTAGCCTCAAGGGCTGAAAAGAACATATGCATTTCTTATGTCTCTGCCCGCAGCACTGCTCTAAAAACAATCTGGTGTTGCTCTTTCAATATCAGTGCTTCTTTCTGCCGCCAGCTCTTACGAACAAGTATATTTTTGTGAGACTACTACACATCCAAGTACATTGGATTTATAAAAGAAATATGCTGTCTAACCTCAATGGGTCTAATGAGAATCTTCAAGAGTCTCACAGTGTTTCCAGAGTGGATGTGAGAGGCTGCATGGCTTTAGTTACCATCCATTAAGTCTGGGATTCAAGGATCCAACACAGCAGAGATGGAGCAATGCGCCCGGTTGGGGGGGGGGGGGATTCTGGCTGGCACACTCCTGTTTTGTGTCTCTCTGAGTTAAACATAATGCTCTCATAATATCAGGTCTAATGACCCTGATGGGAAGAATTTGATATTATGACTTCAGGTGGTTGTTTTTGGAGTGAGGCGGAACAGCATGAGCACACACATGGTCACTGATTTCACCTCAGAGCATCATTTAATTTTCTCATTAATATTTGGCATTGAGATAATACCCTTTGAAGATGAGCCTCTCAAATTTTATGATCGAAAAAATACCCTATTCATAATTAAATAAACTCCCACCGAAGCGCCGTTAAATATTTATATCAACCCAGTGAAGAAAAACAAACGGTGTTGTTGTTAATACTGCATGTCACACACACCATCTCGGCAGTAATACTTCATGTTCTCTATGTTAGCTCCTTTAATACAGTTTAATCAGGGAACAACAGTAAGCACAACGGATGTGTTTACATTAGAGTTTGCTCACAAGCAAAAGAGAATAACTTGTGTGTACATATAGTATTTGAGTCTGTGTCATTCTGCCCTAGAGGGGAAAATAAGTCGGTTTTGTTGGCAAAAGGTCTGGCCGAGGTCACCTCTCCTGACTGCATCTGTCTTAACTCCTGCTTTGTGGTTTTTGAAGGAGAAACAGTTCAGATGATACCGTTTCCCTTAGGTCAGTCTCGGTGGTTCATGTGTAGTTACCTAGGGTTACACACTGCTGCCACACAAACACTTGAGAGGAGCAGTGACAGGCAGAGATGCCCTTAGTTTGACCTGGGAGCTCTGCCGCCATGCAGAGGTGTCTGACAGCCTCACTGAGCCCCTCGTATCACGGCTGGATCACTTAGTGACACACATCCCAGTGCCAGCGCAGAAACACACAGCCACATGCAGACTGTTTCAGAGCTCACACAAACAGGACTAAGTGTCACGATCTGTCTGTGTTGTGTTTTGTCTTGTCTTTTTCTGTCTCTGGTTTCCTGTTTTGTTTTGAAATGTTTTCCTCCTTGTGTCTTCTCTGTTCCTTCTTCCTGTGTTTGCCTTCCTGTCTTAGTTTCCCTGGTGTGTCTGATTGTTTGATTGTGTTCACCTGTTGCCCTTGTGTTTCTGCCTCCCTTACCCCAGCTGTGTCTTGTCTTGTGATTACCCCTCTTTGTATTTAGTCTTGTCTTCCCCTGTGTGCCTTGTCGGTTCATTGTTTCTCCTGTCTCCCACCATGTTGGTCACGGTCAGTGTCAGTTTTTGTAGTACCTATGTGTTTCATGCCATGTTTATGTTCAGCTTTTGGAATAAAGCTCGCTTTTGTTTCTAGACCTTTTTACCTTGTTTTGTAGTCTGCATTTGGGTCCTACCCTTTCCACGCATCCTAACAGAATGAACCGACCAAATATGGACCCAGCGGATTTTGAAGATTTTAAGGTAGATCTGTTTGATCTAGACTTTACCCTTCAATGTTATTATGTCGAGTGGAGTGGAACCTCGTCAAGAAGGGACAAAGAGGCTATCCTCAAGAAGGCACAGATGGAGGTGTCTAACATGCCATGGCTGAGGAGCTCGTTGCCTGAATGGCTCAGAGTTTTTTCACGTAGCCCCGAGTGCCAGTCTCCATTCTCTGACCCTTTTTTGGGATCCCGTCTGGCGTTTGGAGGTCCACGGAGCCTCCAAAAGACCTCAAAGAAACGCAAGGTCAGGAAGCCAGCTCGTAATCCAGTACCGGCCCACACAGCCATGGATCCGTGCACCAGTACCGGCCCACACAGCCATGCTTCCGTGTTCGATTACCTGGCTCACACAGTCAGGTTCCAGGCTTCTGTTCCGTGCCCAGCAGCCATGGTCACTGCTCCAGAACCGGACCTTACAGTCATGTTTCCGTGTTCCAGTGCCGGCCCACACAGTCATGGTTCCGGCCCCAGTTCTGGCCCCAGCAGCCATGGTTCCGGCCCCAGTTCTGGCCCCAGCAGCCATGGTTCCGACCCCAGTTCCGGCCCCAGCAGCCATGGTTCCGACTTCAGTTTCGGCTCCAGTACTGGCTCCCCGGCCGACGCCAGCCCCCCGTGTTTTGTCAGTGGTTCGGCCCACTCCAGCCCCTCGTGTCCTGTCGGTGGTCCGGCCGACTCCAGCACCTCGTCTCCTGTTGGCTCTCCGGCCGACGCCAGCCCCCCGTGTCCTGTTGGCTCTACGGCCGACGCCAGCCCCCCGTGTCCTGTTGGCTCTACGGCCGACGCCTACCCCATGTCCTGTACCGTTGGAGGTCCCGCCGACTACTCTTCTGCCGGGGGTCCTGCCAACCCTATGTCCTGTGATGTTGGAGGTCCCGCCGACTACTCTCCTGCCGGGGGTCCTGCCAACCCTATGTCCTGTGATGTTGGAGGTCCCGCCGACTACTCTCCTGCCGGGGGTCTTGCCAACTCCATGTCCTGTGATGTTGGAGGTCCCGCCGACTAGAGATGGGTGAGTCCTGATTCATCCGGATCATTAACCCGGATCCTAGAAATGAGCTGGTCGTGACGAGTCTCCCCTCTCCATTAACCCGAGTCCTTGAGTCCCACACTTGGTGTGACGTACAAATTAAAACTATAAATTGCGTCACTCGCTACTCTCTTTATAACATGTAAAATCACATTACAACGTACCCCAGTCCATCTGCCTACCCTTTAGCAAGTATACAGGATAGCTGCCTGCCAGAAGTTATCGTTTGGCTCAGGGGAGGGGACGCGGATCAGTGAAACTTCCTGCAGACTCGTGGGGACTCAGAGGAGCCGACGGCTCCTAACCGTAATAGCATAGCAGATCCAGCAATCCATACTCGTCATGTGCACGAGCATAGCCCCTCCTCCAGCACCCGGCTCCCGCGCTATCAACAGCAGACTCGCAGTCAACAGCAGACTCGCAGACTCAGATTCGCAAATCCTGACTCACTGTGCGCAACACACAGCAGAGCAGACTCGTGCGGACTCGGAGCCGTATATAGCAGCAGATCAAGAGATCCAGCAGACTCGTCCTCATGCACGAGTCAACAGCAGACTCAGATTTGCCAAATCGCAAAATAACCCTTTTTTTTGTGATCAACATTTTTTATTAAAGCAAAATACACTGTGTAGCGGAGGTTAATATAACGTCAGTTTAATAGATAGATGGATAGATAGTACTTTATTGATCCCAAATTGGGAAATTGTTGTTGTTACAGCAGCATAAAAGGCATTTTACAATAAAACAAAACTACAAAATATACAAGAATAGAAAGTAAAATAAAATATAAAATATACATGTCGAAATAGAAAATATACATGCAGATATTATAATTATATATATATATATATATATATATATATATATATATATATATATATATATATATATATCTATATATATATATATATATATTATATATATATATATATATATATATATATATATATATATATATATATATATATATATATATATATATATATATATATATTAGGGCTGTCAGTCGATTAAAATATTTAATCGCATGATTGTCCATAGTTAATCGCACATTTTTTATCTGTTCTAAATGTACCTTAGAGGGATATTTTTCAAGTTTTTAATACTCTTATCAACATATGAGTGGACAAATATGCTTTATATGTTTGTTTATTATCATTTGAACAATGACAAATATTCTCATGAATATTAAACACAACAACCTCTGAACATTACAAATATTCGATTCAACCTGGAACCTCTCTCTGTGTGTGTGTGTGTGTGTGTGTCATTGAAACAGCTCCTTATATCCGTTAGCGCAGCTAGCTAGCACCAGATGCTAACAACACCACGTAAGGTGTGCCTCGCTCGCGCCACACATACATACACCCTCCCGATGGCCTGCCGGTGAGCGTGGAAGTGTGGTCTGCCACAAGCGGGCGGCAGGTGCGGGGCTCTAAGCATCAGCTTAACTCGGTGCGCTCTGAAACTACGGGGCGGCCGAGGACAAAAAATACACATGCGTTAAAATAATTAGTGGCGTTAATTTTTTTTTTGCGTTATTAACGCGTTAACTTGACAGCCCTAATATATATATGTATATATGTATATATATGTATATATATGTATATGTGTATATATATGTATATATGTATATGTATATATATATGTATATATGGAATAATAATATGCTCGTGAAATGCATCAACTTTTCGGTTTCACCAATAGGATTTCTACGGTCTTGGTGATGCTGACTCATATGACTCAAATGACTCGTATGATCCGGATCTCTTCAATGACTGACTCAGAAGACCCTGAGTCTGTAAAAGGATCCGGATTTGCCATCTCTACCGCGACTACTCTCCTGCCGGGGGTCTTGCCAACTCCATGTCCTGTCCCATTGGGGGTCCCGCCGACTACTCTTCTGCCGGGGGTCCTGCCAACCCTATGTCCTGTGATGTTGGAGGTCCCGCCGACTACTCTCCTGCCGGGGGTCCTGCCAACCCTATGTCCTGTGATGTTGGAGGTCCCGCCGACTACTCTCCTGCCGGGGGTCTTGCCAACTCTGTGTCCTGTCCTGTTGGAGGTCCCGCCGACACCTGTTCCACCGGGGGTCCTGCCAACTCTGTGTCCTGTTCCGTTGGGGGTCCAGTCGACACCAGCCCTTGCTCCATTCGGGGTCCCATTGACACCAGCCCATGTCATGTTCAGGACCCCGTCTACGCCTGTCCCGTCGGCTCCGGTTCCTGTCCGGCCGATACTGGGTCCTGCTCGTCCTCCGGAGCTGTCCCGTCAGCGCCTTCCTGCCCGGCCTCCGGAGCTGTCCCGTCGGCGCCTTCCTGCCCGGCCTCCGGAGCTGTCCCGTCGGCGCCTTCCTGCCCGTCCTCCGGAGCTGTCTCGTCGCCGCCTTCTTGTTCGCCCTCGAGCCCGGCCCCCTGAGTGCCGCAGTCTTCGCCCTCGAGCCCGGCCTCCTGAGTTCCCCAGCCGCGGTCTTCGCCCTCGGGCTCGGCCCCCTGATTCTTCCAGCCGCAGTCTTCGCCCTCGAGCCCGGCCTCCTGAGTTCTCCAGCCGCGGTCTTCGCCCTCGGGCTCGGCCCCCTGATTCTTCCAGCCGCTGCCTTCGCCCTCGAGCCCGGCCCCCTGAGAGCCGCTGCCTTTGCTCTCATGCCCGGCCCCCTGAGTTCGCCTTCGCCCCTTTTTGGACTCTGCCTTGCCCCTGGGCCGTCCGCCCGGGACCCCTTCCGGGCCCGTCCTCCGGACCCCCTCCACCCACCCTTTTGGAAATGTTGGACTATGTTTTTTGGGACGTCTGGGATCCGTCCCTTGAGGGGGGGGTTATGTCACGATCTGTCTGTGTTGTGTTTTGTCTTGTCTTTTTCTGTCTCTGGTTTCCTGTTTTGTTTTGAAATGTTTTCCTCCTTGTGTCTTCTCTGTTCCTTCTTCCTGTGTTTGCCTTCCTGTCTTAGTTTCCCTGGTGTGTCTGATTGTCTGATTGTGTTCACCTGTTGCCCTTGTGTTTCTGCCTCCCTTACCCCAGCTGTGTCTTGTCTTGTGATTACCCCTCTATGTATTTAGTCTTGTCTTCCCCTGTGTGCCTTGTCGGTTCATTGTTTCTCCTGTCTCCCACCATGTTGGTCATGGTCAGTTTTTGTAGTACCTATTTGTTTCTTGCCATGTTTATGTTCAGCTTTTGGAATAAAGCTCGCTTTTGTTTCTAGACCTTTTTACCTTGTTTTGTAGTCTGCATTTGGGTCCTACCCTTTCCACGCATCCTAACACTAAGTCTGCAGCTCTGTGGTAAGGCTGTATGCAGGCTTTACATTGTTGAATGTTTTAAAGTAAATATAAAAAAATACTACTTTCATTACTACAGTGAAAACAGAGGAGAAAAAAAGCATGTTAAAAATATTGGGGTATATGCTAACATATCACAGATAGTTTTGAACTTCCACTCTTTTAGCACTCCTTTTTGCTGATACAGGTTTGGGCTCTCTAGTTTACTTAAAGGGGACCTATCATGCAAAATGCACTTTTTGATGTCTTTTATAATATGTGTCCCCGGTGTGTCAGGGAACTCACGCAGTGTCAGAAAACAAAACCCTCTCACTTTTCCTCCGTACCCAAATCTTTAAAAACGGGGGTACAACGGAGCTGATCCAGATTTGCGTCCGATATGACGTAATATCGGAAATGTGGACCCACAGCACTATCAGAAACAATGCCTGACTGTTTTGGACGTAATATGGTCGGTGTTTACATTAGCATCGCTAACACTCAGAGCTAACCTGTACTGGAGAGCATGTGTGTGAAGAAGCTGGATATAAAAAGGAACTCACCTTGTGGTATAACCGGCAAGAGAGAAAGCCTTTGAGCTCCATACTGTTTCAAAAATAATCCTTGATAATCCATGATATGGCGTTTCATCATGGCAGTATTTAGTTTAGATAGTAGCTGCCGGGTCCCGCATGAGCTCAGCCCCCTCCTTTTTTATTTTTTATCAATTTTCTTTATTTTTTAAAGCTTTATACCCAGCACTTTTGAAACAGGAAGTGAAATGGAGGGATATGAGGCATGGCTAGAATGGGTGATCTGTTTGGTATTTTGAGCAAAACACTTCATATGTTTTTTATATATTTTTATATATCCGAGACCTATGCTATTACCTAAAAATAGCATGATAGCTGCACTTTAAAGATAGGAAATGACAAAAAAGGCTTTAATGGTGAAGGTAATTGTAACATATTTAATGAAGCTCAGCGTAAGTTCAACCAGGAAGACCGTCTTTACTCTTCATTTACTATTCCCATGTAACTACTCTCAATAAGTGATCGGGGGCGTCACTCTCCAGCTTAACCAATCACTTCGCTCTATTCCCAAGAGCCTATCATAGCGCTCTGCCAAACCTTTTAAGTCTGCTCCCCCCTCACAGCTGTCATTTCAGGTGACTCTACGCAACCCTCCTCCACTCCTTTTCTCCTCCTGTCCCTCCGAATCCAGGGTCAAGCTAAACCACTCCTCTTCAGACCGACCCAACTATCCATTCACCACCACCAGGGTCTAGACCCCGGGGGGTTTCATCGGATCGGTTCTACCCTCCCGAATGATACTTCCTGCACAACGGGGCCTAATTGCCAAAATCACCATTACATTCATTTGTGTATCTCTGCAATAAATATGTATCTTACATCAAAACCGTCTCTCCTGATTGAACTATTGTCTGCAACTGTAACACAAATGCTACATTTTTATGTATGTGTAGTTTGCCCCCTATTGGTTCCTTATTCTAACATCTGTGAATTTATATGCACTTAATTAATTACACTTTTGAGAAAATCTGACCGTTTGCTTTCTGGCAGATGATGACTGATTCATGCTTCTTTTGGCGGCTGCCCTCTTGAGGTGACTAATATAAGCAGTGATTCTGAAATAATGCGATCACAGCTGTATGTTCATAGACAATTAAAATCCGTTGTTAAAAATAACAATTTTATCACACTGTTCAGTGAGTAATGTTCACTAAACTATATTTACTGTAGCATGAACTAATGCTAACATAAGCATGCTTAGAGGTAATTAACATTTGATATTATATATGGGTGACATGGCTCTGGTACAGGCTAGTCTGAATGACATAATTACAAACTATGTACTGTAGACCTTCCAGCAAGCTTTTTTCTGTCTAATTTAGAGATGCAGTTCAATAGTTCAGCAATATTTTGTTAAGTTATTAAACCAACTCTTAATCTCCAATTTATCAGGGTTTTTTTAGGAAACCTTCGACCATCTTCAGAGATGGGCACAAAAAACTGCAGCTGATTAAAGGACAAACATACCATTCTCTAAACTTGAAAACATAATTTCTTTCCTCGTCATTCCACGGTCTACATGTGTTGTCATTGACAGACCCACTGTGCGCCTCCATGGCTCAGGTGTTCTCACAGTCCAGATGCTGAGCATGACGAGCAGAAATCTAATGGATGTGCCTATTATTGCTGTGCTGATGGCCTCGGGGGTTGGAGGCAGCAGGTGTGCTGGAACTGAAGCCATGCAGAGCAAATGTTTGGTCTCCGCTTCACACAGGATGAGTCAACATGACCGGAGTAACCCAAAGGACTTTTCTCAAACATCCCTGGCCTTTGTGCGTGTTCGTGCCAATGTGCGTGTGTGGTAGGAAGACAGGGTTGTGTATAGGTGAGAAGGACCTTGACATATTTAATTAAAGCATCTCCTTCCCTGAATGACTTTTCTACACCTGTTTTGAAATCCTAATATCAGGCTGTGTCTGCTAAATGTACAGATAACAACACACGTTTTGTGTGAAAATAAATGCACAGCTACAGATTTGAATACAAGTAATCTCAATCACAAGTAAGCATCTGTCTGTAAACATGGTGTTTATAAAATGCTGCTGGACCTTGCCTTTGTCTGAGTGTGTGTGTGTGTGTGTGTGTGCGTGTGCGCGAGCGAGTAGTTAATAGTTGCAGGTTGGCATGTGAGACGCGCCTTTGTCTTCATTAGAACAACACCATGACGTGCAGCATTCAGCACAATGGCTTCATTTAGCCTGCCGATGTGCGGGAGCTGCTCTGTAATAACAGGGGTCAGGACCTGAGTGGGAGCGCACCATCACACTGCCACCGCCCTCTTCTGTGATGAAAGACGCTGTCAACAATCCCTTTTTCTGCCGCGCTAATCTACGTTGCTAATACGCCTCTCTCTCTCCATGCCTGGCACTAAGCTTTCGCTCTCCGCAGAACCCCAGCCTCTCTTTCTCTTTTTTCTGTCTCCCTGCTGAGTTTTACACTCGTCTCTTTCCCTGATCTGCGGCGCCTAATCATTCTTTTATTCCACAACCTTCCTCTAGTTCTCTTTCCCTCTCTCAAGATGTTCCTGTTTATATCCTTTTATGTATTTCTGTATATATGTTTTTCAGCCTTCTAGGTTGCTTTCTATATCTGTTTTCCCAACTCCTGTAACTTCTTTTTTGAAATGTTGCTTTGCTGTGTAACAGAACGAATCAGCTGCTCTGGAAGTTGCTTAGCAGTACCATTCATATATAGCTGGAGTGAATGTACACAACTTTCTTTTAGATAGCCCTATTATTTCAATTTTGTGGAACTTTTTACTTTATTTCACCACCTTCTTCACCATTGTGTATACTTTTGCTTTACTAGATGTATTTTTGTTCCTTCTAAACTGTGTAGTTATTAAAAACTTAAGTTATAGTACATTTTCAATTTTTTACTAGCTCATTAGTCAAAATTTGCCTTTTGACCCAGTGAAATGACCTGATCAAATTAAATATTGTAATTTACCACCTAAATATAGATTTAGCTAAGACTTAGAGAGCTACAACATAAGCAAACCCTTACATGCCTTACATACTTCAAAACGGCTGGCTGCATCACGGCCTGGTACGGCAGCTGCACCGCCCTCAATCGTAAGGCTTTACAGAGGGTGGTGAAAACTGCACAGCACATCACCAGGACGGAGCTGCCATCCATGGAGGATCTTTACTCCCAGCGGCTCAGGAAGAAAGCCCTCAGGATTACAAAAGACCCCCATCCCCCCAGCCACAAACTGTTCTGTCTGCTGCCGTCTGGCAGGCGGTAACGCAGCATCAGGACTAAAATCACCAGACTCAGGGACAGTTTCATCCCACAGGCCAGAAGACTATTAAACACCTGAACTTGAAACAACATCATAACATTAATCTGGCTGCTACTTAGGAATTATTTATCTAATATATCATTCCAATCACTTGCACTATTTCACTTTTTGTTACTATTTTTCCTTTTGTATTTACTTGCACTATTTTTTTCTGTTTATCTGTGTTTTGTGTTGCACTGTTGGAGGAGCCTGTGACCTAAGATTTTCATCGTCATAACTACACTGTAGCTATGTTCGTATGACCAATAAAAGCCTTGAACCTTGAACGACTACACGTCCACAAACATATCTAAATAGGTCTTCTACTACTACTACTACTGTTAGAGATAACATGTATGTTTTTGTCACCATACATGACGTAGTGTCACAGTCAATCAAACAAGGTTTTGATTACAAGGGTGTCCAACATACTGACAAAGTGAGTGTTTATACATTATGTACGACTTCCCTCTCAGCTGTTCTGATATCATATGTCTGCTCTGAAAATATCAGTCCTTCTGTCTACATTAATTACACTGGCTGTCTGTCATATGATTTCCTACCATGTGTGAGGCATCTATCATATTGTCTCTCTTTGCATTTGTGTGTGTCTGCACATCCATGGTTTTGCACACGTATATCTAGCAGGATAGTTTCTACTCCCTGATGTATAAAATTGTTTTATTCCAGATAGTAGCTCTCATAGAGATTTCTGAGCATGCACGCATAGGCACAGCCGCACACACACTGACAGTTGGAGAGATGGGTGAGCTTGAAAGGAAGCCAGGGAATTAGGGGAGGACGAACAGCAAAGGAGATTGGAGCAGAAGGCAACCTGTGAGCTACTAAGATATAAACAGGTGAATGATTTTCTGTTCCCTCTCAGATTGTTTCCTCATCTCTCAGCCTGGCTCGCTCCTTAGAGAGACTAGCTGGAACCGCAGTGTCTTCCTAAGCATCCCGGGTAGACTATCTGGCACAGACATAGCTGGGCTACTGTCGCTCCTCTGTGCACTGCTGGCCGCCGTGCGCCACTGGCCAAGTTGTTAAAATGCACAGCCTTATTTTCTGCTCTGAATCGCATTAGCTCTGGGGCTGTCGTAAACTGATACAAGCAGCAGCCCTTAAACGTACACACAATCTTCGAGAAGAACACCCTTTGTGTGCTCACATAGTTATTCCCTTCAACACACACACATGCACCATTGCTCACACATCATTTGGCAACACACAACTGCAGGCAAAAAACATGAACACTATCCTGGAGGACCAAATGCTCTGACCTTTGCAAAGATTCATCTTTTTTCCTCAAAGCGCTTTTGTCTCTTTTCCATTTTCCATTCCATTTGGCAGGGTATAAAATAAAAGAGGAAAGAGAAATTTGAAGTGAAATCCAGGAGATGGAAATGCCAGACAAACACCTGCTGCAAGTTCAGCCACTTCATAAACCTTACAATATATTTCCTCTTTTATGAGTGACACAATATTGTTACATAAAAGCAGTTGGTGTGTGTGACATATTGAAAGTCATGTTAATTAAACATGTGGTTGTTCTGCTGGAGTTACAGCTACTCACACTATTCAAAAAATGCGTGGGTGAACATGGCAGTGCTTGTGTGTGAGCGAATGCTTGCTTGCATATAGTTAGTTAATCCTTTAAACTTCTAGGTGTTTAATCCTTTGTGTTCTTTTAATTAGCACTCCTCCTCAGGGATTACATCTGCTAAGAGAAAAAAATATGTTTGTTTCCAGGTAAAATCAGAAACTACCAAATACAAGATGTTTAAACAGGGATTTGTTTTTTAAGGAAGAGGCTTTGTCGAGAGGAAGCAACAGTGAAAAGACCAAGTGGACAAACAGGCCGAGACAACAGCCAGCCTTTCAGACAGAGTGGCAGTGACACCTCTCTCAGCGAGTCTCCGAGCTGTCACTCCCAACTAGCCTGTCACCTCCCCCCTCTCCATATCATTGACTTGCCACTGACTTAAACACACTTTTGCCAAGCCCCTCTGAAATGATGCATTGTGCTGTAGGAGTTATCATAGAGGACAATACTCTCCTGGAACACAGTCGTAAAGTGGACTTGAGAGAAAGGAGCTGGCTGCTTCACTTTCTCTCTGTGGTTGCTAGGTTAGTTCTCCACACAGAATCACTGGGGCCTTTATTGGCGGCTGGCACCATCTCCAGCCCCCTGACTGTGTGTAGGGAAGAAAGGGTGGGCGGCAGAGGGGAAATCATCCCTCTCACTCAGGGTGGCGTGCTAGGACTTCCAAAGCTCCTGCCACCCCTTGTGCCCCGTTCTGTCCACTGGCGCTCCCATGCCTGATGGCTGGTTCCAGAGGCCCCGCTCTCTGGCTCTGACCTCAATCCGTCTCGTTAAACCATAATTGGAAATGAGCTAGACATTTACCTCTCTGGATATATATCTGTGAACTCGCCCTCCTCTGGGAAATCTGTACCTGCGTGTCCCCTTTTTAAATCAAAGGGTGGGATTTCTCACCTTCAGCTAAAATCATTTAGGGAGATCTGTGCCGAGGTGAAGGTGTGCACTGTCACAGAGATATTTCAGAGAGTTTCTAAGCCCCAAGGCGCTACTTTACAGCTCAAGAGACAGAGGGGCAAAATGACACTCGCTGCCAGCCTTTAATCTTTTAGATGACAAATTCAGGTGGGATGTCACACCCTCCACTGCAGCCATTTGCCATCATACTGTAGATCATTAGTAGACATGATTTGTAATGAATGAAGACTAGTTTACCGTTCATTTTGTGACAGTTTAATGTTGTATAATTCTCTGCTCTACTGCATATAACATAAGGAACATTGCCAGAACAAAGGGGGATACTTATTACCCTGAAGGCAACACTAATACCTAAAAGTAGATACTGCAGTATCAGACTGCATTTTGATGTCCATTGGCTAATTCGTGCAGAAGTGGTTCTGTTTATCACAAGTGTGCAAAATTGTGTCAGGATTGCACAAAGTTCTCAATGTGCTTAATAATGGAGAAAATACACATGCAGAAACAAAACAATCACTGAACACACAGACACACTCTCTGACGCTGTCTTTCCCATCGCTTTCAGACTAATCCACCTGCAGACAGAGCGCCTCCACAAGAAGATCAATGGCTGTGTCCTTGGAACCAAAAACTGAAGGTCGGCTTTTCCTATCTTTCCCTATCTCTGCCTCAGAGTGTATATGCACACTATGCAGTCATTGTGTAGAGATATATATATGTAAAACAACAGATCAGTGGTTGTGCGGGAGGGTGCCAGATGATTCATATACATTGTTTCCTTTAATCCTAATTTTAAAAACATTGCAATATATTTACCATATTCAAAAATAATCTTTTAATACAATTTAATAAACCCCTTAAGTGAACCATACTATTTCTTAACATCACTTCCTGTCAATGAAACGCTTGTATCCTAACACAAGTCGGCTCTCTCTGAGCAGTGGATCTGTCTTGCTTTTGGTTTTGCTCTGGACAACTTTGTTTGTGACCCCTGATGAAAAACAGTTGTTGTGTGCTACGTGCCCCATGTTCTAGTGTCATGGATTTGATTCCTCATCATCTACAGACTGCGACTGAGTTTATTTAAATGAGTTAGATACTGTAAGGATGACACTAGCTTACTGAAGTACACTGAGCTGTACTGCATTCCCTGTATGCCCTGGAGATAAAGTTGACCCCCCTAAATGTCATTGTATAATTCACAATATGGTCTATGAGTCTTTTGATTCAATGCATGTGCATGGTTATCAAACACACGTTATGTAAACGGATCACATCATGTTGACTTTTACATAATTACTAAAATAATAACCAGAACACTTTTGAAAGCAAGGACAGACAAACTGAAATTGTTTTGACATAAACAGTATCAGAAGAAAAGTTAAAATATAGCTCACAGAAATGAAAAATAACCAAATGGTTCAGAGCACGCTCCCCTCTCCTGCAGGGGGGCGTGGTCAGCTGCAGCTCACAGAATCAGCCCCCTGCAAAAACAGTGCTGGAAAGAGCAAATGGAGCGAAATGAGGCATGGCTAAAATGCAGGATCTGTTTGGTATTTTGAAAAAAAAACTATATTTATATACTTTATATAGGTATGGCCCAATATATTGTTCAAATATAGCACGATAGGTGTCCTTTAAGTGCTTTGACATAAAAAAATTCATCTGTGTAAGGCGTAGTACTGTAAAAAGTAACTGGATGGCCTACCTGCCTGTCAGCCTTCCATCTGTGCACAAACTTATCTCGTGCCCTCATTGGTCATGTGCGCGTTCGTGTGTGTTGGAGGAGGGGCTCTGTAAGGAAGTGGCAGATTTTTTCCGGTTGTGTATTTTCAAATTCTAGCGCACTCGAGCTGGTTTCTCCAAAATTACCTACCCCACCTTTAACTCAAAATGTGGAAAGAGCCAGTGTCTGAATAGAAGAAGTCTCACTATTCTAACATTCATCTTACCTTAAAATGAAAATTTGACTGCCTGCAACTTTTTCTTTTGCTTCATTCCATGCGCTGAAAAGGCTCATAAACATCAACCTTTAGTGTGAAAAATAAAACAATGCATAATTGGCAGACACTGAATTACAGATATTCTTTCGATGGGCACACACATAAAACAATGACTCTTTTATCTCGACTGTGAACATCAAAGAACACGGTTTTCTATCAGGGTGAAGCACCCTGAGATGAATCTCATGCTTGAATAATAATAAGCACATTTTTCTAAATATACAGACCTGTTTATCCCCATGGTGAGGAAAATACATATTTATATGCACATTTCCGTACACCCATTCACAGTGTTAGATGAATTTCAATCTAATCCATATTTTGTCTCTATTATTATATGTGCTATAAAGAATGCCATTCAGCCCAGAAAATAAGCCACTGTGTGAGCATTATCAAACCGGTGCAGTCAAATAAAGCTATGATTGGTGTGTGAAATGAAATTCATGTTTGCTCCCTCAGCACCTTTACTGTCTCGGAGAGCATAGCATATCTTGGGCTTTTTTGTTCCAGAGGCGGATAGTTTGTATGTCTATGCGATGGTGGGTGAATATAAATGGACTTTTATATCTAACTTCTCTGATGGTCTTTCGTCATGTCAGCAAGCAAGGTGCAATCAACAGATACTTAGTCACAAGCTACTACACAACAAGTAGTACAGTACATTACAATGTGTACAGTTATTAAACTGAGTTCAAATGAAAAAATCCCTTTCAAATGATGCCAAATTAATAATCGTCAACAATGGGCATCAATGACCAGAACAATGTCCTTCCTCTCTCCAGAAACAAGAGCTTCTTAGCCATTCTGAGGCCAGTAGCTGACCTATTTAAGTCTCATAATGATGATGAAGCTGCCAAACTAATGACCATTTCCCGATTGCATTAGAAAGCACTTCCTCTCGTTGTGGTGCAATGGCTTCGGCTAAATGCATAAGCCAGACGCAGTTTGTCTGACAGAGTCAAAGTCAACCAACCACACAGCCCGGCAGGGCGCAGGAGGACCTCTAGGAATGAATCACTAAATGTAATAAACATTGAAAACCCACCTTCTTATCTTAATGTTACTTATTGTCTTGAACTAAAAAAAAGCATGAGGGTTTCAGACAGAGTGAACGAAGACTAAAACAGATTGAGAGGATTAATGGATGTTATCTGGAGAAAAGGAGATGTCCCTTGTGTTGTTTCTTCTTTGTTATTATACTGTATGTATGCTTAATAATAATAAACAAACAATACACAGCACTTATGGCGAAAGGAAATCAACAGAATGATGTACAGTACAAGTTTCACTCCATACTGTATATCACAGTGAGAAGCGAAATGACCTGTGTGATGTGATACATGACTGTGTAAATAAACAATACATCGAGTTCCAGTGATTCTGCCGTCTGTTATTCGTGGCTTGTATTTGATCCGACCATGAGATGCTGTCACTGTCAATCAGTTAGTAACTGGTCTCTCAGTCTCCTCGCCATATTGACAGCTGATCTGAAGCCCTCTCATCCCGAGCTTTCAACAGAGCTGAGCAACGCGGACGTGGACCATCACACAACATGCATCTAAAGCGAAGCAGATTGTCGGAGCTAGTGGAGCAGACAAGATGAGCCGGAAACAGATTAGTCCATTTTGATATGTTTAGCTGCTACTCTGGGGAATGCACGCAGGCCCACATGAGAAGATGAGACATGCTGGAATACGAAGGAAGGATTGACGGAAACACTAGGACCCATTCATCGGCTGACACTGTGTCGAGACTGGTAAACAAAGGGCCGAGAAGCAAAGAAGACATGTTGCTGTTTGATAAGGAATTTCATAAACCAGTAGAGTAGAAGACTATTATTCTAAATTCAGCAATTGCAGCTACTAACTCCATTAACATGTAAATTGCTCCCACATTTTGCGAAATGTCTTACCAGGAGTTGGGTGAAGGAAACACACATATCAATGTAGTCTCTGTGTGAGAGACCTCAACTGCATGTGTTGTCAGTATGCTTGTTGGGTTACTGAAGTACATCCCCCATCTCCCAAAAAGAAAAGAGAAACTCACAACCTTTATAACTCTGTTAAACCATCAATCTAACAAGCATGCTCACTTCAAGAATCCCCCTTTTTTGCTTCAAACCACTATTACCTCAACTTTTTGTGTGTGAACAACTCGGAGCACCACCCTTTAGAAAACTGTTAAAAAGTGTGGGCCTTTATCTGTTATCACAGATTCTTTAAATGTCTCTTTTCTGAACTCTTTGAAACACATATGCGGATAACCTCACACATGCCTTCAGCTTGGTGCAGGGGATCGAGACCAGGAAATGATAATAGTCTCCCCCAAGACCATTGTTATGGTTCACCTTTTGGCTTAAATCAGCTGTAGATTCATTGTAAGGAAGGGACTTCATTTGTGATGTACAGTAGTATGGCACTTTTATGACAGAATGAGGAAAGTGATGTTATGAGTAATACGAATAATATATTTTGTAATCAAGTAAATAGGATATTAAAAAATATCCTGCCCACACTCTCCCATCAAAACTATCTCATCTCTTTGTTTGTGCTTCTTTACTTACACACACCCACACACCAGGAAGACTATTGTGTGAGGATAATAACATCAGTTTCCTTCTTTTCTTTGAAACAGGAGGTCTGTTCCCCAATCAGTTTCTCCCTTTATACTAACCATTACTTATTCCCTTCATTCCCAAATGTTCACGCAGTCTCAGTCCAGACCACTGGGACGGTACAGCAAGCGCATCTCCCTGACGGGCGCCATCTGCCTGTTTCTCTCCTCCTGTCATTAGCCCATCTATGAGATGTTCCCAACACATATCATTGGCTGCAATCTGTCTGTCTGCCTTTACCGCCAACCAAACATCTGAACAGCCGACTCTCTGATGGGTGGAGGGCTGGAAACTTCTCCTGCCCGTCTGCTTATTCTGCCACAACTCCCCCTTCTGCACATCACACCTCCTTGCTTCCCCGTCTCTACTCAGAAAAACTTTAACTTTGTTTCATCTTACAAGTCATCATCTCTAATCCAGCACTTTTCTCTCTCTCTGGCCTTCTCCTGCTTCTCTTCCCTCATTCTTGCTACATCCCCTCCTGCCCATTTCCGTTCCCGCTGGCAGGGTGCAGCCATATATTCGCCTGTTACTGCGAGGGAGTGAGCGATGTGCGTGTCGCCCACGGTGGCAGAGGGAGCAGCGGAGCCTGACGTGAACATACGCTGTGAGAGCTCCCATTTATAACTCTTTCTCCTAATGAACAACAAGCTGAATGAAACACGGATGCAATTACCTTCAGGAACTCATTATCATAAGGATGAACAAAAGTACTTGCTCTCACCATAAAGTGGAAAAGTCCGAATGGATGCTAATGGCCTATTGGCGGAGAAAAGAAAAAAGATAGGAAATTGAACTTCCATGCAAAAGAGGCTAGCACTCAGACTGTGGAACATTTTCTGCTCTTCGGCTCCAAGCCTGGCAACCTGGAGCCAAGGGAGTCACAGCCAGATTTGCCATCTGAATCTCTAACCTCACAGTGTGTGTCAGCAGGCAGGTTTACACCTCCCTCTCTTGCTCCACCATCATTGCCATGTTACCTCCATCTTGCTTGATCACATGTCATTTGATCAAGTACTCATGATTTCTGGGGAGGGTTTGCAAACTGGCTGAATCCGTTTTGCTCCTTCTCAAGCTCTCCCATGTTACATGTTGGATAGGATAATCAAAACCTTCGAGCCGTTAAATCTAATCTACCTGCTTTAGAACAGTACTAATAGGTTCAAATATGTAAAAATGCAGAAAGCGTTGCCGGGCAGTGCATGTGTGTGCATAAGTGTTGCCAGAAAATGAGAAAGAGCATGATTAATCCTCAAGCTTCAGAGCTCAATTTGTCAGCTGTCCTTCCTTCCCCACTTGCTGCACACTCTCCCTCCACCTAGCCCCAAAACGTAAACAGTAAGGAGGCGTCAGTAGGTTAATTAGCAGGAAGAATATGGTTGGGGGCTTGGAGACAGAGGAGACAAACAGGAGGCACTCGCTTTCCTTGGCCCCTTCCTCGCTGACAGATGCTGCCACCGCCAGTGCCACGACCCCACTCAGCACACTTCTGGAGAAGAAAAAAACAGACATTTGGAGGAACAGGGAGACAGTTGGAGCACAAGTAGCTCTGGCCATATAGTAAATACATGACTCGAGAGGTTTTATCAGCCCCGGATAAGGAATTCGTCTTGCTGTCGTTTATGCCCATAAAGCTCCTTAGTGGTAGAGTGTTGGTCTACGAAGCCGTGGCCATATGGCGGACTTCCTTAGTGAGGTACTGTAGTTAGAGACAGAGAGGCTCCCAGAGGACTGCTCCTTCTGGATGTGAGGCAGGAGCATCTCAAGGTCATTCAGTGGAGAACAACAGAATATAGAGAATCAGTATCAGTGACAGGTGATGGGTGTATTTTTCTTGTGGGTTATGAGCTACTGTGAGATGTAGTGTAAACAACAAGCTTAAGACAAAAAGATACAGTAAGATTGAAAGTTGCCCTTAAGCTGTGCAGTGTAGCTCGACCACAACTGTATTCTTTGTCCGTTTAGTGAGGAGCTAGGAGGTGGGCGGCAGGCGGGAGGAGGTACAGGTCTTTGACAGAGTGGCTTCATTACCTCAAGTGAAGGGCAATCTGGCTTCATGTAGAGAGGGAGAAGGAAAGAAAGAAGGGAAAAGAGAGAAGAGTACTGTATATCACTAGAGTGCGCAATATATGTGATCCGTGTGACTTCATTTTGGATTTGAGGTCAAATCAAACAGCCAACTAACCAGATGAAAACTAAAAAAGGTGCTGCCTTTATTTTAAACCCAATGCGGGTGCAAAATAATACATCAAGACCTCTGGACAATGTCTGGAGAACCAGGTCAGGTCATTGTCTGGTTTCCTTTCACAAATGAAGTACACTACAGGAGATCCTTAAAATACTCCATTTAGTTTAGGACAAGGGTGGCTTATGGTTAGAGTTTGGTGCAGATATCACAAGTAGCCTGTTTTAATTTGGGTCACAAATAAAGAATTCTTGTCGTTTTGATGTCCAAAGTTTCCAAATCTTGTTATCGTTTTAAATGACCCTTCTTCTTTACTTGCAGACATTTGTGTTCTCACATACATGTAATGTCTGGATCATTTCAGGGTTACAGTGAATGTATGAAAGGGGCTTTGGTCAAATAAGATCAACCTTGGAAAATAATAGTTTGTCCACTTTCTAAAATGTGCGAATTCCCAAAACATATTTAACATGTCTAACATAAGTTGGAGTATTACATTATAAAACATGTTTTATTTAATGGAGCTCGCACATGTGTACAAAAACAATTATTCCACCAAGACAGATCAACTTTTCATCTCGACATTGATCCTATCTCGCTGTCTTGAGCTTCTTTTCCGGCAAACTCGAACTGATGCATTACCCTCTACAACTGCAAAGGTTCTGGTTACATTATCATGGGCACACGCTCAAAGTGGAAAAGTAAAGCTATACCTCCATGGATAAAGCTTTGTCGATGGAGTAATGGGCTTTCCTGATGGCAAGGGACCATAATATCCTCTAAAGAGGTTAGAGCTGCAGACTGGAGAATGAAGAATATAGTGCAGTGTGGGGGAAGTGAAATACCAAGACAGACTGTGAAACACCCAGAGACTGGCTTTGGTTTAGCATTTATGATAAATTGATGTCTTTGTCTTATTGTTCTCCTTCTGCTGTTAGACTCCTTCTCTCATTTCTCTGTCCTTGCCTGTAAACAGGCAGCTCAGTTGGCATATTCAGGGCAGAGTAATGATACGTCCATCTTTGCTCGGCCACTGGCCACAACTCATTCATCTGGAGAAACAGTGGGACGTACTGTAGGAAGGAGTGAGGAGAGGGATAAATCTAATGGGAAATATTAATGCTACGCTATCTGATGACTTCATCTTCTCTGCCTGTTTGCTTTCATTTAACAGTTCATAATTTACTGACGTGAATACAGTAAATACAACAGTGAATCAATAAGGCTATAAACCATGTTGAAGAAAGCGCTGTGGTCAGTTGAAGGGTACAGTGGAGACTTGAGCACAAGCAGCCAGCCAGGAGAAAGCGATATATATGAAGGCGTTCTCATCTCAGCCGGCCTCACGCTCTGCTGAACATCATCAGTGTTGAATTACACCTCCAACTGAATCAACACACTGCACACTTTCCAGGTCCTCTTTCCACCTGTCCGCCGTGTACCAGCAATATTCAATGTCAATAACACAGAAGAGAATGAAACTCATCTGCGGAAAATGACTTACGCCATAAAAGGAAAACTCACCGGCCAGACGAAACGACATTCTGAAATGTATTTGTATGCTAGAAATAAAGCCGGGCTTGATATACCCTGCTCTTTGCAGTTCATTTCACAATAAACCCTAACAAAAGGATTCAATATGAAATACAAATCTTTTTTTTTGGAGGGCTTTTTCCAGCACATGCAGGAAGTCCTAACAAGGCATGGCATTTAGAAAGAAAAATAGTAACCCAGTGTGCGCTCCTCATGAATCTTGGGGCTGATGCAGTACAATTCCATTAGCCCTCCTCCTCCAGCTGAGAGCTCTCTGTCTGTCATTCATCACCAGCTGCAGCACAACACAGTAACAACAGCGATGAAAATTTACTTTCCCCGCCACGCTCCTCCATTCGTCTGTCTCTCTCTCTCTACCTCTCTCCCCTCCCAAACTTTCTCAATCACAATTAACCTCTAATTCCTGCAGTTTCTATTCCATGTGTGAATAACAAATGGGAAATACTGTCTTCCCATGACATCTGGCCACAAGCTGCTCCCTCTTGATACTAGAATTACAAGAGGAATGGCTGAATGTCAATACCAGCAGCACCACCTCCAGTTCAATCCACTGAAACTGTAGAAACTTTTTTCATAAAAGTTTAATTTCAAATGGCTTTTTCACAAGAGAAAGACTCATTTTGCTTTTCGTAATAGTCATACAGGATAGCTCTGTCTGTGAGGGCAGCATTTAAAGCACTTTTTCTGTAACACACCATGTGGAGCTGCCTTGTTTTTCAATGCAAAAGGAAACGCAATAGAGTGTAACTCAAACAAACAGCTTCTGTGAAATACACTTGCACTAGCTCATTCTGTATTTCTGCACACTCAAGTTCACATTTCCTCACTGTATTTTTCTCTCGCTCTACATTTCCCCTTCTGTCTTACAATCTTTCTTTCTTGCTCCCTGTCTCTCACCTTATTTCTCTATCTAGAAATCTCTCTCCTCTTACCTCTCTGTGGTGCCTGTTTGCAGGTTGAGTGACAGATTTGGTTCGGGGTTCAGACGGAGAGAGGCTGGTTCTATTTCACAGGTTTCAGGCTATTCCAGTTGGGTCATGACTCTGACAGTTGCAGAGCGCTCACTAATGTTGTTTTAGACTATCATACAGTAAGAGTCTGTCTGGACCTCAAGGCCATATTTTCGAGTGTCCCTCCAGGCTGTGGAGATGTCACAGCATATGCAAAGAGAGGTTCTGCAGACACACAGGCTATTATAGTTAATAGTCACTGTGAGGGGAAAAAGAGCCAACCAACACTGTCTTTTTCACTTCATACAGGAGCTCATTGTTTTTAAGTTATGTTATGCACACAGACACACAAGTACACACAGATACAAAAAAAGTAGGATTTTATTCCTTTCAGACATGTCCCTTGTGTGAGTTTTTTTATCGGGAGATTTTGTTAATTATCACTGAAATTCATAGTGTGCCTGTTAATTGTGCAAATTAAATGAATCTTACCAATGTGACTGCGTATTTATGTGGGTAAACCTCACAGACTCCCTTGTGGGCCCCTGGATGGCCATAAACACAAGGACACGTTCATTAACAGTTTGAATGAGTGTGAGGAACATGGTGCAGTGTGGCCATGCGTCCATGTGTGCACGATGGGGTGGAGAGCCACTGTCTCTGAAGGGCAAGAGACGGAGCGGTTCCTGGCAGCTCGGGACTGGAACTGGTCCAAACAGTCCTTTGGCCCATTGTTATGTGGGATAATCCAACATTTGGCAACCAGTAGCAGCACCAGGTGGTCCTGTCCACACACAGAAAAAGAAGATGGACTGGAAACAGGATGAGCGCATGCTGGGTCATCCCTGGAGGATTGAGGATGTCTGAGAAACATCAGCTCACAACAGGAGGACATAGGACTGCTCTGTGGTGGTATACTGTAAAGAAAATACTGCATGTTTTTTGGATTCGTGAGAAGCACATTGTCGTATTTATGTGTTTAAATATATACACAGGGTTTGCGTAGGCATGAGACAACTTGGAAGGAGTAACGCAACATTTGTTGGTTGCAACACCTTCCAAAGAAAAATGTGAGCTTTTTGAGTGTGTGTGTGTGTGTGTGTGTGTGTGTGTGTGTGTGTGTGTGTGTGTGTGTGTGTGTGTGTGTGTGTGTGTGTGTGTGTGTGTGTGTGTGTGTGTGTGTGTGTGCGTGCGTGCGTGCGTGCGTGCGTGCGTGTGTGTGTGTGTGCGCGCGCGTGCGTGTGTGTGTGTGTGTGTGCAGGGAGGTATTCCTGTAAATAAAGATTGCTGTGTAAAATTGCTCGGACAAGCACTGACTGAGCAAGCACTGAATCCGGCTTTAAGTGGGTGTGAAGGACAGAGAGATATCCAGCCGTGTGAGCTGAGACTGTTCCACATTTTCTGCAACCTCAGGGAATGTCCGCTGCTACAGCTAGTAAACAAAACAACAAAAAACAACACATGACCTACATGCATAACAACCCCAAACCAATTGAAGCTGCTGATGTGAGCTGACAGTGGCTGAATGGTCAGCAGGAAAACAAGAAGGGAAACAAGAACAAGTATCTGGCAAGCGGCTGACTCTTGACCCATGGTAGGTCCTACGTTCACATGTTCGACAGAGAAAAGGTGAGTGTTGCCCTTCAGGATGTCAGAGCGTGCACTTGATACATGATAATGTATGTCCTGAAGTTTGATTCTATTTATGTATATGTATTTTTGTGATGATGCTCAAACCAGCCTTGGAGTGTATCTGATGGCTTTGAGACACATATGATTGTTTTCCACGAGGCCCAGTATAAATGATCCAGCCGAGTGAAACTCTCATCGCTCACAGGCTGTGCTCATTCACCATTACTCAGCCCTGATCGGCTAGATCTCCACCTCTTTCCTTATGAGAGAGGCAGGAGGAGAAATGAGCAGAGATAAACAACCAAACAGCCAAATTCAAAGTAGAGCGGTAGAAAGGTAGACGCACGGAATAAAGGAATGGGGTTTCAGAGGAAAACAGAGAGATACAAGAAAGAAAAAAGAGCGGAGAAATGCAAATCATTTACCTGGAGAACAGTGGTGTTTCTCTTCTGTGTGTCTCCTGAAAAAAAACTAATTGATCTGTCCACTGTGCGATTACCTCTCATCACTGGCTGATTGACTGTCTGTCAGATGCACTCACTCTCTCTGGATGCTCAAACGCACATGGCATCCATCTCTATCAACCGCACACAGTGTATATGCGTGTGCACTCAAATGCATGGGCCCTGACAGGCACCTATCACTACTCAGCTTCACTGCAGCCCTCCTGCAGACCCAGGCAGCGAAGACAGATAGAGGGGTTTGACAAATGACGACAGCATTGTTTAGATGGGAGATGTGGAGATTGCGACCGAGTGAGCGTCCCTAGCATGCTGTCACACAGTGTGGGGTAAGGGATGTCACTGGTGGGAAGGGGATGGGATGGAAACAGGGACGAACAATGGAGAATGGCAGATACATTTTTGAACTGGATTACCAGTCAAGAAAATGAAAAACGGTCATAAAATGAACGTCTTCCATCGAGCTTTTTAAGATTGACGCTGCTCTTTCGTAAAGGACCTCAGGTTTTTACTATCTGACCTTGTGCCAGGAGGGTTTTCACAAGTTTTTCCAACTCTTAAAGAAACAAATTAAGTGGGTTTGTTTTGGTTCATGAGCACAGTATTAGGTTGAACATGGGTTGACCCTGAAGCTAGTCTGAGGTGAAACTTGCTGTTTCAGGGTCAGCTAAGCTGAGGTTGTATGCTGAAGGAGAGGACAGCCTACTCTGAGAAAAGAGACAAATACAAAATAAAAATATCCATCCAATAACAGCTCAATGTGACCCACAGCAGAGACACAAGCAGCATATTTCACAGCATTGGCTCTGTGTTGACATTCAGAGAAATTGAAGTCACACACCTAAGATTTATTTCTCACCACTAGAACCAAAATGTGAATTATTCAGCCCCCTATACACTACAAATAATATATATATATATATATATCTGTTTTTATATAAATGCACATGTAGATATATGATGAAAGGTTAGGCTTATGATGGCTACAGAGGACAGCTGAGTCTACTGTAAAAGAAAGACTGCAGTACACGACCAAAACTCTGAGCCGGTCAGTATATAGTTATTAAGGTTTAGTTGGGTTTGATGTCTTTTGACATTGGGAATCTCAGCATCTCACTTCTGACGTATTGCACGCTTCATGCTCCAGTGTTCATGGAGGCAGAATGAGTTCAGCGGATAGGCTGTCAGAGGCTCCGTCTGTCAGGATGACTGTAGGGTCAGAGGTCACATTGGGATATGGATAGTGGAAGGAGAGCAGCTCCAGGCAGCAGTCTACAGTGATGGCTTACAAATGTGTTTGTAGGCGTAGGACGGGGCATACTGACTGTCTTCTTCTTTGTTTTTTTCATTGCTCCCCACTGCCCACAGGACTGTTATGGTCTGAAGGGGCCCCGGTGGATACAGTTGATGTAAATCATCCAACCATGTATGAACGGAGGCCTACCCCTTAAGGAGACGCAGAAGATGTAAACTGAAACTGACCCGATCTTCTCAGTGGCCGATTCGTAGTCTTCGGGATCTTCTTTTGCATTGCAGAAGTTCGACCTACTGACGTATTGCTTTACTATGCTGCACTGTAGATCCCTTGTTTTAGTAACTTTGTTTTAGGGATAATTAGTGGATATACTTGGTGTTTTTCTTATGAGACATTTGAAAATGAAACCCTATTCGTTCAAAGCATATTTAAATGCCTTTCTAATAATGACAATAATTATTGTGTCCCTATTCACATACATACAATTTGCTTTTTTTGCCCAGGAAACGACAAAACAAAAGCTAGGAAAGGGTTTTGTTTGAGAAATTCAACATGAAGCGCAAACATCTGGCATCTGTTTCCTCTTACAACTTTGCCAAAACTTCTCAAGGATAGCGAGAAGGCTTGAACTTTAGAAGGATGTTCTCAAGCTCCAAAGGTCTTCTGAAACAGGAAGGAAGAGAAAACCAGATAATGGATATGAATGCAAAAAAACACAAAGCTATTCAATGGCAATTACCACGCACTGACTGGCACAGCTGACAGTTTGAGAGAAGCGCTCTCAATGTGTATTATTCTTGCAAACAAAAGACAAAAGACAGACTTCATGTACAGAACTGCCAAAGCAGCCTAGAAAACTGTAGACTATTCATGAAAAAAGATCTAGCAGCACACCCTCTATGACCCCTACAACCTCCTCATAACCTCCAATCTTTTTCCAGGAAGTGTTGTCAGTGTTACCATTGTAAGTCAAATCTTGTGACAAAAATATCCATCCTACCTGAAGGTCACTTTCACCTCAATCTTGCAACACGTCATGCTGCCATCATGTCATACATTTCCTACCATCACTGTTGCTTTCATTTCAAAACTCCCTAAATGACTTCTTCTCATCAGCATCTATATAACTGTGAAAAGCGCCTCGCTTCTTTCTTTGTCCTTCCGAGCCCCTAACCTCCATAACTACCACCTCCGCCATTTTTGTCACTGTGGCGCGCCACAGCAGAATCACAGGAAACAATGTGGAAATCAGAGGGGCAGCGTTGTGTGGGCTGCCTCTCCGACGCTGCTACTAATGAGCTGTAATCTGGAGCAGCAGGAGGCAATGTCTGCTCAAGGAAATTGCTGTTGCTTGGTACATATACACTTTCAGAGGAAGAGGCAACAGATCATAGGTGCTCATTTCCAGAGAACAAAGGGAGCAGAGGGAGACAGTTTTGGAAATTAATTTCTGGGGGATCATGAGCTTTGTGGTGTGGATATTAAGGGCTGGAAGTGGTGAAACCTGGGCAGGTAGGTGGAAGCTCTAAAACGTGCGCAAGTGGCTGCAATCAAACATGCAGGTTGAAGGGGCTGATAGTATGTCCCCTCTTTGATGGTCAATGCCAGCTAACACGAGGTCAGACCCTATTTGGGTTATCATTTATGTCCCAATGTCGTGAATGCGACATCTCAAACTTTTGAACTTGTCCGTCCCATTCTTGTGAAGGCAATATCTTAGGAACAACTTGAATGAAGGTGAATTTCTTCAGATTCGCCACAAACGTCCACTTCAAGAACGAACTGGTTAGAATTTAGTAGATGATTTAGGAGAAAATAATGAGGTCATTACACGTGTGAGATGTTCATTTGAAGTCACTATGCCGAATTTTCCGCTAACGGCCTCCCTAAAGCACCTCCTTCCTTGTTCAAAAATCATTTTCCACCTGTTCTGTCAGCTCGCCAGACCCCACGCCGTTCCAACTCCCCACCTCCCAACCACGTATGTCCTTGTGTTTCATCAGCCACCGGGTCTGTCTGCGATGTTTGCCATCCAACTCACATCTGCTCAAAGGCAAAAACAATAGAAATTGGTAAACAAAGCTGATAAGTTTTCATAAAAAATAAAAAAAAAGGAAAGACGTCATTTTGAAATGATCCCTGTTACTCATCTACAGCCTTGAAAATATGACACCTCCTTTATGAGGAGAGCAGGAAACAGAGGTAATATGTTTCAATGACAGCACTGACTGCTCTGGATAGGGAAGGTTTATGTCCACAGCAGCAGCAGCATGAGAAGAGAAAAGAAATAAATTCATTTCAATTCAAACCTGCCTCAGAAAAAAAAGGAAGTGTCACAAGGGTACCAAAGGAAAACATAGCTTCGAAGGAGAGGGATGAAAGGGGGAGAGAGCAAAAAGAGGGAGTAACAGGGAGAGGGAAAGAGAGGCTGAGCAGTCTTTTCCACCTCAGGGTAGCCTGCTAAAAGCTATCTGTTCCCCTGGTGACGGAGCACAGCATAAGTTCTGAGCTTGGAGACGCTCAAGATAGGCTTTCACACACACACACACAACACACAACACACACACACACACACACACACACACACACACACACACAACACACACACACACACACACACACACACACACACACACACACACACACACACACACACACACACACACACACCCACACACACACACACACACACACACACACACACACCTTTTCACCATCCATTTCCCCCCTCCTCTTTCAATCATTTCCCATACAGTAGGTTCACCTGGCCCTTTACCCTGCCTGTCAACACTTCATTAGCAGGCATCTGTTAGTGAGTAATCTCATCTTTCTACAGCAGGAATACACTACCCCTCTCTCTTCTCTCTCTCTCTCTCTCTCTCTCCATTTTTGGTTCCCAAAAAGCAAGAAACACGCCAGGTGAAACAGCCGTCGCGGCCAGCCTATAGACTGTATATATAAAGCACTGTACAGCCTCAGTCCCAAACAGGATCCGTTCTGCTTTATTACATGTCAGCATCTCTTCCTTTGGTTTTTTGTCTGGGGAAGAGATTATGCCCCAGGCCAGAAGGGGATGCAGCAGCAGGGGGGTGAGGGAGAAATGGTAGATGAGTCGATGGTGAAGATGAGGAAGAGGAGGGGGAGGAAAGCTCTGGATCTCTCATTGCTCAAACCACAGGTGTTTCTTTAATACCTTGCTTTGTTGGAGGTGATGAGGAAATGAGGGGGAGGTTTTTTCCTCTTCGTCTTCCCTCCAGGACTCCGGCACATTCTCTAGATTTCTCTCCATTTTAGACAAAGCCAATTTTAACTCTACTTTGGAACATATGGTGCCGCCCTCCCTCCAACGCACCCATCGCCGCGCACACAAAGGCCACTTTCTCAATATATTCTGCCCTAGCTATTACAGGATTCATAAAAAATTCAAGCGGCAGTCAAGAAAGGCTGTAGGGGAACACGAAACTCCTGAAGCGGGATCTACGCTGCAGATACAAGGAGGAGATGAAAATCTCGTCTGTTTTACCATATTCATACAGAACAACACTTCCACATATGGTGGGAGAAAGCTTGGTTGCCCTGTTTGTAGCTGACAGGCTGTTATGTGTGACTCACTATGTTCATATTCAACACGCTGAGCTGCTGCCACCCGCCCTGCTTTTCCTTCTCATCTCACTTGGTGATAAATAAGAGTAATAAAGGAGATACATTAGCCGAAGATTGTCTTTTTTCATTTAACTGGGAGACAGAGATAGATATTGATCATGCGGTGAGACATTGTCTCGCTAGGCCAATCCATCTTGCACTTCAACTGGTAACACATCAGCGGTAATGTACAGTGCTACAGGGGGAGAATCACTCCTCGGTCTATGGATATGTTTATTCTTCACATTTTGCATAATGTCACAGATTAGACCTTTTCATGACCCTCATACAGATACCATGTTGCAAGTTATGCATTTTACTCCAAAAGATCTTCTTACTACTTAGTAGTAGTGGGAAATCGTCTGAAAAACATCTTAACATTGCTCTAAACTCTATGCCATCCAGTTTTCTGCATACATATTTTCTAATGTTTCATATTCATGCTCTCTGAAACTTGGAATTCTCACTTTAGTCTAGGAATTGTTGTGCTAATAATTCCTGCAGACAGATCCTTGTAACTCATCCACCTGTGACATGGGAACAACACCGCAACACTGCCAGTTTTCATGGTTTTAGTTTGTAGTCCTACCATGAAATAGGACACGATGATACAGAAAATAAACGTAATGTGAATCCATGAATATGATCTAACTGGTTTGACAAGTGACCTGGACCCAAGAGTGCACTCTCTCAGAAAAAGAGAAGGAGATTACTTGGGAACAGCCAAGGATTTTTACAGCTTCAGCAGCAGGAAGCACCTGCGACACAAGTGACCTACCGGATGTGTCTGTCGAATCTGCTACCCAGGCGGCAGCCAAGCGTGTGTTTATGTGTGTGTATGTGTCCATGAAAGTGCTATGTTAGAATCTTGTTGACTGAGTTTGCACACCTGTCTGCATTTGCAGGACAGGCAGATCTGTTTGTGTGCAGTTGTGACAGTATGTGTAGGTGTGGGGTGTGTGTGTGTGTGTGTGTGTGTGTGTGTGTGTGTGTGTGTGTGTGTGTGTGTGTGTGTGTGTGTGTGTGTGTGTGTGTGTGTGTGTGTGTGTGTGTGTGTGTGTGTGTGTGTGTGTGTGTCTAGAGGTGTTCAGACAGCGAGGGATAGACAGAGCTCGTACACAGGTCAAGCCTGAAGGCTGCCAGGGGGATGTAAGCGCTGGGCTGTGACCACCAACAGTAGTCCAGGTCTTTACTGCCTCCATCCCTTCATCTCTCTTTCCTCCACATCATCCTGCTTTTTCAGAGCGAGAGAGCGAGGACACAGATGGTCTCACTCTATCAGCTAGGACTGTCTGACAGCAGAAACATTTCCCATTTACTGATATGGCTCGATAGGCACACCTATACTTCCTACACAAAATGCTTGCAGTACATATTTAAATTCAAAACATGACATATATTAACCATTTGTTTCACAAAACTGAATTGAAGATTCAAATCAAACTATATCCAGTGAAATTGACAGGTTGACAATGAAGTTTGTCGGCGGGACCCCCAATTGGTTTTTACAAACCTAAAAACCCAATTAAATGCAATATTTCAAGGTATAAGGTAAAAAGATATGTTGTCAGGTAAAGCTAAGTGGCCAATACAATAATAATAACGTATTTAATTTTGTTACAAAAACAGTAAGCTCAAGTTGTTTCAAAATGTTAATCAGTTTTGGGATATTTATCAAAATGTCAGCTTCTTAATTTGCCTCTTGCATAATGCGAGCTGTAATATGCCCCCATGACCCTGAGAGAAGAAGTGAGTAAAGAAAGATGTGATTGGTCTCAATCAGCCTCTGATGCAGATGTTTGTGTTGAAGACAGATATTGTTTATTAGAATATTATGCAAACACCAGTCACTGACAAGTTTTATCCACAAGTTTCATTATTTCAATGCATGGAAATATTATTTGTAAAACGACTCTCTAAACAAGAGATATACTGTAAACAGATAACCAGATAGCCTGTGACAGATTAAGATGTGTGCTTTACAAAAAAAAAGCTGCAACTATAAATCTAGATGTGGCTCATTTTCCTAAAGAAATGCTTATCCTCCAGAGAAATATGATGGATTTCTTTATGCCGAAAATCTATCATATTTTTTCCCCTTTAAATGCTGTTCTTTTACCCGAAGCACATTGTTTGAACTTTGCTAACCCTCACTCTTTTGCTGCTCAGAGAAGTGGGAGATACCACATTTTTGGACAGAATCCATTTTGGCTGTCAGGCAAAGGAGGAGACGTTCCACACTCATCACTGTGAAGGCATTGTGAGGCAGAAAGGAGCCATCCTAGATTTCAGCGTTATTGTCAGTCTTTGAATGATGAATACAATATGTGCCCATGCTATAATTAGAAACTTTTTCGTGTAATTAAATATACGCTGAATTGTATAGATAATTGTTCTAAAGTATTACATCGAAATGTAAGTGATAGGGATGAAGACAAAGCCTAATCAGTTGTTCTTTTCTTTTACTTACAAATAAATCTAAGAATATAGCAGAGTTTACATCGTATGTTTTACACGTTTGGAATTATTTGCAGGTAAACATTAACAAACATGGCAAACATTCACGCACATGCATAGAAGTCAACTTTTATTTATCCTGCACATATACAGGAAGATATATCTACTCATCCATCTTTTTGAGGCTGAACATAAGGGGAGTTTATTTTAATGGGTTCTTAAATGATATATAAAGCAGTAAATCTTCATGCATGGAGAGCTGTGGAAAGCACGCTAGGACTGCCAGGTGAAAATAGAAATGGGGGGAAGAGAGTCGATGTTATTTATGGGGACGATGACACTTTTTTTTCCAGTTGAGGAGACGCTGGGTGAGCTCGAAGTACACACAGCAGGTAATGAGGAGACGTCTGTTGGGAGAAGTTTCCACTCTCCAGTTAATTGTGGAACAGTGACACACATTTGTACGCATATAAAAATACGCTCGGTAGCCAAATACAACGAGAGAGGGTCACCAAACACTCCCACTGCTTAATATTTGCTACATTATCAGAGAAACAATAATGAGAAGTAATGATCTGAAAAGGAAATATTTGTTGTCTAATGACAGTTATTTGCATTTCCTGCCTTGAGAACATCTTTACTGCCCCTAACTTGAAACTACCCTTCTAGTATTTCAGTGCAGCTATAAGTTGCCTTTAAATAAATACTGTTCACACTGATATACCAAACTTCACTTGCTATATGTAGAGCAGCTGCAAAGTAAAGCTGATGGGTGTCAGAGATCACATTCATGCCCCATATCTTAAAAGGCCATATCGATATTCCATGTCCATCAAAGTGTCTGGCCATGACAGATGATTGATGCGTTGCTGTGGCAGTGGTTAGGGACAGAGCCTGGGGAGACACGGGGGCAGCATTGAGTGAGCAAGCCGGCCTGAATAACACAGAACTCCATTTACCCACAACACAAGACAGATCACTCCGCTGGCCCCGGCCTTAACTACTGCGCACGTATATGTGAGTGTCATTGTTGATGGATTCATACGGAAAATGCAGATGGGGAATACGCTAACGCCTGGATGATTCTGTGAACAGCATTTGAAATGTTGAGTAATTATGTATCCATTTGGCTGAGCTGCAGATACTACTGGTTTCTATAGCACTTTAAATAATTGTTAATATTTAGTATTCTGGAGACATCGCGCAGCCCACTAGATTAATTATTCACAAAAACCATTACATGCATATGATCCATGTCAGGGTCCCTATGCAAAATGGACAACCAGGCTCTGGCTTTTATAATCACAATCATTTGTTATTGATGTTTGCATTAAGTCAGTATATGGAGTATATACAATATTAATGCATAGAGGAACAATTCAATCATATCTACGGTGTTGGAAGGTAGGATATTGCAAAAAGCATGCAGTAGTCCATCTTTGCAAGAATATGGAATATTGAAAGTATTACTTAAGTATCCCTCACCCAAGATTTCTTATTAGCTTGACAGCCTCCACATGGGCAGCTTTCCAGTTGATGAAAGCTTTTTTGAACATATTTGGATGCATCTGTTTGGCTGTACCTGAGGCCATTCTGTCTTATATGAAAAAGAGGCGACATGTCACTTGAAATTGTTTTGATAAATATTTAAGTACAGCAGAGCCCAAAGGGATCAAAGTGAGCCAATCCAACACATGGTCAAATAAAAAAAAAAGTGAGAGAGAGGGGCAGTAAACACAGATATGAACCTACAGTAGTCAACATGTTTACGCCTGTCTCTGTGAAGACACTTGGTCAGCCATTTGAAACGTAGCATGATCTAGTTTCGATACAGATGTATTAGTCTTACCTGTAAATAAAATCTCTGTAGGGTAATTTGTGAATTTGTACTACTGTAGGGCTGAACGATTAATCGATTTTAAATCGAAATCGCGATTTTAAATGATGCGATTATCAAATCGCAAAGCCTGCGATTATTTTTAACAATTTTTTTTTTTTAACTTTTTTTTTTCTTTTTTTTTTTCTTGTGTGTCAGTCATCCACACCAATCAGAAGTGCTGTGCTCCACATGCACCAGCCATTGTTAACCAATCAGAAGTGGCCCATGATAGAAGGTGATAGACAGATTGATCCAATCCCCTGCCAAGTATTTTTGAAATACCTTTCCAAATGGCTTCCAACGGAGCTTTCCTAGATGGTTTGGTGAAACAAAGCATCTGAGTCAGGTTAGTAATGCTCCATCACATGTTTCTATTACAGGGTGAATCTTAAACTGAAGCTTGACTTTAAAGCAACCCAACGGAAGTTTCATGTAAGTTTAGTTCTTTCACGCGTAGCTCGGGCTATGGGGGTGCTAGAGACGGGAGCATGTTGATGCGACCTTCCTAGCCGGAGATATGACCGCATTTTACAATAAACTTCCGTTGGGTCGCTTAAAAACAAATATCGCAAATCCAATCGCAATATCTGTCAGAAAAATCGCAATTCGATTTTTTCCCAAAATCGTGCAGCCCTAATTTGTACTCCATAAAAGTTATATTTTAATTGTATTTTTTTTTTCAGTCAGGTCCTTGAAGTACATTGTCTCTGTGTCAGAGCCTAACATGATAACAGTCTGAAGTCTATTCCTGCTTCTCTGTATCTGAGTCTGATCTTTAACCTGTTCCTGTGTCTGAGCCTGAGATATTTCTGCCTGTCAGTTGGCTCTTAACTAGTATCTGCTTTTTAACATAATGCGAACCAAATATTAAAACAGAAAGTTACAATCCTCAATATAATGTGCCCTCTCTGTCAAACCATGGCATTCACTTGTTGCTAAATTAGCAGCTGTTGATGTCGCCCTAGTCAATGTTAATGGTTGTGCAAGTGCATGAAGTGCCAACAATAGGTTACAAAAAGTGTGAGTTTATATCCTTTTTTTGATGTGGTATATCCTATTTTGGTTTTTAGAGCGTATAGTTTAACACACAAACAACACACATTATCTTTTAATTCAATCATCAAATAAACTACTGATGGACACCACACTGTTTCGTAACACAAACCTTGTTGTGAAAAGAATGAATCGAAAAATAGCTTAATGGTTTTTAAAAATAAAACGCCAAACATTACTCTTTTAAAATGGCATCTGAGCCAATGTCTGTCCATCTGCCCAAGCTTGATTCTGTTCATCTGTACAAGCCTACAGTACATATATATATACGTATATCCCTTCTTCAGAGAGTGCTCCAGTTTCTCCATCAAACCAATCATGTGAACTGCAATCCATTGCCTTGAAGTGCAATTTCCCTGTTTAGAGCCTCTGAATGTTAAGTACGCCTTTTCAGTTTGTCTCAAGCTGTTCTCCACAGAAGTGTCGTGGAGTTTCCTCTTCAAGTACAGTAATCCAACTTTTAGTAATTCTGAGCCGTTTCATCTACAGTGGTTTTGTGTTAACTGTTCTAATATCTTCAGCTTTCCATGGGGTGTTTCACCTGCCGCTCCTGCCTTGTCATTTGAAGTCTTCCTGCCAGACCACCTCCTGCCAACAGTCCTACTTTCAGAAACCCTCAAGGCCCCATTATGTCCTGAACTTATTTAAGCCCTCCAGTGCTCAAGGAGGCCTCACAATGTCGGTTGTTGCTATCCAGATGGTTGTTGCAAGATTGGGAATCAGGATTGGTTGTACACCCAAAACTTGCATCTTCGGGTTTACATCCCCAGTCTAGATTTGTTGGGGCTCTTTCCGGTGTTATCCTCCTTCATGTGCATCTGTCCATGTTCACTCATAGAATGTATTGTATCCTCTATGTGAAGCTACCGTGGCTTGTCCTTGGGGTCTGTCCACCTAGCTCAGTGCTCAGACCCGGGCTATGTGTCATAGCCTCGATCGTCAATGCCCTTGAGTTTTCAACATCCTCTACCTTTCTTTTTCCACTCTCAGTGTGTCAACTCAGGATTTTTCCATTTCCTGTCCGGGCCCGACCTGCCCTCTATTTGCCCTCAGAGACTTTCCCTCCTCTAGGGATCACATGACTCAGTCACCTGCCTTCCCAGCTGCTCCTCATCAGCCCCTGAGTGTACTTAGATGTCAGTTTTCAGAGACTCTTTGCCAGATGGTCTTTGTTGCCAATTAAGCTGCCATAGCATTCCAGCCGTCCCTACTACCACCTGTTTGCCTGTTACCTGCTTGCATCCTGTTCTTGCCTGATCACTTGTTGCCAACGTCCTCCTGCCATCATGCCTCATCCTCGCTGGAATTGTTCACCTAATTTAATTGCCTGAAAGCTCTAACTCTTTGCCGACAAGGATAACTTAGGCACTGCTGTGCTTTAAAGTGTAAACCAGTGTCTGTTTAGTTGTACGTGTTCAGTTATTTTAATATGAGCAATTCGCTTTTTTCAGGGACAGACTCTATGAACCACATCAATCCATACTAAGTTAAACAAATCTCAACCATAAATACCTGTTCTCACTGGCTTCCACACAAATATAGTGTACACAGACCAAGCAAGGTCATATGGAAAGAACTGTGAGGAGAAGATAGTCTTTGGGTGTGTATATGGGTAAATGTAAATGAGAGACATGGGAGGGGAAATGCAGCATATCAATGAGTTGAAGTAAAAGAAAAGAAACTCAAGAGAAGTGTCAAGAGAAAGCTATCCCTTACCAAGCCAAAAAACCCCAATGCATATAAACTAATTATTTTCAATGACAGATTTCTGTGCAGCCTTAATTTGAGCCCGTTATTCCTGACACAATACGGTACTGATAGAGCTGACGTAGTGAGGCAGAAATGATGGTATTTTGAAATTGATAATGATCAAGTTGTTACCTTGACAGGGATTAATTCCCTCCAACAATGCCTTACTGAGAAAGCACAAGTATAGCTTCCTTCAGATCAATTGATCTTCGGTAGGTAGAAAGTATTTGTGGAAGCGCTGCTTCCCACAGTCATTGGTTTTAGCAACAGAGCTGTAATTAACATAGCTCGATATTGAGTGTTACCTTAGCCATGATAAATAACACTAGCTTTATCTCACACACTCCTTTTCCCTAATTGAATCAACAGAGACATTGACATTTTTTTGTTCTTGCTGAACAGGACTTTCGATTTACTCCTCTGTCAGATGGTGAGAAAAGCCTTAGGGATGAAGGTGGTCAGATGACCTTGAGGGTGTTGTATAATGAAATGACCTTGACTCAGAAAACAATGAGGGGCAGACAGAGGAAAACACAGTTTGATATAAATGCTTAGGGGATATACTATGACTCTTTTTTGGTTATGCTGAATTGACATTCTTGTTTGCATTAAACATGTGGAATAAACGTAAAATAAAGTCAAAATCTTTATTTATGGACATTAATTAGGTGGGTCCTATTTAAGAATCTATATGCATTTTATCCCACTCAGATAATTACCCTGTGAGAATACCAGCTGAAATTAGCCAATGTTTCAGAAAATGTGTGTCCTGCATCATTTAATTGAAAATGAGGGTCCAACTCTCACAGAGACACTTCCAAATAATTGTTTCGGCAACATTTCCATTTTAGCCTGCAGTGCCAAAACATTTTAAATCTTTGATTAGAATAATTATATTTAAATCAGGCACTTATCCAAGTTCAGTTATAACAGTTTAGTAAAAAAAAAATAGGTGATTGAAAAATGATTCTTAACATCTTCTGATATTGAATACAGCTAAAATCCTTTCCACTGTGCTATGGTGTTCTTGTTGGTGTTGTTAAGACAGACTAGTTTGCAGCATTCGTTATGACAGAATAATTTTTAACGTGAATTCACCATGTCACTCAACAGCGGGAATAACCATCTTGTTGACCTAGTTGCTTTAATATCACAAGTGGCATTTGTGAGCACTTCCCACACCAGTAGGATGTCACTACAAGGTCAATGAACTATAATGGGCTGAACTGTGATGCTGAGTGCCAAATGATGCAGTTATCTCATGATAACAAAATTACAGACCTCTTCTCACACATGATGTGTCACGGAGGATCCGTTGCAAACTGCAAGTGGTCCAACAGCAACAAAAAAATAATAATAACTCCTTTCCAAATTTGAATTAGCCAATCTGAACTCAGTATAGTATCAACAAAAACCAGCTATGGCTATGTTAACTAACCAGTGATGTGAACAACCTTACTTTAGGTTTGAATGTTTTTAATGTATTCACCTCTTTCAGACTACAGTCTTAGCTTTAACGGGGCTCTCTCTTCCTGTTTAGATGCCTGGATTTCTTTACATCCTATTTAAAACCACACTGGAATTAACATTTCTGCGAAGGAGGAGCTGTTTGCATACTCAACAATACGGGGAATTTCAATCCCACATTTCGCTCAGATCCAACCTACAATTAGTGGAGTGTTTGGTTGCGTCAAGTGGGAAGAGGAGCAACAGTTCAACAACATGCTTGGAGATCCATTGATGCAGAACAAAAAATACCTCAAAGGAGCCAGTGCTAAAATTACGGAGCTTTAAATAAAGGAGTGATGCCACAACAACCTGCTTTTCTCATACTTGTGCCTTTAGATCTGGAAACCCTATTTACAGTACCACAAGTATGCACAGGAAATGGTTTTATAACATGACAGAAGCTGTGGCAGCATGCAGAAAGAAGCCAGCCTGCACAAAGACAGATACCATCATTTATATACAATACGATATATATACATATATATATATATATATATATATATATATATATATATATATATACACAGTATACTAAGATAAGTTTAATCACAATTGTTCCCTAACCTAAACCTCACGTATTTGTTATTATAACCATGACATGATGTAATTGTTTTAACCAAAACCATGCTCTTCCCTTAAACTCAACAAACCTTAAACCATAGTGTTGTCACATCATAAAATGCTGGAACATGTTTTCAGAAAAATCTCAAAACAAAACAAAAAGGTACTTCTTTGACATGTTTAGCTTGGCTAAATGTGTTTCAGATCTGTCACTTCAATAAGCAACAACCTATTAACATCCATACAACAATATAGTATAACATGTCTGTTTAAGGGACGTTGTTTTGTTTAATAAAAATGATCATTATTTGAGATGTGTGATGTGTTGAGGTTGGCTTGTGGAGCTTTTTAGCTTTTGGATGGAAAGAGCTAACCAGTAGTTCAAACAACACTCGCAGCAGCCCAATTCATAAAGACAGGCCACAAATAAATTGGATTTGTTCAAAAACTGCCCAATATCAGTGCCTCAGAAAGAGAAAACAAATAACAAAGATCGAGGAAGAAGACCCTGTTAGTGATGAAGTTACCTGCCTGCTGTACACACATGATAGAGCAGCTAAGAATGGATCCACTGAATCAATTTCTAGAAACACTGAAACAAATATAAACAGTCTTCAACTGAAATAATAAAACATGACATATTGGTTGTTTCAACAAATGTATTAAAAATATTCCTAAGCATAATCTGCCTCATTAACCTGACATATTAAATTATACTAGACCATCAATACAGCGCAAGTAGGAGTTACGGTATATTAGCCTGATGGAGTACTGTGGGGAAGCCTTATGTTTCACCCTGTCTGACTGAAAACAGGTCAAATGCAGAAGGTAGAAAACCCAAACAGATTTGTTCTTTTTCATGTGTGAATAATGATAGACAGATACCTCATGCAGCCACAAAGAGTGTACACACGTATTATACACACCCTCTCTATGTGTCTTTCTCTCTCTCTCTATCATGGGCGCACACACACACAGACCCACAGATGGCCTTGTGGAGGCTCTTATTGATTGGGCCGCAGGACAGTGGGAGGCACAGCAATGGAAAAATGCATGCCAAAACAATTTCCTAGACAGCTGGCCTTAAACAGCCAGTCAACTGTCTTAAACAATTAGGAAAAGGTGTGGCTAAGAGATACATTTGGCTCCTACACTTGGCACTGTTATTCAATCACTTTTCAACATTTCGCAAAAATAGTACAGCTGTGTGATAGGGCACAACAAAACATCATATCTAGCGGGATTGCTTTGGACAGGGAGCTCAGGCTAGAAATCTCACTCCAGCTCTATGTTGGCTGTTTGGCATCACCTAGGCTGGCAGTCTGTAATCTATCATAGCCAGACTATCTACATTAGTTAGTGTCTGGCTAGCGTGAGGGGCAGAGGGAAGGGACATGTGCTGGCATGGAGCAAATATGTGGCCTGGTTTGCCTTACTGATGTGTGCAGTGGAGGGACCAAAGCTCTTACAGCAAAGTGATGATGGGGCCTGATTGCCACGCCTACACTGTTTGTTAGTGAATTACTCTTGGCTAATTCCTCTCAAGTGGCACAGCAAGATCAAATAGTCATCCACAAAAATAACATCAGTGGCCATTAACCAAGACCAGTGATTAGGTCTGGGAGCCATTTGGAAGATTTCTGAACAAGTCATCAGACTTTTCTCCATCTCACAGGTCACGTTTGGCTCTGCTGCACTCCCGCCTGTCATCTGATTTACTGCATGTATATACAAACGACATGGGGAAGTCATTACGCCCCTAACAGAAGCAATGTGTGAGTACGTTTAGAGACACTGACAAACAAAAGGCAGCCTTCAAAGCATGTGTCTCCTATTCATAAAATCAAAGAGGGCAAATTACTAACATTTCCTTGCAGCAAATGTGCAAACCACATAAAGTCTAAATTGTATCCATTTTCAGGATCAAAGGTCAAGGTCACTGTAATCAAAACACTTGTTTTCTCATAACTCAAGAGTTCACGGCTCATTTTAACAAAAAGGTTAACAGAAATGTCTAATACCAGGGGCAGTTGCTCTATGGAGTCTTCTCCCTCACATCTCTATTACTCTGTCTACACGATAAACAATTGATTTGATTGGTTTAATTTGCTCGACTAGCAGTGCCCGGTTGAAAATAACGTCACTCCTTGAAGATTATTACCTATTCTGATTAATTTGTCAGGAATTGGTCACAGGTCTGAATAAACCCATCTCTCTGTCTGTGTCCAGACTTGATCTACCACTTGGTGATGCTTGCTTTGAAGGTTATATTTAGTCTCCATGGTCTGGTAACTTTCTTTATATTCCCCAGACTCAATCATGAGCACACTTCTGAGTCCCACAACAGTTGGTGAAATTGAAACGTGGACAATTATAGTTCAATTTGCTCAATTTATGGAAATAAGTCTGCAAACCCTGAACTGACCAAATGAGTTTTGGAGTTTGGGTTGATCCAAAGTGAATTCTTAATAATCAAGCAATAAAAGTTTGCTACATATTGGCTGAATCTTTATAAAATATTATCAGATGTTTTTACCGAAATTAAATAACAAGTAGGATTCAATTAGAATACTTGACTTGTGTAATCTAAACTCTTCACAAATGTCATCTGCTAAAGAAGCAAACATGGCACCTCCCCATAGTGCACGAGTTAACCTTTGTCCGTGTTATTTTGCATGGTTCTCACCTCTTCTCCCCAACAACCGATGATCTCTGAAGTCAGCAAGCACCATTTTACCCAGCTGTGCTCTTTCCACATGCTTTGCGACTCTGACACCAAGGAAGCGATTTAATTAAGCAAGGCTTCAAACACAATCTAAACAAACAGAGATGCTACAAACAAACAACAAGTCCAATTACAGCAATGTTAATATGCAGGGCAAATCAGCATTAGACTACCACAAGAGTGGGAGGGAATGGGGGGAGGAGATGGAGGAGGGTCTGACTGCTTTGATCCGTGCTTGAGATCCAACATTAACGTTGCTGCTTAGTTCAATGGGTATTAATATTAGCCAGAGAAGAAATAGCCCTGTTGCTTATCAAAGCTCCGCTTTCAGTTAAAAAATCCAAGCAATCCTTTCCACATATTAGTCAAAAATATCATTCAGGAATTGCATCATTACCCTAGGGCTGTTACATATTTGTATAAAGGACATAAAATCAATCCTGATCTAGTTTCAAATGCCCGTACTATGTGACAATCACAACAGACAGTGGCAGATGTGCCTGAAACCCCTTTTACAACATGTACTCCACTCTTATTGATCCTAGGGCACCTGCCCTTGAACCGGTAATGTCTTTGTGGGATTGCTTCTATAAGATTCTTTACCTTTAAAAGGGGATCCACTGATATTGTCCATAACAGGCCAGGGGTGTATTGATTCTTCTGATTGGATGGCAGGGTTGGGAGCTGCAGGGAAGGAATCCTGTGATCTATGTTCTTTCCGGCGTGCAAAATGTACTACTTACAGTCACAAACACACACACACACACACACACACACACACACACACACACACACACACACACACACACACACACACACACACACACACACACACACACACACACACACACACACACACACACACACACACACACACACGATGCGATATTAGAGTGCAATGTCTCTTATAAATTAATAAATTAAACCATTTCAGTCAGGTTGCTGGCTGATATTGGGTTATCATAATGCCGAAGGCCACATCAGATGTGGCTTTATTTTGACAACACTGGAAATGAGCAGCACATTGTGTATGAAAACGGCCTCAGGCTATGTCTATTAAACTATTGACCCAAACATGAATTTCATGTGTGACACTCCCGCTTTCCATACATGTGTATGAGTTTGTCGGCCTCTCTTAATACTGTAGAGTACATTAGCATTAATGTGTGTTCTATTTAAATATGTAGGCCAAGTGTGGCAGTTTGAATTTCAGACAAACCGAGGTTAATAAATAAATATTGTGTTGGCAAAGTAATTTAAATCATGAGAGTTCACTGTGTTTATCTGTGTGCTAGAGTGTATGAGTGTTATCTCTGGCCTCATTAAGAGTGAGTTGATGGGTTGGCAAGGTTAATAGAGATTCATAATCTAAGTAAAGCTGCAACCCCCATGCTTTTATAGGCCGGTTTTATACTGGTGTGTATGTGTGCATCTATAATCTTCGTGTGTATATGCTTACAGACGTGATTTTTATGTGTGCTTCATATTTTGCAGCTCAGCATGTGCTCTGTAATCTGGTTTAAAGGAAACGAGCCTTAGCCAAACACATGGTCAAATTCCCCTTCCAGCCTATCATTAGCCCGGGGCCTAATCCTTAGTTATAATTCAGATGATGGGCCCTGCCAGTAGGGGCCCGCTAATAGGTCACATCAATCACAGTGTGAAGCTGAGGCTGGGTCGAGGCCCAGCAAAGTTTGCCATTTTCCCCAAAAGAAGGATCTCCATGTCGCTTGATTACCAATAAGGGCTGATGAAAAGAGCAGTAACACGCACGCAACACGCACATGCGCACACACACACGCACTCAAACACACACATGCAGAAAGAGTGGTAATCTAAAGCTGTTCATGCTTTGAATACTGAGAACGGTGAAATACCAGAGGAGTGCAGCTGAGCAGTGGGGGTGATTCTATGTTAGCGTGTGTTGAATGCGGATTACTTCATTCTAGCAGAACCATTTACTTTTTGCAACCTTCAAAACATTTGAACAAATTAGGAATCAATGGAAATCATTTTAAATGGAAAATAAAACCCTCTTGCCTTAATAATTTTTCAACCTGCCTGAGCTAATTCGTTTTCGCATCATGACATTGAGTCACCTTGAAGCAGCGTTTTGTATTGTATGAGATCACGTAGGGGAAAAAGGCTGTGTTAGGAAAAAGATTACCAGCCGGGGTCTGATATGGGATTATCACAGCTCTGTAGCAGACGAGGGACGCCTGTGGATTAGATCTCACAACAGAGATTAATCCAGGACGATCTGCTTTAACTTGATTGTGTACACTGGGATAATTTTTTTGACATATGTTTCCACTATTAAAGTATAACTACAATTTCCAAGATTAAGACAGCAGACAGTATTTGACCATGTCTCTCAAGTCAATTGGGATTGACTTTACTTTGTCCTACGTATTAAAGACAGAAGAATCACATTTCTACTTAGTGTCTCACCTCTTTTCAGTAAGGAGCATTCTAGTTTTCCAGCGTGAAGTCAGTTTTAGGCATCCGTGTGAAGTGACCTTGCTTTACAATGAGTCTCCAGTCCTGTACAACGATAAGAAGAAAACAAAGGTATGTCACATTCAAAACTTGTTTTAATCTGGGACAAAGGCATTAAAGGAACATGATTGCGCAAGTTACTTTAAAAAAGGGGAAATGCTTTTTATACCACTCAATTATGATTTGTGAAGATTAACTGTATCCTACAGAAAGAAAAGTAAGAAATAAATCCCTAATTTGATGAAGACATCAAAACTGAATTCAATCTGCAAAGGTCAATATTAGCATCCAAGCAGTTTTTCTTAAAATGTCGAATACAATCTGGTTAAGAGCGAATGGCCTACCATAATAAAGTGGAACTAAGGTCTTAGAGTTAAAGATTATAACTGAGGTTTGTTATATTCACAAAATCAGCTGCCCATGCCATTTAGTGACAGGACTGTCCTGACCCATCAGTATAACACACATTAAAGAAAGGCAGGGCACTGAGACATGTCGCAACTATGGCAATCATCTGATGAAGAATGTATGAATATAAGGCACAAGCGATAGGTTCAAGTGCAGTTGGAAATAATAATACAGTCTATTTAACCCGACAAGCTTCCCTTTCATCCCTATTACACATTCATGCAGCAGCCCATGCTTACTGCGGCTGAAAGTAGCCTCCATTGCCCATGTTGCTCGGTACATGTCGGCTTGAACATGTTGTTATTAATGGTAGGTTTAGTTTACATTTGTATTACTAATGGCAAATCTATCTGACAACACACGTATTTATAGTCTGCTGTGGCTATTTTTCTGTGTCCATGTCATTTCAAAGGCCATGTCTATTGATGTTGCCAATTTAGTGACGACTTAAAAAATCAAGCTCTAGCTTCTGTGCTCTATGTTATTGCATTTGATATACTTTTCAAATGATGGTGTTTCTGGGAGTTATAAAGAAAAAAAATGAAATGAACCACCCATGGTAACTCTGACAATCAGCTTGATGATTGATTTGACAGAGCTGACATTTTTTTACATCATAAATATCGAGAAATAGGGTATTGCACGTTGTGTATTACCTCAGCCTTGCTTTGTTCCACATTAAATTGTGTAGATCCATCGCCGCTGTGGTTTAAACATTTAGACTTGCAAAGGAATACGAACATTTCACCATTAAGAGAGCTCTCTCCCGCTCACTGTATGTGTGTCTCTTTTCCTGTTTCATCATTTGCTTCCCTCTATTGCACAGATCAAGCATGCACCCAACCGTTTACTGCAGTATGTGGGAGTTGGACATTTAAATGGAAGCTTGCACTGATAGACTGCAATGTGGGCCTTTTTATTTTCAAACAAATCCATTAAACAGGATTATATAAAATGGAGGCCGAACAGAACGGTCCCCCCTTCATTTGAATGTGTCCTTAACTGCGGACATTGACGGATTACTTTTTTCAGAACCAAATGTGGTCACCTTGAAGAGCCAGACTATTATCACCCTCTGTCTCCCACATAACAACACATACATATACATATACATCTATTTTTAAAAATGTCTGACGCCCAGTCTTATCCTGGGAACTATTTACTCTCTTGGTCAAAAGTGGAAGTCAACAGGTCGGAAAGAAACACAGCGATTAAATGTGAACACAAACAAAACAGATTCAAATTGCCAGGTGCACCAACTGTGTGAGCTATTTGCATTGGGCTGACGAGAGAAATAACGCCCTGTAATGAGTGAGTTATCCAACACCTGCAGCTGACTCTAGAGATATCAGTAAGTAATTAGTGCATCGTGTTTCAAATGTTTTTTTAAAACCTCTCCAAGTTGCCCAGAAGCTGTGCATGTTGAAACTTCTCCCAAGTTTCGTTCATGAGTTTGTGGATTAAAGCCAGCATTAACAACCTCATCCATGTCAGAGAAAATGATAAGCACCAAATTAGCAGAACATTAATGTAATATCATAGCTGCTGAATTTTCACAAGTGTCCGCAGCTCAGCTCTCTGCCTTATGAGAAGGTATTTACAGTATAATGCTAACTGACATATAGAGGTCTCCAGAGCAGTAGTTACACAGACAGAGGAGGATTAACTGGATGCTTCACTCTCTCCCTCACGCAAATATCCTTCTCTCTTTCATTAAGTGAATAAACCATCCCTTCACTCACTGGTGTGGAGGGAAAAAAGGAGCGGCTCGGTATTTCGAGGGCAGTCTGACATGACAATAAAGAAGCAGAAACTTGTTCCAGAGACGACACAGGGAGATTCAAACTTTAATTTTCATAACGGTAGGATTAGTTTAATCCTAAACACGGAGAGAGGATCTGACAAATGCTTTATGTGACTCAACAGGAATTAGTGTGTAAATATTTCAAATGGTTACTGAGGCTCAGAGAGAAAGACTGAGCTAAAGGGAACCTTCAGTTTTGGCCTAGTGCTGCATTTAAAAATGTACAAATACACACAAAACTTTTTCGACAGCATGTCTCTACCTATCTTTTGCTTTTGTTCTCCCACTGTTGAGATGAGGCGACCCCCTGTGTTAAACAACTATAGATCCATCTCCAAATTGTCTGTCTGTATTAATGTACTGGTATCCTTAGGTTACTTCAACAATTAAGACATTTTTATCAAATCACAATATTTTATCTGACAATCATTCTGATTTTAGGACAAGACACAGTACGTCAAAAGCTACCTAAAAGGTATTAAATGTTTTTGTTGAATTCTTAGACAATAAGCAACATGGTACTGCCCTTTTCATTGACTTATCCAAGGCGTTTGATACTGTGGACCATGCCCTATTGATACAAAGACTGTATTGGTAATATCTATCAGGCAGATCCCATTGCGTGCAGGCAGAAGGTGTAACTTCTATCTGTCTTAACGTATCCAATGGTGTGCCACAGGGATCAGGAATTGTATTATTTATATAAATAGTCAAACTTTGTCCAATGCAAATGTTTATATATAATTGACGATTCTTAATGTTTTATGCCTCAGTTTTACAACTTGTAAAATTAGGTTTATACTTTAGCAACAACTTTGTTTTGTTTTTTGCGGCCAAAAAGAGACATGTCTTTGAAACCTTTTTGTCTGTGCTAGCCCACGGCTCATTAAATAATTAGATGCTTTGACACCATTATATATCTTCATTCTACAGTATAATGATTTATTCTTGGACTTACAGTATATTGTAAAGGAAGCTGCTTTTGCTCTTTGATTCTGCAGGACTGACATCAAAATCTGACATTATTATAAATCTGTTTTCTCCAATACAAGTGCATCTAGGCATTATCATCTTGACAATATTTCGCAGCAATAAAAACAATTTCACACCACACATCCAAAATGGCTACAGGATTGCATGTTAGAATTACATTTCCTTAAATGGCAAATAATCACTGTTTATTCATAGATCTTTCTGTAATTCCTAAGATAGATTCAGTCAGGATGTAACATTGATGACTAACATGGTTGCCTGAGAGAGAAAAATGTTGATGAGCTGATGTTCATCCAGTGGATATGGAGCTGACAGCCTGTGAGGGGGTTGACTTCCTTCTCTGTGTGAGATGAACATTTCTGAAATTGAAGCTAAGGAACCTCGCCAGCCCACAGTCATGCTAACAATTCATCCTCATTTAATTAATGAACATTCCCTACATTACCCATTGCTCCCTCCACCCCTCACTTTTTCCTTCTCTTTTCGTCTTCGCTCTCAATTCCCCTCTCTGACTAATTCACGGTCTCTTCTTCCTCGCTGTCTTTGTCTATTTCTCCAACTCTCAGTCTTTTGCTTGCGTCTACCTCTCTATTCCCCTCCCTCCGCTGCCCATTCCCCCAACTCCACCAAGCCTTCTCGTAATGCTAATTACAGTAACATGAAATCATTAGGATAGCCATCACAATCTCTGCCATGGTAATTCCATAATCATTACCGTCTCTGCCTCTGGCCCTTTGCAGCTCCTCATAGGCAAGAGCTGGACTACCTGACTCCATTTTCACACAGCAGCAATTAGTAAAACCTTATTGCCTGGGATCTATAGCAAGTAAACAATGGAACTAATGTCTCTATGTACATCCACATTACCTCCAGGACCGTGTTTGAATTGCTGAGCGTCAACCTTGGGGCTCTAGGAGCTGCAGTGTGTGCAGATACTCATACAAGCCCAGTGAGGACACGTCTTAGTGGATAACAGATACTACAATTTAAACAAAATACACATTTAAAAGTAAACCATAAATGCACTCAAGCATTACACATACCTCATACCTCACACAAGGCCAATGGTACATTCAAGGTTCATACTTTGCGTTGGCCATGAGCTTAAGTCACAATGTAGAAACTGCATGGAAAGAAGATGTGTGGTCTGTTATTGTTCAGAGTGTTAAAACAACACTGTGATAGCTGTGTGTGAGACGTTGTCTATGACTCGAGGGTGTTTTCACTGGAGTATTTCCAATCAGAAACACATTTTTCTGATTATCAAAACCCCACTTGAATGCATCACAAATGCCCTATCCTCCAATGGTAACAAAGGTGACATTTTAATGGGTTCTTCCTGCATGCTACCCCTTTTCCCAAAGTTTCATGAACATTTTTTCAGTAGTATTTCCATAATCCTGCTGACAGACAAAACCAGCCAACAATATCACCAGATATAACTAACCTTGTGATGTCAAAGGTCGAAATATTGTTTATAACAAGAGTAGCAAAGTAAATCCAGACAAACAAACACTGCAATGTCACTCGAATACTTTTTGTGGGTTTTGTGAATGTTTTTCCATAACTGCTGGTGTCATTTCATTTCAGGGCTAATGGGTTTAAACTATATATCCCTTTGAAATCCCCTGGCCATTGATTGTCAATGACACAGCTTCAGGAAGTGTGTGTTGATCTGCAGAGATTCGTCTTGGCACTCTTGGATTCATTTATTTTTGTTTTGACTGGGAGCCTTTTGCTTTTTCAAAAAAGAAACCAAAGCCAGTGGAATGATTACACTGGGAATAATGTTTTGTGTGGATTTCTTTGGATTTTACGTTGTGTAATTGCCTAATTAATACATGCAAAGTCTTGATTACTTGATTAGTGGTGATTAGCTGATTGCTAGGATAAGACACCAGGAACAAATGATGAATACACTTAGTGAGTAATACGGTGTCTGTCTGACAAAGAGGAGCATAATGTGCTGTTGGTTATGCTGCTGTAGAGATGACCCCTCTCTCCGCATGTGTCCAGGCTGGCCATGCTTATGCATACATTACCCTTGAGTCGAGGCAGCCAGAACACTGGAATTTAAAAGAGGCTCCCTCCTACCGACATCGACTTGTATTCTCTACCAACCGTGGCTCTATGAAATTTCTTACAATCCAATTTACGTTTCATGAGGTGTCAAAGCCAAACACAACACAGGAATAATACTGTCAGCGGGCACACAAAGGTCACCTGTTGTGTGCAGATTATGCACACACTTACATCAGCTACACACAGATAAACACAATCATGTGGGAGCATTGTGGCTTGATTATGATTGGCAGGTGTCTGAGGTGTTGACAGGTATGATACAGCTGACTTATTATGCATTAAAGCAGGAAATCTCCGCTAACACTACCTGACACACTGCTAGCTCAACATCATTTTGACCATATGCTGACCTGTAGTGGCTCAAGTTGCTGCATGCTTGTCACATAACGTTTGGGTTTGCTGATCCAAGGTCTGACATTGCGCTTCTCCTTCAGTCTCTCAAGTAATAATTGGTCATGAGCTGTAATCCTGGTGTAAACCTGGGCTCAGTCCCTGACAGAGGATTATAATGACAATGTTGCTTACATTTAAGCTGGCACTTCCTTGGTCTTCCTTTTCTCTTTTCACACATCTGACCCAGTCTGTCCTCTTTACTCTGCATGTTCACTACCCTTTACCTAACCTGTTCCTTCTACAAGGAGTCGTACATTCCCAAACACTCTTAAACCATTTATTAGTCAAAAAACTCTTGTTGACCATTCATGTATGCATGTGCACACTCCTCAGCCCAGTGCTCACATCAGGTAGGAGAGGATTAAAGGATGAGAGGGAAATAATGAAATGTGTTTTTTGACCTCCAAGGGACAGAGAAGGGGACAGCAGACATCACTGGCGTGAGTGGTTTATATGAGGCTAACTTTAACAAAGGAAGCTACTGATCCCTCTATTATTATTACCCAGGAGCTCTGAGCTTTATAGGCACATTGATAGCTCAAAGGCCACTCTGGTAAGCACAGCTTTCCATTAGCTTGATGAGATGTGACACTTCAATGATCTGAGTGGAAGGATTTACAACAACAAATAATTAGGATAGAGTTGTATCTACAGTAATAACTGGCGATGTAAATTATAATATGCAATCTACTACATTAACTGTAAATAAGTATTTCATATGTTAACTGTAAATAAAATGGAGTTACTCTATGTAAATATGTGAGTGACAATTTAATTATACATTCTCTCAGAGGCTTCGGAAGAATGGGGTAATTATTCATAGATGATAAAGTATGGTAGTAAACACTTAAAGGTAGGGTAGGTAAGTTTGAGAAACCGGCTCGAGATACACTTTTTGTTATATTCCATGGAATGCTCTTAACATCCCGATAGAAATGAATATTTTAAGTGCTTTGACAAAAAATCCATAAAAAAATGTCATCTGTGGAAGCCGTAGTACTGTAAAAAGCACGACCAATCATTTTATCCGGCCCGGCTAAAATAACTGGATGGCCTACCTGCCTGTCAGCCTTCCATCTGTGCACAAACTTATCTCGTGCCCTCATTGGTCATGTGCGCGTTCGTGTGTGTTGGAGGAGGGGCTCTATAAGGAAGTGGCAGATTTTCTCCGGTTGTGTATTTTCAAATTCTAGCGATCTCGAGCCGGTTTCTCCAAAATTACCTACCCCACCTTTAAGTAACACCATATTTCTAATACCAATCTATGGAAGGACAATCATTCACATTTGTGCTATGTTTTTATCTTTTGTGTTCACCTGATGCTCCTTAAAATAAAAGATTATTGAAAAAAAAGCAGTAACCAGTAAAAACAGAGATGTCTAGCAAATGTTAACTTAAGCTTGCCTGCAGCATGACTTTTGGTATGTTGATGTAGAAACAATGTCCTTGTATAATCTACAGTATTTGTATTGTTGTTCTGTTTTTAAAGCCCCTACTTTTTGGTAAAACTGTGCTGTTTGATGTTTGATTGTTAAACAGTGGTTTTGTAAAATAAATATGGTAGGAAAAACATTGGATTATTGTATTATTTTAAGAGTCTGAATAAAGTCAAGCTAGACATGAGACATTTCCAAACAAAGGAGGCCGTTCAATGGATAATAACTGATAGTATATAGCGGGTTATATAAAGTACAGCAGACAACTGCACTGACAGTCCTAATTGGGATGTCTCAAAGCCACATGGCAGGCGAGGCAGGCGAGGCAGGCGAGGCAGGCGAGGCAGTTATCCAGGGGAATTGAGAGTAAATGTGGCCTGGATGGTGATAACAGCAATGAAGGATGGTCCTAACTTGACCTCTAGTTTGAATCTGGCACACCGGGAATCTATGTGTGTGCGGTGTGTCAGTTACAAAATGAGGATAATCTATACCAAATGCTTCCTTGTCGTCTTCGGCCATCAAAAAGACTTGTGGTGAGGTATGTTCTGTCACTGATGCTGTGCCAATGTCTCACTCAAAGACACACAGCCGAGGGCAGCACGAGAGAGGGAAGGCAGGCACAAAGCAAAGGGAAGGGAGTGGTTTTGGCACCGACATCACAATAAGAACGCTTTCAACTCTTCCATCCACATCTGAGGAGAAGACAGAAACAGAGAAACCCCAACCGCATTTCCCCCTGAAAGGGATGAAGAAATGTCGAATGCTTCGTTTATTTTCTCCTCTGAATTTCCATAATGTGACAAAACCATATAGACAGAGGCAGGTTATCGAAAAGGCAATTTTCAGGCAACACTCGTATTTAATAAATGACTGCCAGGCTTTCCCATTCGTAAAACAGCCATATATCCAAGCACAAATACACACACACACACACGGGTATCTATAACATGCCACAGCAGGATCCACCATTATTGGCTGAAAGCATCAGAGGGGAGTGCTCGTTTCTCTCCTCTCCTCCTCTCGCCTTTAATTCCAGGGGGAGGAGTGTCATTGATGCCTACTTGACCTGTCTGGTTTACATATTCATAAGGAGATGGAGAAGATGGATATGGCCTGATTTTCCATTCGCTCTAACTTGATTCTCCCTCTATCTCCCTCTCCGTCTGTCTCTGCCTCCCCTCCAGGGTGCACACACAGGCCTCCCCAGCAGGAGGTGAGGGTGAGAGACAGCAGGGCTCCTGCTGACTTTTGCCAGTCATTGCATGTCAGCATTCTGCAGCAGCAGGCAGCAACACAATGAATGTCATCCGAGCAAAAGGCCTCTCTGACGCAGTCTATGGTAACTCTGTTATATATGCTAATGCTATTATTGTTTTCCTCTTTTACAGAGCAGGGTGTGTCATTTGTGAGGATCAGTGCACTTTCTTTGTCTCGCACTGCTGATGCTTATTTATTGTGTATTTTTATTGTGCCTTAGTCATAAAGATGATTTCAGTTTGGTCTTTTTATTATCTACTAAACTTTCCCTACACAAAGCAACATTACCAGAAATACAAATTATCCAAATCATATTTAAAAAAAAAAGATATCCGAGTGTGGGTTAATACAGATCAAGAGGTCTTTGTTTGTTTTCATTTTTTGAGTTGGCAAGTTTAAGTATAAGCATAGAAATTGGATATCAAATATAGGTATTATGGTAGATACAGTTTTAAGGAAGCTAAAGCATACTGCCATTTACTTCACACTGGATTAGATATAGCTAAAGAAAGCAACCCTACAGAGTTATCGTTGAACTGCTGGTTTAATTGCCTGAAGTTAAGTATACTCTTTTAAGAAACTGCAACTCTTCATGAGGACATGCTGAGATATCAGTGTGTTCCTTTTAAGTTACATGATTTTCATCTATGCCCGGTGCTCCTATTGCTCCGGTAAAATGTGCCTTACAATCGCCAACTCATTAGGAACGTTCTCTTTCTGTAAACGAAGAGGCGCCACAGAAATTAGCTATAGGTGCTGGAAGAGAGAGAGAGAGAGAGAGAGAGAGAGAGAGAGAGAGAGAGAGGAGGAGAGAGAGAGAGAGAGAGAGAGAGAGAGAGAGAGAGAGAGAGAGAGAGAGAGAGAGAGAGAGAGAGAGAGACTGGCCATGGGTGGGACTTGGAGGGAGAGCATAAGGAAAGATTGCATGTCGTGGCTTGGCATTGTAATGTGTGCAGATTGGTGGGGGAGGCTGAGGCCTATAACTCAGCTTGATATTAACCGAGGCCAGAGACCATAGCTCACCTTGCTGCAGCTCAGCCACAGCACACCTTTGCGGGCTGAACACATCTCATCTGCTCTCTACACTCGTGCTTCTCACACCAATCATCACAATTATAGTTCTCACCATCCATCAGTGGGCAGATGATGTGCCATCTCTCTCACAGGTCTAATAGGGATACGGGCAGTGCCAGCTTCCTCTTGGCTGCACATGTAACTGTTAAGATCCCACAAGATATTTTAAGTAGCAATGGTGGTCGCTGGTAGAAAGTGTTTTTAATATTTATAATACATGTAATATCATTTTGGAGAACACTACTCGCATATTTACCTTAATGTTAGCTTGCATTTTTGCTCTTCTACATTTTAACAGACAATGTTGTTGAACTCCAGATCATATATATATATTTTAACATTTTAAATGTGTTTGACTTTTTCTAGAGTAAATTTAACTTCAAAAGTCAATTTCGAGACCACTTCAGAACTTTGAAAACGTGTTTACCTGACGTTTAACATGAAATATGTACTCTTGAACACAGACTTGACTTCATGTGTTGAAAGGTGCTATGTAAATAAACTTGCCTTGCCTTACTCTTGATAGTTCAATCATCACATTGAGTATCTAATAAAATAGATCAGCACGTTTATTTCACAGCATGCTCTGTTTGAGAGTTAAAACTTTCATGCAGGGAGTATTTTTGTAGTTTAAAGAAAGCATACACAATGGAAACATGCATTTTGTCTTTGATACATGTTAAAAGATGTTTGTTTGTTTTAGTAATATTGAAAACAATACTAACCATTATCAAGGTTACTATTCAATAGAGTCTATACCCCCTTTCACCTACTGCTTGACAAGGTTTCTGTGAGCAGCCCTATATGTTGTCTTTGTACTGACCCGAATACAAAGACATGCCAACAAGTGCCTTTAACTTCAGTTACACTTCAATACAGTTTGTTTAAAATGCTTATCTGATTTCACTTAAAAAGGAAAGACTTTCTGAATTTCCTTTTGTATTTGTTTGGGTCGGTACAACTAAGCCTGTAAAAAGTGTGTAACACGCTAATGAAAAAATGATATCAGTCGTATAATGGGAAGAATACCATCCATTGTGTTTGCGCTTGACACATATTAACAACTTAAAGCAAGGATCTGGAACTTTTCAAGAGGGATTTGTAAATGTTTTGAGAGGCACAGTCAAAGAATGTCATCCTTGTTAAATATAAAAGGACTTATTGCCTTTACGAGGATACTCACGGAGCATATCGTCTGTTTATCACGGATCTCTTTACTATAAATACTTTTTTCCAGTGTCTCACTGCACTTCGATGTGCACACAAACAGTACAATCCATTTTTTCTTCCCCTCATTTTAAAATCCGAAGGGGTTTTACAACATACCATGGCTCAAACATATACTTACACAAAGGTATCATCAGAGAGAGAGCATCACACCCACCCTCCTAAAATTGATGTTTTAGAATTCCTAAGGTGATAATAATGACCCTACAGAGAGTTGCATCAGGCCATTATAGTCCTAATAGGCCTTTGTATCTTCACACTGTCTGTTGATGTGTATGCAAACAGCCCTTGTGTGTTTGAGTGAGTTCAAGGTTCCTGTGGGAGCTCCCTGTACGTGCCTGTTCAATGCCATAGCCAGGATGGATGGCAGCTCAATTGAATAAAGGGGCTCACCGCTGCACAATACAGCCAACGTGCTGAATTCACAATGAGGACTGGATTTACACCCCCCTGTCTGTGTGTCTGAATTAGCATTTCTAACCCCCTTTCCTCTGTGTGTGTATGTGTGTTTGTGAGTGCATGTGCTTTTATCTCCAACTGGGACCTCTCCATAAACGCTACAGGCAATAAATCCCAAAACCCCAGAGGGAAATACTGGTCTTGTTACAGCGTAGTGTCCATGCTTTAGTGGACCGCAGCCCAGAGAGGTTGCGCAACAAAAAAAAACAGGGAAAGATGGCTTTGTCAGAGATATCAGCTCCATGCTACTTTTTTAAAACTGACTTGCTGTGGGTGTGGCAGGATGGATATCCCTACACAGAAGCTTGCTGGAAAATGGAAGGAACAGGAGAACTACGAAAGCAAGAAGAGGCAGCTAATTTAAGACATTGACATGTAAGGTTGCAGTCAGCAATTTCTCAGGAGCATAAAAAGCAAGGTGATTCTGCCAACCTGTCAAGGACTTTGCAAGAGTATACAAGAGGGCTCGCATCCAACCAGTCTGCAAAATCCACCCATGCATGCTCCATATTCATTACATGGGTGTTGGAGCCGAGCAGCAGTCACAGCTGACGTCTTTGTTTGAAAGAGTCTGTCACAAGGATGCTAAAATGTGCTCCAAACTTGAGAGAAGATTGTTCTGAAAGAGCTTCCACATCAGCGGTTTGAAAACAACGAGACTTCGATAATTCCACACCTGCCTTCGTTATGCTGCCGATTTCCATTGCTTCCTCACATTCTCTACAACAATAACCCAACAAAAGGCTAATTGCATGCTGCGCAAGCCTTCGCTACTCTAAAGATGTTCGATGTAGAAGGCAGGATAATTTGAATTTATGGAACAAAGTGAAAACAAAAAACTATAACATTGTTTAAATAATGTTTGGAAAATATGGAGTGTGTCTTATCACACTGAACTGGCATCTCTCAGCATTATTCTAACTTACAAACAGTGATGAGAGAATGAGGACATCAATTTGTCTCAGTTGGTTCCCGGTGTGAATGAACCCCAAATTCCTTATCTCTTCAAAACACTAAAACTCCCCGCCTCTCGGGGAAAATATGCTTCATTATTTGACTATGAATCAGTGTTTATGGAGGGGGGAGAACTTTAACAACACAGGCCATAATCTAAGTGGGGCTAAACACTCCAGCTGTGCGATGATGCAGCAACTTGGAATAGCTGGCGAGTGTTTATATGTTTGTACGCACACGTGGTGGAAATGGAAAAGTACTGACAAGAGGTTCAAAAGCAAGTTGGTTGAATGTATCTGCACAGACCCGTCCAAGGAATCTCTCTAAACAAAAAAATGGAGCACCAACACACACACACACACACACACACTCTCACACACCCGCGCGCACTTACACAGTGTACACTGCAAAGCAAATCAAGCACTCTGAGTCTGAGCCTCCAGTCTCCCTCTTCATCTCTTCGCCACTCTCCTTCTCTTTTCCCTCTCTGTCTCTTTCTCTACATTTGTATCAGTGGAGGCTGTTACGTCTCAATCAGGCTCACAAAGACGCACAGGAGCACCTACTCTTTGTCTGCCGTCACCCTCGCTCAGAAGTAAGTCACCTTTCTTTCTTCTCCTTTCCCTCTCTCTCCTGAGTGTGCATTTGCCTCTGATAAAACTGAGGAGGTGAGACTGGGATGTCACTCTGCGCCACACTGTTTGTCACTTTTTCCTCCTATCTCTTCCTCTCTGTCCTCTTTACTCCTCATTCTCTGCTATCTTGTATGATTGTAGCTCGTGCGCAGACTGATGAACAACCAATCTATATTCTGTGGAGATTACAGGGGCTTTACGCAAGTGATGGCAGGGGGACAGTCATGTGAAATGCAAACAGGAAGACATTGATTAGAATTCTAAACTCTGATTTGACTGCATGTCTGTGTACATGTCAGTCTTTTGAGCTGTCTGCCTGTTGAGTTTTGATCACTTACTTTCGCAGACTCTAAATGTGTTTCAACTACTAATAAGTTGTGGCACATTGTGATGCCGAACAAGTAACAGATTGGATTTGTTTGCCTTAAACATGTATGCAGAAACAGGAAGCCGCATTTACATCCCCTTTACAAGTCCATCTTATTTTATCAATAGTGTCATACGGACATGCACATGTTTTTGTCATTCTTGTTTCTTTCTTATAGGCTTTGTCTTAATGGCTTAGTGTCCTGCTGGCTGCAAGGACAACCTAATCAGGTCGCAATTGGCAGTGCCGCAGGAGTACAGGTTTTGCATCTCGTTGCTTATTTCATTGACTTATGGTCGTGATGGCTTGGCAGCCTATCAATGCAGAGTAATTACAATAGGCCACTGTGAGGTTAAATAATTGATGTGCTTTTTGGAGCTGATGTATGCTGAAAAACCTATCTGCCTAGAGTCCCGTCAGTAGTTTATCATTAGGTGAGAGAGGGGATAGCGTAGCCTGACTGCCAATGCTTAGCGCTGTAATAATGATGCCGGTCCAGGCCCGTCAGCACCAGGAACGCTGGGAGTTAGCTCCCAGGCTGGATGCAGCTCAGCTATCAGCTTTAGCCTTGCCCTAGATCAATACTTGTAAGAGGAATGGTTCTAAGCAAAATGCACCCCCTAACTGTAAGACTGTCGATCAGCTTCCTGTAAGCAGTGTCAGCCATGCATGATGGCTGACACTGCTCCTTGTGATACTGTTAGATCAGTAACAAGGTGTATTTTGAGAATGGTAACACATGATGAGTTGACTTACTATTCAAAGGAAAAGGTACATGTAGATTCTTTAACCAACCATTCAAACCAAAAGCAGCACTCAAAAAAGAAACATGGTGCAGTCTCTGCATGTTATTTCAGGTATTGGTCGGACGATGAAATATGATTTAAGAAGGCTGGTTTGAGAGAAACATCAATACGTTTGAAGGCTTTTCAGAAAATGGCACAGTAGTTTCTTAAACTTTGAAGAGGGATTTTACAAACTCTAAAGTGGAAAGGCATTTTATTCTCAGTCTCACAACTATTGCCTTTTGCCAGAAAACCCTGTTTTTGATTGAAGCCATTTTGCATTGTGCCAACACACTGGTATCCATTAATAAACTGGGATGTGTCTTCATGCAGTGCTAATGTTGGACTCATGCGTGGGCTGTTAGACATCATCTGTGAACCGACAAATTTGCCACTAATTTTTTGATTTGTGATATTTCTCTCAACGATTCTCCAGACACTGAGTGGCAGACAGACAGGTTTGGAAAATGTCCACCATGATTTCCTTTCTTTTTTCACTGAGGCTCATGATCTTTTTTTTGCTTAGTTGTCAAGGCTTGGCTCCAATTCAGTCAGTCTGCCGCTCTCGGCGTCTCCCTCCCCTTCCCTTACTCCATCTCACTGCAATGCCTGCGAGCCACTGAACCTAACTCCACCCTGACTCACACATCATCCATTATGTATAGGCCAAAAATGGAAGAATACCAGGCTTGGGCAAACATCTAAAACATAAATAAAGTGCAACAACTTCAGGAAAAAAGAGAGCAGCATTGGTTGAATCTATATTTGGAAAACTATCTTAATTTAGCGACTAACAAATAAAAACTGCAAAGACTGCAGACTTCTTTGAATAGCCACTAGAGGCTGACTCCAAAAGGAAGGAATTGAAATGCAGAAATAAATAGGTTGTACAAAACACGGTGCTCTTTTAGGGGCACTTTGAATGACAGCTGCAGGCTCAGGTCGCAACCCGCTTGCTTTCTGCTACACTGCGCCAACATGGCTTTATATTTGCTTAGTTATAGCATGGCATCACTTTCAAGACGATGACGGCCTGAGCTGCCTCATCAACATGGCTCTTAAGTAATCTATGGGAGACAACACTGAGGCTCCGTCTATATCTTATTCTGCCTATCATCTGAATGTATATCCCTTTCCCGCCATATACAATAATTGATAGGCTGTCGTAATGAGGTACGTCATGATTGTTTTATGAACGCAATTCAAATGTAGAGTTAGTTACCCAAGAACACACAATGGACTTCAAATATTCAAGAAACTTCAGGGATTACTTTGTAAGACAAACATAAAAACCCTCCACCCTTCAAAGCACTCACACAAAATACAGATCAATAAATAATTACGGACACGTGCAAAGAAAGACAAAGTATAACTGAAACAAGAATAATTGAAAGACATCTTAACAGAAACACTGTTACCAATGATGCGACAAAATATCTTCATCCACAATATTTTCCTTTGTGGCTTTTTATGCTAATGCTTTTCAGTCAAAGAGAGAGACACCTGTAACTTAAAGCAATGGTTTGGTCCATGTTGTGCTTTTTTAAAGAGAAAACACCCTCTCCTTGATGTCTTCGGGTTTGCTATGGCTGACTGACTGTAGTATTCCTTCTTCTCACTAATACAGGAAAGTTAGAGAAGCACTTATTTCATGTGCATTTATTTCCTGGCTCACTCAGCCTATACCAGCTTTTCTTCTGCGATGATCTCTAATGTGCCTCTTCACATTTGGCTTTCATTGTATGCAAAGAGAACCCACAACCACATGGTCCTTCCTCCCACAACCAGAGATCCAGCTTAAATAGGCTATAGGACACCGAGCCAAAAGTATCCTCGTTTGGCTGAAAAAGACTGTGCATAATCATGAAAATAAAACATTTGAATGAATTTAAAATGCAAATTATAAACAAGCACAACTTTTGAGACGAAAGCTCATTTGCTATATGGCAGAATTCTCCTGATTATCCTCCTTTCCGCCATATTGAGCTAAACTGCTTTTTCTCCAAAATACATTAACTGAGGTCTCTGGCTGACAACGAGGTCTTCTTCAACAAGGCAATGCTCATTTCCAGCTATACAAAGAATTTTTTTTTGTATCTCTCGCATTCTCATCAACACAAAGACGAGGTTATGAGGATTCTGCTGCTCCATCTTTCATCTGCTTAAAAGACCAGATACAAGGTTGTTTCTCTTCAAGGAGAATAACATCCTCTTAATACATTTTCTAATACATTCTTTTGAAAATCCCTGTACCACTCTGATATAGTCTCTCATTTCGGCAGGTCCTCACAGAGCTGCGAGTACAAATGTAGTTCCTTTGCCCGAGGCAGCTGCTGGAGGGCAGGCATGCAAACAAGATAATAAGATAATAAATACAAGCATGCACATACACACATCACTGGAATAATGTAACAATATGGCAACAAAATACACGAGTTCATTCAGTAAAGTGTCTCCTGCAGATTGAAATGTGGCAGAGGGTTCGATCTGCCCTTCTCAGCTGTACATCATAGGCTGTGACACAACAACAAACTGACCTCAAAGAAGTCTAGCATCCACAAAGGCTGAATAAGGCATTATCTTGAGTCAAGTGCTTTACTTTCATTTCATTGCAATCACAGTGTTGGCCGAAGTGAAACGGATTAAGTAGATAGTTGTAATTCAAAATACGCAGAAGAAAGCCACTGTGGTATTGTATCACTGTGAATCTGAACAGCCTCAGAACACTGGCACGATGAAGCTGAAGCTAGAACAAAAATACTTTTTTTTTTACCAAATAGGTAATATTGCAGATTTTCACAAGTCTCTATTAACTTTCATCTGCTACCAATTCACCTTGCTGAGTCAGCCAAGCTTTTTATTATGAGATCAATAAGACAACTCCTGCTTACAGAGCTGGACTCAACTCAACTGCTTTAAGATATGTTTGGGAAGACCCCACCACTTTTTGTCTCCACCCAGGTGTTTTTTCAAGAACTCTTAAAGGTGGGGTAGGTCATTTTGGAGAAATCAGCTCGAGATCGCTAGAATTTGAAAATACACAACCGGAGAAAATCTGCCACTTCCTTACAGAGCCCCTCCTCCAACACACACGAACGCGCACATGACCAATGAGGGTACGAGATAAGTTTGTGCACAGATGGAAGGCTGACAGGCAGGTAGGCCATCCAGTTATTTTAGCCGGGCCGGCTAAAATAATTGGTCGTGCTTTTTACAGTATTACGGCTTCCACAGATGACATTTTTTTATGGATTTTTTGTCAAAGCACTTAAGATATTCATTGCTATCGGGATGTTAAGAGCATTCCATGGAATATAACAAAAAGTGTATCTCGAGGCGGTTTCTCAAACTTACCTACACCACCTTTAACTTCTAATAAAGGTGTCTGGTTTTATATTAAACTCCCTGTATCTCATTATATACAATTCCTGCTTGAATATTAGCTATTTATTGCAAAAACCAGAATGTGTGTGAATCACACAGAGACAGGTGAGGACTCCCTCCCCCTCCTCTTTACGTTTTATTACATCTTTATTCCATTTATAGCAGCCTAATGCAGAATGGAAGCTTCTTTCTTTCTTCTGCAATAGGAAAAGTTATACAACATTTTGAATTAGCTTCTATAGGAAATAGCAAAAGAAGGAATAAAAGTCAATACTTCGGAGCGTTTGGGACTAGGGCTCATATAATTAATGTCTTTGCATGCGGTAGTTTGCCAGCAATAGATATTCTTTAACAACCACGCATTGTGAAATATATAATGGAGGTGGTGAAGCCTCCCAGATTGCAATTATTTCAACCAAAGGTTTTGAGAACTCAAATTACATTATCATATTTAAACTATGTTTCCTCATAACCATACCAATGTATGTGACGCACTACAACTCAACTCAAAGACATTTGCAGCAGCCCATTTTGACAATGATTCACTTTCTGTTTCATTTAAAGGTTGTTTTTTATTATCTCACAAACAATAACAACTTAAAGCTGCAATCAACAATCTTTGTATGTACATTAAACACATTTTTATAAAGATATTTTGATTTGACAAGATATGCAAAGATAAAATATATCACTTGTGATTATTTAAATGCGATTAAACAATCACACGTGGAGATACAATATTAACAGTTTAAAGGAAACCTATCATGCTATATTTAAATGATATATTGTAGGGCCATACCTATATAAGGTATATTTATACGTTTCTGTTTTCGAAATACCAAACAGATCATGCATTTTAGCCATGCCTCATTTCGCTCTATGTGTTGTTTGCTGTCTACGGGGCTGATCTCTGTGAGCTGCAGCTGACCACGCCCCCCTGCAGGAGAGGGGAGCCGCTCTGATCAGCTGCTGGGCTGTCAGAAGAGGGGGAGAAAAAGAGATCTCCGTCCTCCGTGTTTTATTATTGCCTATATAGAGTCGTTATTCATTTGTTTTAAAGCTCAATAAATAACAAAGAAGACCTTTGACCGGCACTTTTCTAATTTTGTCCGGAAGATTTAAACTTTAACGGACATCTTGACCGGCGAAAGAAACTGAAACTGAAACTCTGCCGCACCGTCCCCTTGTTCCTTGGAAGAGGCGGAGAGGTGGGTGTTTGTCATCTGCTGGTGGACTAACCGGAGAGAATTACAGTGCTTGCCTCGACGGGGAGGGATTGCATTGAATTAAAGCAGCGGGAGCAAACGCGTCTGGGAGGGAGAAAGAAAGCCACAGCGGAGAATAAACAGAAGGGTAACCATGGTAACCAAGTCTTCTTCGCTGCTTTTGTGGCAGACTACAGCGCCACTTACAGGCCTGGCATATGCACTACAGCGTCTCCAGCGCTTTCGAACGGCAATGGCCGTGGCTGCCTCCTCCTGATTGGTGGAGTTGGCCCAATAGCCGTAGCGCCACCGTCCTGACGTCAGGACAGTGTTCAAATCTGGATCAGTTTTTATCAGATCCGTTGCAGCCCCTTTTTTAGAGATTTGGGTATGGAGGAAAATAGAGAGGGTTGTGTTTTCTGACACTTGGTGAGTTCCCTGGAACACCGGGGACACATATTCATGTATAAAAGACGTACCAAAGTGCATTTTGCATGATAGGTCCCCTTTAAAATAGAAATACATTTAAAGAGGATAAATTAGTCATTTAGATTATAGAGCCTATGTATGCATAATTACATTTTAATATCTAAAACTGATTTAATTTAATCTGTTATTATACTATGTATATAGTGTAATTTAAAGTTAAATAAACTTACGTAAAAAGTTATCATCAAAACAAAGACAAATGAATACAAATTGTTGTTGTATTTTTATGTAGGAAGTTTGAAAGTCAAGTCAATTTTAATGCATTCAGTCCGTTAGCTCTTCAACTTGCATCCGTTTGCAGAACAGACTTTAAAATCATAGCTCCTAAACAGGAGAAGGCATGAATAAGGATTGTCTTATTCTTACGTTTAAAGCTTTAAAATTAACTTAACATTTCCAAGCATTTCCCAGACCTTGTAGCAAGACTAGATGTAAAAATAATTCAGTGCACAGACAACCTAATAGCATTATGCATCATACTGTATGATGAGATGATTGAAGTTTCCCATATTGGAAGCAAATCAATAGTAAATCTAATCTATGTTTACATTTAGAGCACTCAACTGTGTGTGTGTGTGTGTGTGTGTGTGTGTGTGTGTGTGTGTGTGTGTGTGTGTGTGTGTGTGTGTGTGTGTGTGTGTGTGTGTGTGTGTGTGTGTGTGTGTGTGTGTCTGTGTGTGTGTGTGTCTGTGTGTGTGTGTGTGTGTGTGTGTGTGTGTGTGTGTGTGTGTGCGTGCGTGCGTGCGTCAGGGGCGTCTGAGTAGCAGTGGCTGATAAGCTGCCCCGCTGGGGGCAGGAGACACAGACGGCCCTGAGGTGGCTGGAGACAGTGAGGACAGTGGAGGGAAAGTTGAAGTGACTCTGCCGGGGGCGGGGCCTGGGGGCGGAGCTACATCTTATCTCCTGCTGCCTCTCAGCAGACCTTCAGCTCTGATCCAGATGCAGGTCATTTACAGCACAGAGGGCAACTCTCAATCAAAGCAACCGGCCTCCTCCATAATTCCCTGTAACCTCAGAGATACTGAGTAATAAGATGTGAAATGTCAGCAGTGGTTGCGTGGCTCAATAGTTAGAACCACAGTAACAAGAATCTGTTTCAGTGTGTTTTTGTATGTCAGGCTTTTACTAACAGTCTAAACATGCAAGGCGGACTGCACACTAAAATCTGTTGTATTTTCAGACACTATTGTGGTATGAATGTGAGTTTGTTGGATCTGTAATAGACTGGATCTATCCTGCTCTCTATTTAAAGGTAGGGTAGGTAAGAATGGAGAAACCAGCTCGAGTAAGCTATCATTTGAAAGTACACAGCCGAAAGAAATCTGCCCCTTCCTTCAAACTTCCTTACAGAACCCCTCCTCCAACACACACGAACGCGCACATGACCAATGAGGGCACGAGATAAGTTTGTGCACGAGATGGAAGGCTGACAGGCAGGTAGGCCATCCAATTATCTGCCGTGGGCCGAGGCAGATAATTGGACTTGCTTTTTACAGCACCACGGCTTCCACAGATGAAATATTTGTATATATTTATTGTCAAAGCATTTAATTTATTCATTGCTATCGGGATGTTAAGAGCATTCCATGGAATATAACAAAAAGTGTTTCTGAAGTGAATTACCTACCCTACCTTTAATGGCAGTTGGGAAATATTCCAGCCCTAGACTCTGTATTTATTAATATTCTGTCCTGAAATGATTAAGAAGCATTCAAGGTAGCTATAACTAAAAAAGGGAGGTGAATTAAGTAGGGATACGACATCTTGTTCAAGGACACTTCAGCTGGACAGATGCTTGAACTTACTCCAGCTGAAGCAGCTCCCTGCAGCCCTGCCACCACCACCGATGTGTCCCTGAGCAGTGTGTGCCTGCGTGTGTTTCTACACACACAGGCATGTGAACCTACTATTGCAAAGAAGAGTGAAATTCTGCTGTTTATTCAATATTGCCAAGAATACCAGTGCTTTAAGCCACCTGGGTAAACAGGTTATTGCCATATCAATCATTTACAGCGACGTCTAATGGTCGAAACCACAGACAATATTGACCAACAGACTGACAGAGATTAATGCAGCTGCACATAAACAGGCCTCCGCCACCTATCTCCCTCTCCAGACTCCATCTATTTATTTTCTCCTACGATCTCCCCATCATCTGTTTTCTTCTCCACTCTTTCAATCATCTATTTTCTCTTCTGTTCCTTTCATTTCCTACTTTCAGTTTTATTATTTGTTATCATTTTTTTTGTTTTTTTTTACCAAGAATGAGAACAAATCCCCTTATGTTGGCTCCTGTCTGACCTTTAAAGCTGTAGAAAGTTGGATTACATTAAGCATTAAAGAAATATGAATAGGAACAAATAATGACTTAAATTACTAATCGCTAAAGTGGAAACCAGCTTATTTATGCTATTGTATTAAAGTATAAAGGCACTGTCGGGTCACAATGGATTGACATATTAATTGTAAACACAGGATGTGGACAAAAAGATACTGCAATGGGTTCAGCCTTGTGTTCAATCAAACTCACATGTATTTATGTTTACACCTCTGTGTAAACATAAGTAAGTGCATCTGGAGACAAGCGTGAGTTCAGAGGCCTGTACTACGAAGCTGGTTCAACCTAACCTGGATATGTTGGAGTTAGCCGGTTGGCCTAAGCCAAAACATACGCGCTGGCGCTAAGCTGTACTACGACGCTGGTTATCAAGTGGATCGCTCAAGCCAGCCGTGTCCTATCTAGTTAGGTGCGCGTTCACATAAAGGGGTGGTATTTGGAGCATTCGACCAATCTCAAACACGGACAAGCGTACTGACAGCGCAGCGTCATACTTCCTGAATGAAAAGTGAACTTTAATATTAGTCAAATATGAAGAAGTTAAACTTTAAACATCCATGACTTAAACACTTTATCCAGGATAAAAGCCACATAGTTGCACCTGCAAAGTTAATACAGCTGGTAAAAGAAAAAGTGTTTGAATGCGTACATTAACAGGTTTATGAAATCACTGCCCCGTCCAAGACACGAGTGGATCTGACTTTAATTAGGAGAATTTGACTCGAGTGTTTCGTCAACTTAATGTGTTGCTTAAAATAATACTTCTGCATACAGTATGTGACACTGTGAGTGTTGCACGGCCAGATACGGCTCAAGAAGCTGACTCAAATAAGGAAATATATGATACATTATGATGTGATATGATATGAATGATAATGGGACACATCTACGTCTGCACTCACAGTGCCGCGGACTGTACGTAATGTTACTCTGATCCGGTTACTTATGTCGTGGCAGATATTTAAGTAAGCTTTCTTAACGCTAATATTATATTAGTCAGATTGCTCTGAACATGGGAGGGGATATTCTATTAATTTTCACGTTCACACAGTCAGTTGATTTTGGCCGGCTGTCTTTCCTGCAACGGCAGTTTTTCTGTATTTCCTCTATCCTGTAATATGAATTGATCGCTTTAAACTCCGCACACGGAGCTCTGATTGGTCAGCAGGCAGTGCTTTCACTGAGTTGATCTCTTAGCCTGCCACCTAACCTGCTCCGGAGCAGGTTTGCCGCTCAGCATAAGTTACCATGGAAATCTAGCCTGTTAAAAAGAGAACCAGCGTCGTAGGACCGGAAAGCCCGAGATTTCCCTGAATTTAGCCGGCTAAGCGAAAATCCAGCTTCGTAGTACAGGCCTCAGGAATAAATGGTGGTGAGAACAACAACATGTTATGACACAAACCCGATTTTTCAGTCAAAACATGTGCATCAGTGCTCATGTCAAGACACCTAATTGACATTGGATCGCACACTGTAAGTGAAAGGCTTGATGCATCAGTAATTTATGCTAATGTGTTGCAGTTAATGACAAGAAAACATTTGTTTGTAAAATTAACATTATGTTACTCAAAGGATAATACTTAATAATAATAATAATAATAATAATAATAATAATAATAATAATAATGGGTTCCATTTATAAAGCACTTCATATTTGATTTCAAATCCCGAAGTGCTACAGGCAGTGAGCATGAACAGTATAAATAAACATTACACAACACGGTAGAATTAATAAAAAGCAATACAAAATTTAAAAAATTTAAATTTAAAAAATAAAAAAATAAAAAATAAAAAATAAATAAAAGGGTGGTAAAAAGGTCTAGGCAAAGGCTCTTTTGAAGAGATGGGTTTTAAGCAGACTGAAAGACATCGCTGAAATGGTTGAGAATAAACTGGTCTGTGTTGCCTCACATGCATTAGACCAGTGTCATTAATGCACCTTCAGCACATTTTTATGGAAAAAAGTGTCATCTTTTGAAGGATTGAAAAAAAGTCCAACACTACACTTGTGTTACTTGAGTCTACTCCAGGCGTCGGAAGTGCATGAACTCATTTCCACAAAGTCTGCTTGTGGCCTGGCGATGCTCAAGGAGCGTTGCTGGGAAGAAACCTTCCTACATAGATGTATTTTTAAAGAGGGAAACCATGGTGGCTGTTTTGGGAACATCGACTAGGAAGACTTATTCTTAATTTTATATGTATACATGTTGTTGGAGAACGGCCTATGAAACAGCAGTTTAATGAAGCGGTGAGTCTACCATCTAAGCCGCTCCCATTAGGAGATGGCGACAAGCAGGCTCAATCATTTCTCATTGGCTATTGGCATACATTGGCTGATTTTAAGAGGCTACATATCAAATAAAAAATATAAAAAACTGTATATTTGAATTCTCAACCTTTCCAGGTGCCTTTCATGTACAAGCATATATATGACACACTGTATTAAGTCACCAATTTACATTAATTGGTTTCTTAATTTCAATTTATATTTATATTGGTTCTTCTTTTAACTTGTCTTATTGCACAGCTAGTCTATGATATTCACTGATTCATGGATGATTCAAAGTCAAATATTTATTAGTGGCTGACTTCATTTCCTTGAAGTACCTACTAAGGGATTTATCTATAGCACAGTTTTATTTTTCACTGTAAAGGTGAATTTGTTGAGCAAGAAGGATAGGGAGGAGATGTTTTAATGATAACTTTATACCCCTGTGGCGGAGGAGCAGATGAGTAAATCAAGTGAAACCATGTGTTAAATGCATGAGAGTAGACCTGATATATTATTGATGACCCGTGGCATTGCATGACCATCCATATACACAAACCCACACTAACACACAAACCATAAACACACACACACCATACATTTACAGTCACACACATTCAAGTACACACCTAATACAAAATGTCCACAGACCAGCCTACTGTGTGGCATCTGGCCAACACAGGCTCTCTATTCTCTTTGTCTGTCAGGCTTCACTACAAAAGGCTATGGTCTTGTCGTATATGAGCCTTTAAAGCAGGTATGGCTGTATTATTGCTATTTTATGGGCAAAACTCTTAGACTTCATGCTTTCTATAATATGATCTTGTTCAGAATCCTAACGTTAACTAATAAGGTATCTTTAAAAGGAACATTCATCTTGAATACTTCAGCTCTTCCCATTACTGTTTACTGTAGCAAAGTTTAATTAAATTAATTTGGTTGAACACTGACTTATTGCCCCTTCAATTTCGTGCAACAGCAGAAAGCTGAAACATTTTCAATTATTTCTCATTAAACCTCGACTCACCTCCTTTGAGTGACTTCTTCCTAATTGGAATGTGAAATTAACATATTCTCATGAAATAGCTGAAGGGATCGGGAAAAAAGACAGACAAAAAAATGATAGGAATGGCACATCCTGCCATCAATCAAAAGGGGAGGCAATGACAGAGCAGAAGAGTGCTCAGGGATATTTGTAACCTCTATTTACCCTGCTTTGACTGGCTTGTCTTTTCACCACTAAACCCTGTTACAATCGTGCATCGTCACACAAATTCAGCTGGGAGGATAACCATAAGCTTTGACTGTAACCATTCATACCATTTTACAGTTGTGGTTATGTGTCATGCTCAAGGGCAAGTAATACCCACTAACAGGACAGTGAAAGTAAGAAACAGAAGCATTTACCACTATCCCCACACACTGTCACTACTGACTTCCACTGCTGGCCTGAGGAGCGTGTGGACTACCATGCATCACCTCTGATTCACATGCCAACCATTTATTTTCATTAGTCAGTGAGAAAATTCATTGAGACTGTGTAAGGCTGTGTCAACAACAAAAGTAGAACTGTGTTTAGCTTTTTAACTTGATTATTTATTTATTTATTTATTATTGTGATGCTTTGAACTATTTATCGTGTAAATTGGAATGATCCACATCTCTGCTCCCCGGTGTATCTGTGTGTTTTCTTCCTGTTTGTTCTTGCCTGTGTACATGACATAAGCTGCTCATAACCAATTGCCCCTTGCGGGATTAATAACGTTGTTGATTGATTGATTGATAGATGAGAAGGCCTGTGTTGGTATGACAGGACACTATGAGGCAGGACTTTACAGGTTATCATGGCTTCAATTAAACATGGAGATTCTCACTATCCCCTGTTTATCAACTCTGCTTTCAATACAGGTGACCTTACAGACCAATAGTCAATGCTAGTTAGGCGACTAAGTCCGAATCCCTCACCAGTTTTCCACAAACACTGTCATCTGTGCTAATACTTGAACCCAGCTAACAAAAAACCCTAAACAAGGTTATGATCCTCAATCCATGCAGAAGTGGATACACTTTTTTGTTCTTGCATCACACTGTACGATGACTTTTAAAAACTGCGAGAAGAGAATGGAAGAAAATATGTAGACAAAAGAGCACAGGTTAGTCCAAGAGGTGAAGAAAACCCTTTGTGGTTTGGGTTAATCTCCAGCCTCCAAGACATCATCATAGTAAGGTTCTGATGGTTCCTCTATGCCATGGAGTGCCCCAATAAACTATTTTTAAAGTCGACCTCCATCATGCTTCAGGGCTGCAAGTCTGTGAGCTTTGTTTGTTCAATTATACAGTGTAATACAATGTTTATCATCCAATCTGTGATCTGACATGCATTCAAAGACGAAAGATAAGATTAGTTAAAATGGACCTTTATTCATCCACGTGGGGAAATGCAGGAGTTTAAAGGAGCAACAGAGTGAGATATCATGCTGAACTCAGAACTTTGTTTTGCGCGTTTTTTCAAGCAGTTGTCTTGTCGAGAAAATAAGTTGCGAGTTGTTCTAAAAAGACCTTCAAGGCTACTACTGTCAACACAATATATTCATATTTTGCTACCCGCGGCCACCCTCCCAGAAACAAACACATACACACACGCACACACACAAAGGTTGAAAAACAAGAGAAGCAAAAGGAGGCCGAGAAGAAAACAAAGGGAAGAGTTCAGTGATAACAAATGAGTGGAGTTTGCTCTGTGGCAGAACAGTGGTTCTCTCTGATTATCTCTAATTAACCTCTGTGGAATTCAACCAGCACGCACAGAGGGATTAACACAAAGAGGCATGATCTCTGTGTGTGTGTGTGTGTGTGTGTGTGTGTGTGGTGTGTGTGTGTGTGTGTGTGCTGTGTGTGTGTGTGTGTGTGTGTTGTGTGTGTGTGTGTGTGTGTGTGTGTGTGTGTGTGTGTGTGTGTGTGTGTGTGTGTGTGTGTGTGTGGCCTCAGAGAGAAGCCAACATTCGTAGAGATGCACGTGCATTGCATGACTCCCAAACTTTGCATGAGACGCACATCAGCTACACATGCTGTCTTCCCTACCCACATCACAAGTCATGGCCCTTTTATCACATTGTTTACCTTTCAAGGATCTGCTTTCTGTCCGTGAATAGCGAGCCCAAGATACGAGAAGTTATGTTCCTACCTTTACAAGTACAAGTGAAAACATGTGCACACACACACACAAAGACGAATACAAGTCTCACCCCATTACAGCATTAACCTTCTGTTAACTGAATATGTCTTTGATGAGGAAAGTCTTCAGGTGCCAAGACTTCCACAAGTCAAATTAAAAAGAGGTTGAATAAGTCAAGACTAACTTAATGTCTATCACGGCCAAAGGCCACAGAACTTTACAGCATTTTTTTTTATGTAAGTTTCTGTCTGGCAGAGATTACACTTGAAACTATATACATATATATTTGAAACCATGCTCCTAATCACATTGCACAAAGTATAAGCACCAGCTCTTAAAGTTAATGCACCATACGACCCCGGCTGCTCTTTGAGCTCTGAATAGCGTGCTCCAATGTCCTCATCACTCAGGGACTTTCTATTAACATCAAGTCAAACAGACGAAGATAGACGCTTCGTCTGGCTCAGACTGCCAATTACAGCAGCTGTACTGCAGTTTAGTGATGAGATTTCATCATGGTGAGACGTGTGCAAAACCATATTGTGGGCAACCATGATCTGAAAACGTGCGTTTGTGCAAGTGCCTTTCATATGACAGGAATTGTACCAAGGTTAAACATTTGGAGTTGTGTTTTGTTCTCAGTATGTTCAATTATGTTTTGTGGTTGCAATAATTTACTCCATTTGAAAAGCCTACTTTATTGACTGTTTTATACATTGACTGCTGACTCCTTAGTCCTCTTAATGGGCCGGTAGGAGCAGCAAGTGATTAACTGTTTCCGCTAGGGATTAGCAATGTTTCCTCTCCAGATTTGCCTGCCTAGGTAAGACATTTTTTCCAATAATACTAATGCATTTGATCGCGGCTAAATGGGGTAGTGCTTTGTGTTTATGGGTAGCTGGTGTGTGTGGTCGAGCAGGAGAGGGCCAAGAGTGGCTGCGGTCAAAGCATCGGACAGGTGAGCAGTGAAGTAGTCTGGCGGCAGTACATACACAGTGGAGGTTACAGTCAGTGTATTTCTGACAGAGCCAGAAAACAACACCCTCAAAACGTAATGTAATACATGTATTTATTCAGTGCCTTTTCATCGGGAGATCAATCTCGCGCTTATTAACAATTTTTTTCAAACTTGGAATTGGCACATAAATTGTTCAAGTCTTGCTAACGGCCGTGAGATGCAGCTGAGCCTGATGGAGCCATTACAGACAGCTGCATTTATTCAGATGACAGCATATCTCTATCACGCCACGTGCAAAACGTGAAAAATGTGCCTGATTGCCGAGCGTCTACGTTGGGGTATAGACAATTGAGGTTTGTATTCATTCAATCAAACATTACAGCAGTGGTTTAAAGAGTGAAAAGCTTCTACACCTCTTTCTCTAACCAGTTCACTCGTGGCTGCAATTTCCATCTCTCCCTTGCAGTACTTCAAACACTTGTAGCACCTGAAGCTGCTTCACACAAAGTCTGTCAGAGGTATGCCAAAGTAAAGCTTTCAATAAGATGCCATTTCCGAAACAGTGAGGCTCCGCTCTGCTGGATGAAAATTTGCAAAAACGTGAAAGGAAACAAAAAAACAAACAATAATGTGACAAACACATGCTACAGTACACCATTTCTGAGGTAACCGAATGCAGACAGAAATGTTTTCTCTCAGCTCAGTTACATTGACAAGGCTCAGTTGATCTTGGGAACATTCATGGTCAAATGTTGGGTCTGATTTATTTATAGTTAACAACTAAAAGTGCTAGTACAGCTGAGATAGGGTTGGACAAATGGGGATGATTGTAAAGCACACATTTGGGAAGGAAAAAAGCAGATGGGTGGAAAGAAAAGCAATGGAGGCAGAACATAGGAAAGAGTACTTAATTGACCATTACAACAGAGATACAATGGGGACATTTGTCCAAATGGATGTTTTTAGTCCCATACACGTATACACTTCATCATCAGTAGAAGATTAGGGACTGAAATGTATTACAGACAGGGTGTTGTGACAGAATGAGGTCCAAGCTGCAGGAGAAATGAGCAAGACAGATTTCTACATCCCACTTCCTTCTCCTCACCAACACTAATTATACTGACCCTCAGCATGTACTCACACACATAAATACAAGTCTGTGTTTGCCAGATCCCCAGTGCAGAGCATGGTGTGTTTGAACAAGACAGCCTGCTAAAGTGTCTGATTAGACCCCTGTTTGAACAGGAAGGGACAGAGACCTATCAGCGCTCAGCAGGGACCAGCCAATCGTTGCAACAGCTCATCTGCTGTGGGACTGCTGGCTCTTACACTTGCACCATGCCGACTCTCACAAAGACGAACAGGGAGACACACTGACTGACACAGTGACAAAGACATCCAGACAGAAAGGCAGGGAGGGAGACACACCCACACACCCAGCAGGTTACTGCCCATAATGCATTTAGCTGTTCTCAGATGGGTGGAGAGAGAAGCACCTAAATTACACTGATTAGATTGACAGTGACCTTCCCACTGTGTGGCAGCTGGCAGGCGGGGACTTTTTCGCTAATTTTTCATTCATATGAGACGTATTGATTAGTTTATCAACACCAGAAAAACTAACTATTTTTATAGTAACCTGTCATTTTGTGTGCAAAAATGGCAGAAAATGCTGATTTGAGTCCCAAAGATGTACTCCTTGTCTCCGTTTTATATTATATTAACCTTAAGATTTTTGGATTGAAGACAATACATGACATCTTCAGACATCACATTGAACTTTGAGAAACTTGGAGTGACATCACTATTATTTTCAAGAAAATAAGTGGCAGATTATTAATACTTTACAGTTGCAGCCCTGTATAAGACGTGTGATGCTAATCAATCTCAACTGTTATCTTTGTTTGTTTTCTATGCCCATTGGAGCAATTCAGATGTAGGGGTATGAAATTGAATCCTAAAGCATGCAAACCACAGCTTGGGAATGCTTGTCTGCGTTAACAATAATAAAATCTTTCACTACGATTTACACCAGTTGTCAGAATTTTAGTGTCCATGGCAGCTTGGCTCCTGTCCCAGACATACAGTATGTTTGTTGTCATGGAGGCAGCAAGTAGAGCAGATGAGACAACGGCTACTGCTGCCTGGGCCATTTATGTCCCTTCACCTCTGCTGATGATTAATTAGCTTTCAGCTCACATGGACTGATATTTGAAAAAAACATTTGAAAAAAACAGTAGCACATAAAATAGTGTGGGCAGTCAAACGATTGCAGACACATTCACTATTAAGTGCTATGTATAATTGATTTAAAAAAAAAAAAAAAAAAAAAAAATAATGGGCTAAAACTGGGACCGAATATAATGCTTCCACTCGATAATGCCTTTACGCACACAAAGGGAGATCATTTTTTGTGGACTGACAGTTAGAATTTGCTTTAATGCAACGGGTCAGAGCTAAAAAGATTATTATTGCAGTAGGTAGGGAACTTAAGTTCTAATGTAAACAGGTTGTATGCATGTGCACATCATTTTGAGGGTGTTTGAGGGAACATGCAACAGGAGGCAATGCGAAGCTTTTGATCAGTTGCCGCTTGTGGTACTTGCTCTTTGAGGTCGTCTTGGTGTGTAGGAGTAGTAAAAGGTTCCCTATTGTCTGCATCAGCTCTGGGAGGAAGGATTTGGATGAGGGGGGTTGCAATGTATGAGGGGCCAAAATTCAAACTAACCTTGCGCACACACTACTGAAAACATCTGGCCTTGCACACACACTACTGAAATACTCTCACATTCACTAGTGAACACCTCACACACACACAACTGAAAAGTAAACCTCACACACATACTACTAAAAATGTACCTCACACACACACTATTGAAATCCTCTCACATTCACTACTGAACACCTCTGGCCTTGCACACACACTACTGAAATACTCTCACATTCACTACTGAACACCTCACACACACACAACTGAAAATTAAACCTCACACACATACTACTGAAAATTAACCTCACACACACGCAACTGAAAATTAACCTCACACACACACTATTGAAGTCTTCTCACATTCACTATTGAACACCTCACACACTACTGAAAACATCTGGCTTTGCACACACACTACTGAAATACTCTCACATTCACTACTGAACACCTCACACACACACACAACTGAAAATTAACCTCACACACACACTACTGAAAACATTTTACTGAAAAATTCTCAGTAGGGAATGTGCATGTGTTTCACCTATGTGTGTGAGGGGGATTCTTGCTGTAACGGAAGTCATTGTAATGAAACGGAAGTCATTGTAATGAAACGGAAGTAACAAAGAACAATGCTGCAGTGATACAGTAGGTGGCGATATTTCTCGTCTACTCTAGGTCCAATTCAGCATGGATTTATAGAGAAACAGCACCGCAGCCGTAGGCTGGACCCTGAACCGAGCAGTCTACAAACTGAGACGGTCTGGTCTATGGAGGTGTTCTTGTTTACATCACCTAGCGCAGCTCGTGAGGTGGCCTAGCAACCCGCTAGCAACATGCACAGCTGCAATAAGCTAACAAGCTAACTAAACCGAAATTGAGCCAGAACCTTTCCTTTTTTGTTTTACCATTTATTGAAGCAGGGCTCGACAGTAACGGTTGCCAGGTTGCCATTGGCAACCATTCAGAAAAAATGTCAACCACTTCTTGGCCTTTGGTTGCCATCAGTGGCAACCAGTTTTTAACATAAAGAAATAAGGACAGCAAACAGCAAAATGTGCACCCCAAAATAGATAAATGTTAATTATTTGTTGTATTAAGAGTGATATTTAATTATTGTTGTGACCAGTCGGAACCTGATACTTAAAGGGGACCTATCATGCTAAATGCACTTTTGTACGTCTTTTATACATGAATATGTGTCCCCGGTGTTCCAGGGAACTCACCAAGTGTCAGAAAACACAACCCTCTCTATTTTCCTCCATACCCAAATCTCTAAAAAAGGGGCTGCAACGGATCTGATAAAAACTGATCCAGATTTGAACACTGTCCTGACGTCAGGACGGTGGCGCTACGGCTATTGGGCCAACTCCACCAATCAGGAGGAGACAGCCACGGCCATTGCCGTTTGAAAGCGCTGGAGACGTTGTAGTACATATGCCAGGCCAGTAGATGGTGCTGTTCTCACTGAATCTGCCCAGAGCTAGAAATTGTCAAATTGAGCAAAATAAGGCATGGCTAAAATGCATGATCTGTTTGGTATTTTGAAAAAAAAAAAAAGTATAAATATGCCTTATATAGGTATGGTCCTACACTATATTATTCAAATATAGCATGATTGGTCCACTTTAAGTTGCACGTGCATTGGTGTGATTACGGAGCCAGAAAGCGATGCACGTTTACTCGCGTGCGCAGTGCGCCGTGTATTTGTTCTACAAAAAATGGCGAGGCAAATTAAGTTGTTTGACTGTGGGGTAAAAAGTTTGGCCAACCCGTCAACATCTCAAACGAATGTTCAAAGTGATTCAACTGATAAAGTGCAAGGTGAACCCGAACGAAAAGCAAAATGGGTAAAGTCTTGGGAGGCGAAACATTCTGCTCCGTTGTCCATTCACTTCCGGTAAAAGTTCCTTCAAAATAAGAGTCCCGATCTTATTACTACCAAAATAAAAGTGCAAAACGAAACTTTACCATAGGAAAAAATATTGGCATAAAAATATAATCACTTCTATAAAAAGGTAACACATTTTAAATATAGTTAGACATATTAAAGGTAATTTACAGCATTAATTAATATCTAATTCTTAACCGTGAATGGTTTTCATTTATTTAACATTTGGACCCCAACCTCTAGCCTCCCAGGTTGATATTCTGGGATCCCTCAAAAATAATATCCTCCCCTCTGTCACGAACCTTGGAGTGACCTTCAATAGCGCTTTTAAATTCGATAAGCAGGTCAGCAGCGTAGTCAAAACCTGCTTTTTTAAAATACGACTATTGGCCAAGACCAAGTCATTTTTATCTTTTATAGACCTGGAAAGGGTTATTAACGCCTTTGTTACCTCGAGGTTGGACTACTGCAACGCTCTGTACGTGGGTATGGACTAGGCGTCAATGAAACGCCTGCAGCTAGTGCAGAACGCAACTGCACGTCTTCTGACTGGCCACAAAAAGCGTGACCACATCACCCCAATTCTGGCCTCACTGCACTGGCTTCCAATTTGGTTCCGAATTGATTTTAAACTCCTTTTATTTGTTTTTAAAGCACTAAATGGGCTGGCTCCGGCCTATATAGCTGAACTCCTCCATCGCTACACCCCAGCCAGAGCTTTAAGGTCTGCTGACCAGCTGCTGCTGGTAGTGCCCAAGACCAGGCTCAAAACCAGAGGGCACCGAGCCTTCGCAGCAGCTGGCCCTAGGCTCTGGAACACTCCATGTGAGGTCGGCCCAGACCCTAGGGGTTTTTAAATCTACTCTTAAAACACACTTCTTCTCCCTGGCCTTTTAGTCAGAGCGGAGCACGACTCCTGACTTTTCCCTGTGTTTTTTTTTTATATATCTGTTGTAATTTATTGTCTTTTATTGTGATTGTAGTAATGTGTTTTTATGATTGTAGTATTTATTACATGTACAGCACTTTGGCCCGACCAAAAATCGCTTTTAAATGTGCTTTATAAATAAACTTTGATTTGATTTGATTTGATTTGAAATGTATTAGTCTGGCCAATCCAAGACTTCAATGCTGAAGGGCCAATGGATCTATGGTGGAGGTCAGCACAAAGGTCAAGAAAACCCACATTTGAAAGGGAGACAACGGATGACCAAGGAACTGTGACTTGCTCAATTCATTTGTGAGGGATCTGTGAAGAACATGACAACAGCTGCACTACTGGTATTTTGTATACCAGCAATTGAGGGTGGACAAGTTTACTACCACTTAAGTTTCAAATAATTGTGTTAATTACTTATTGTAAAGCATTTGAACATTCTTTTGTGTCACATGTTCATTATTAAGTTGATGTATAACTGTATAGTATCTTAATTATTTAAAATATAAGGTGACTAAAAATGGCAACCGTATTTTCAGTTTTGGCAACCAAAAGCTGATGCCTGGTGGCCAGCCTGGCAACCACTTTTAAAAGTTAGCGTTGAGCCCTGTGAAGTGATTGATATTTCAGGCTGAGAGGACAATGGCCAGTTAAATATGGTTGATTAAGCTGTGTACTTCTAGCCAACAGGTATGTTAGCATTAGTTAGTTAACAGTAAGTAAATATAGGAGTAACCTATGTACTCCAGCCTGATCCAAATAAGGCTAACCTACGTCTGTTGCTCCCGGTCTGCACGTTTTACGTTGCTTAAGGTAAGTGAACATGAAACTATTCAGCAAAACTTTCAATAATAATCTAAGGTAATGAGTTTTTGGGATAATACTTGCATACAAATCTATAAATGCCTTCAGGTTTCTAAAATATATAATATGTGGTAAATTCAACAGTGGATCCAGCAAAGATTCACATTTTTGCATGATTTTAGTTATTGATTTTTTGCTGTTACTTAATTATACTTTTAATAAATTCAAGTCAAGCTTACTGTGTTGGTAGCTAGTTAGTGCTCTTACCTGTGTGCCTCCTCTGCAACCAGACTCTATTAAAACTCTTAAGTACCAGTTATATCTACTTTAAACAATTAAAAAGACAAAATCAACTACATTTATTGATATACCAATCTTTATTTTTGGGGCCTCTTCTTCTTTTAAATTAAACTTTCAGACGTGAGATATTAAAATACAGTAATAGTATTGTTTATTTAAAAAGAAAAACTGAGCCACTCCTTACAGTTAACTTAATATTTCTTTTTCTCTAAAGCATTTATTACACACATTTTCCCCTCTCATATTCACAGTGTGGATCAATTGAGACAGCATGGTCGTATGTGTGTGAGGTTTAATTTTCAGTTGTGTATGTGTGAGGATTTCAATAGTGTGAGGATAATTTTCAGTTGCGTGTGTGAGGTACATTTTTAGTAGTATGTGTGCGAGGTTTAATTTTCAGTTGTGTGTGTGTGAGGTGTTCAGTAGTGAATGTGAGAGTATTTGAGTAGTGTTTGTGCAAGGCCAGATGTTTTCAGTAGTGTGTGTGTGAGGTGAGAATTTTGGCCTACACGGCCCTTCATAGTAATGACTTCTCCTTCGCTGCCTCTTGTATCTCTGACAGTCGTCTAGACCAGCAGCTGAGTCTCTGTGTGTCCCTAAACTCCTTAGAGCAGGAGAGACAGACAGTCTGTCTGTGTCAGCAGGCGCTGCTCCACTCTCAGCTATGACCCTTCACATGTATTCGTCCCTAGACGGACCCTTTATTGGCCCCTCACCATGGACTCGTACCTCTGTGCCCCGCTCACCTCTACAAACATCCCCCCATCCGTACCCAGACGCCGCTCTGTCCACACTGCCTCGCTCTTTTATTTCCTGTCACAATGTCTCCCCGCCCTTCACTGTCAGCCATGCTTGTACCCCATTGTTTCCTGTTTTTCTTTCTGTTCAGCCCCTCTCCCTCCTCCGCTCTCTTCAGGTAGCCCTAGCTACATAATTAGGTGTCATTTGGCCGAAATGGAGCAGCAACAGCAGCGAATGCATGTCCCTTTCTCAGACTCTTTCAATCTTTATAAATGGAAAGTCACTCAGGTGTCCAATTTGTGTGATTGTCAGTTGAATTGTATCAAATTGAAAATGCTACGGTCATAAAACAAGCTGTCTTTTTCTTTGTCTTTAAGGTAAATGCTCATTATTAGCTCAGTGAAGGGGTGGAGAACTAAGCTAATGGCTGATAGAAATCTTTTTGTTTTGCTCTTGTATAAACGGTCTGAATGGGGGAGGAAGAAGGACGGCATGATGAGAACTAAATGTTTCTTAATAACAGATTGATGACTCTCAGTAGGAGAATAATCACCACTCAATTCAAGTCCTACATTTACAGGTCATTTAAAACTTTATCTGATGCGGCTAATAGACAGCACGCAATGAAGGGATACTAATTTGATTGAATAATGTGCATAATTATGTTTTAATAGGGAAACGCAGCACGTAGAGTTGTTGAGTGATTGCAGGGCCTTCTCTTTTGTTATGCACATATATTACCCATTGCCTCTAGAATCAGACATTTTGACAAGCAGCTCTTGAAACATGTGTCTTAACAAAAGGCCACTTATCATGAGTGCATGCCTAAGCTTGACCTAGACGGTAGCAAGCTGCAGAAAGGAGGAAGTGACAGACAAGAGACCAAGCAAGAGAATTCTCTGCCGACTTGACAAAACCTTGGAATGGACGCGATGACAACTTCTCTCAAACATTTTATTCCTCAAACTTAAAATCTCTGAGTATTCTTCTTGTTCTGTAATAATTGTCTTTGAAATAATTAAGGGGTCGTTTCACCTAAATACAATTATATTACCAAATGACCTACAGTGGTTTTGAGAATGCAGATTTTGGGGACATTATTAGCTATCTCTAAAAAGTGTGTCACCATTCCAGTACCATGAAGGTTTTTGTCATTTGTGTTGCTCAAAGATTTAAAAATGAATAATTAAAAACGGTCTCTTCCCAGGAATAGTGTCCCTGTTTCTCTGGTAAATCCACACGACAGTCTAAGTTTTCAGGGATTTCTTCAGCCAAAAAAAATACTCCCAAAGGAATCTTAGTAAGATTGTTTTGAGGGTTTTCCAGTGTAAGTTACATATTTTTTCCAATTCTGAAAGAATCCCAACAAAGTTTCCCTCACCTTCACGGTATTGAGGTGACAGAAAGATCGTACATTTTAATCTTTCAAAACCTGGAAAATACAACAAAAACTATCCACATGACAGACAGCCCTAGAGGAAAATGAGAAGTGTGTTTATTTGTAACAACTGTCTATTTGAAGTAGAAAATCTTAGACGAATCAACCTGTTGATTAGGAACTGAACTGTGTCACTGAGTTCCCGCTACGGAGTGATGCAACACTGCTCTGAGCAGTAAAAGGGACCACGTCAATCTTAATTCTTGAAGAAAACAAAAGGATATGTACACAGAGTGAGATCTTTACACTCGCTCCCCCAATCGGCACCAGCCACAGGCCAACAGAGGATGATATTGTGTGCCAGCCCCAGCTGCTCCGAGAACGGGAGACTCCTTTTTGAATTTCCCCTTCATCAGTAAGAAAGAGCATTTGATACTGGTTCCCACAAGCACTGCCTCACTCCTGTTACTGTGAGTCTCTTTACCCACAACACATACCCCACCCATGGCTCTCCCTAGAAATACATTTCCTGAATTTCCCCAGCTTGCATGCCACTCCCACCCTCATCCTCCCGTCTGCATATACCCTGCACATGCCCTTTCCTTTCCCTCCCTGTGGTCATCTAAACTGCCCATGCAGAGGAGTTGGAAGCATCTCTATATTTACTCCATCTCCAACCCACTTCCATCCCAGCAGCCAGTGCTATGCATCTTTCATCTGCGAGGCTGGATGACCTATATTCTCAGTCTGGCCCCATGCAGCCATAGTTCACCGCTGCCCCGCTCTATCCTGCACTTGCACTGGCCCCAGGCTGCAGCTGTGGGTGGGGCAGGCTGAATTAGAATGGGCACTGCAGGCACTGACGCCCATTCAAAGCAATCCATCTTGGCTTGTCTGGAGCACAGGGAATTTAAGAAATAAAGAGAAAAAACAAAACCATATTGCAGCGAGAAAAAGAGGAAGGAATAGGCTCTATACTGTTGGCATACTAAATATTTAAAATGTCTAGTGTTTGGAAAGTGTACAAACTCAATGCTTCCACAATATATAGGTCAAATCACTTTTTTCGCACATGACCCAGTTTACCTGTTTTTATAAATCACCATTATTGCATGCTCTAATATGCTCCAACTAATTATCACTTGTTTTAAAATGTCTGCAGACTTATAAATACACAGGCAGAAGAGATCAAACAGAGCATAAAGAGGATTCTGTAATGAAGCTAATTTGCTTATCAAGAATACACTCTTGATTCGCTGCTTATAGTACCCGAAAATTAAAGTTGTTTTTCTTGTTCAGCAGTGAGTTTCCTCTAATGTAGGTCAGTAGGCTGAGTTTGCTCTGCACTGCTGCTGAGATAATGCAGAGATAACACCCAATCACTGTCATCACTATTTGTTCTGAAATGGATGTGATGCTTATGGTTTGTAAAGAAAGGTACCACCCACTAAGATCACAAAGGTTAGGTGTATTATGAAATATTAAATTCACTAAGTGAGGCTGGTGACATTTGGACGAGTAAAAAAGTGTATATAATATTAAACGAGACAGAATAAATACATTCTTTGTTTTTCATGTATTATTTATGTCCATACGTCTGTTAGCATGATTCATTCTCGTGAATCTGAGGGACATCTTGAGATAATTTGTTCAAATGATCTGCAAATGTCAGCTTGGACTGATTAGATTTCAGTCATTTCAAAAATCACTGGGATCTCCAAAACAAGTTTTGGCCATGATTAAAATAATTAACATAAATGTATTATAGGATAAACTGATGACATTTTAGAAATGGTTGTAAACAGAAATTTGACTGGCTAGGGGAAGAATAACACTGTAAAGAGGTCATTCTAGTTTGATACCTGACCAAGAGCCTTGTGGGAGGCAGTGCCAGGTTTTAGCACCAGGGAGAGCACTGACACAAACACACATGCTGTTGCATAAGCTTAACTTGTTTATCCATATGCTAATAGGGTTTAATCATGTACTGTTAATCCACAAAAGCTGTTTAGAGGGTTTCTCTTTTAAACAGATGTCATCACACTCTAACTGTTTATATTTGTGTCTGTACATCTGTCACCACTCAACTCACTGCTTCCTGTCCATCCGTCCAGCCATCAATATATTCAAAAGCTTTCCAGTGAGGTCAACCTTGTTGAAAATAACGGAGTCATGTAATGTGGACAATAAATAGCCTAAATGACTGCATGCAGGATCCATCGCATTGGCTGAGTGGTTTGAAAAAATGTGTTTAGTGTTTACTATTTCCACATGAAGAGATACAATTGTTGGCCCCTCTTGCATTTTAGAAAATGTAGATTCAAATTGAACAATATGGATTTTCAGGGCAACGGCTGACGTATGAAACTCCACATTCATTTATTATTAACCAATCTCCACACACACTTTCCCATTCAAAGTAAAGCAGTGGCACCAAGAAGAAGAAACACTGATCATCAGATGCTCCTTCCCCCATGGAATGATTTGTATTGCTAGTGTAGCTGCTGAGTCACACTTGTTCCCATACCCCTGGAAATTGACCTCTCTTTGGGATGGAGACAGGTGTCTGCCCCTTCCCCCAATGGCAAGACCCCCAGCCTGAGTGTCACACAGTCACACAACATGCACACTAAAGCACGAGTACAAACACACAAGGCGGCGTCCGGGTTATGGGGTCACTCTGACATGCACAGGCCAAGCTGTCATGTCAAGCTTTATTAAGAGCCTGGGTGTCGGAGAGATTTAATTAGCGTGGCCTGTGTGAGGTAAGTCCCTGGTGTTGAAGCAGGCAAGGTGCTTGGGTAAGGTGAGGTTTTATAATATGTCTCTGACTGGAGCAGGGCCAGGGCTGAGAATGGCTTATTTAAGGATGAGAGCTACCAGTGACACCAGCCTAGCTTTCCCTATTTGGATGTCTAGTAGCCAACTAGTGGGTAAAAGAGGGATGCTCTGAAGTTCAGGCAAAACAGTTGAAATGTGTTAGCCTTAGTGGCTTATACTCTGCAAGAGGAGGATCATATGCTCTCTGTAGATAAAAACTAAAATACCTATTGAGTTAGCCTTGCTCAAGGATATTATTTGTGTGGACAGAAAAGCAGCTTACACAACATATTGTAACATTAACAGTTGCACAATTCAAATCCTTCACAGTGTTACACTAACACTACACACTTAGTTTGATTTGTATTTACTTCAAATAGCCCATATAAAGATTTGATTTACCTACATTTTGAAAGGAAAACAAAGTTTGTGTTTTCTTTCTCCAAGTTTTTTCTCCAATGCCTTTGCGATTATGCCTCGTCATGACATTTGAATTAAATACGATTTTGCTTCTGCATATAACATTGAAAAAGTATTCTCTTTTTATGTATTCAACAGCAATGTGACAAAAACAATGTGGTGATTATGCTTTATGATCAATGGGGATCTGTTATCTATGAAAACTGTTACCTTGTAACAGGTATTATATATATATTTTTGTAACCCTGTTACATGGGCCTTTAAATTAAAAGTCAAAATGAACTTTAATGTTATATCACACACACTGTTACAAACAAATATATAGTACTTTCTATAGGTGACAATAAGCATTTTACTCAATAGTTGTACGTCAAAAGATTGCCAGCATATTCCAACTTGAATTGGGACCTCAGCCTTTATGCTACAGCTTCCATCCCATCAAACAACATGTGGCCATTCAAAGGTACACCTGAGTGCAGTTTTGTTGCAGCTACTGCCATTCTGCTCCAAACACTGTGATGATATTGTACAAGTGGATGTGTTGTTGTAGGTGATGTGTCTGAGGGTGTTACACATGGCTCTCCAGAGACAGCATTGTCTTTGATGTAGCTGCCAGCCAGCTAGTTGGATGACTGATCAGCTGTTTCTGAAATGGGGACGAGAGGCTATCAGGGATTTTAGCTCCACAGTCACAGGCAGATGGTGTTGTGTATACATACACATACACACGCACGCGCTGGCATAGACATACATTTTAAGAGAGTGCGGTACACACACATTCAACATGTACGAATAATCACTCACACAGAGACACACTGCTACACTAACCCAAACTCACAAACAGATCCATAGACAACCAACATCTCTCTCAAGAGGCAGCAGGTCCAGCATGACTAATTAAACACACACACACAGACAGCACCCTCTTAGACATTGTAAATTACTGTGGCAATAATTGCATTAGTGCAGTAACTAAATTAAATGGCTGTGTGCGTGCTGGCTCTGCGGCAGGACAGGGCGGAGGTCTCTCACTGTTTACTCTGCTCTGCTGCCTGAAGCCCCCCCAGTCCCTGCCTGCCATGTTGTCAGGTGCTCCACTGTCACACACCATTACCTGCAACCAGCTACCATTTCACACATGCACATGCACATGCATACACACACAGATCTCTCTAGTTTGTTTTTGTAGTTTATTGTTAATTGTCTAAACTGCGTCAAGATGTAATTCAACAGCACATGTTTTATTCAGACCTATTCTCACACCTGGGAATACTAAGCAGCCAACCATGCAGATACAGTACAGATGGATAACACTTCAATCAAACAAGCCCGCTTGTCAATATGTCCAAACATACACACACTGGCAGCAGAGTGTTAGTCAGCTTAGATAGCCAGGTGTATGTGTAGTAAGCTCTAGCTGTTTCAGTATCAGGAATCACATCACGTCAGGGTGCTTCTGGTCACCAGCTAAGGGGCTTAGCCAGCTGGACGCCTGTGACCTGTTAAACAGCTGATAAGCCTTCTCAGCATGTCACCTGGTGAGCTTTGTGCAGGAGATAAATAAGTAAGAAAACTTTCAATTATTTGCCATCTTTCAAAATCTGTGAAAGTCAGACATAATATCCTGAACTCCTATACTGATATGGGATTAAATAAACCAAAATCCATACAAATGTATCACAATGCATTAGACTGTGCAGGTGTTCGTAATACAATCCTGAGCTATTCATTTTCCAATGTTATCAACGTAAAAAAGTATAACATCTGTGGACAACATGTGAGCACAAGACACAAGACATTGCCAGTTAGGAAGATGTTACTGACCTACTTTAAACACCGCTTACCAGATACATTTCAGCTAATTTCACATTACCAAATGAGGAGTCTGACCTAGATTTAAGTTATAATTTTGCATGATGGTCAGCTGATCGTAATCACAGCTACTATCAGGCCCTGGGTCTGTTCCAAGAAGCTGGTTTACTGAGTTATCTGGATAATTATGCTGACTCAAACTCCTGTCAAATATATGCTACAATCAGGCAAATGAGGGCATATTCAGAGAAAGGATAACTTCTGTGCATCTCGGCCACCCAATGGACAGGCCAGGGTTAAGATATTGATTTGAAAATGGAGGATAATGGTTGGGACTAATCAAACAGAGAGGGAGCTTTTGGAATGGGGTTGTGCTCGATATCATAGAATGAAAGCCATCTATGTGCAAAGAAAAATCCATACAGTAGGTAAGCTAATGGGAATGCATTGACAGCAATCCAAATGTGTGTGGTCATACTGAGTTGAGCAGAGGTCAGGATACCAGAACTGTCCAATCCCATTTAGATGAGGGGATCTGGGCGAGAGACAGTGTCAATGCACATGAGCTGGAATGAGATCAAACCAGGGAAACAGCCACAATTACCACCACAGCCCGAGCTGGCATCCCTCCCAATGACTATGGTGCCATCTGATGCAGCTTGAGCACAAACGCTGGAATACATTTTGTCGGGATGGCAGTTGACTCGGCACAGAGCCAAAAAGTATTGATATTGATTGAATGAGGGAGTCATTTGAGGCGTGGCAGCTGGAAATATCTTGCTTTGTTTTCTGCTAAGAGCTAACTCCCATTTTGAGAATACATTCTTCTTATTAAATTGAATAAACTAAGCAACAGGACCAAAGAGAATGGCTTTCCAGACAGGCAACCACATTCCAGGAGATAATATTTAGGGGAAATGATTGCTTAATTTTGCTGAAAACTCTATTCTTTCCATGGAATCTCATTTACATTTTTCTTTGGGATTATCTCCTATAGGGAGATGGAGTAATTTATGCCTGTTGTTACTGGGCTGTCTGCTCCAGTTTTGAACTGAATATGCTATTGTGGTGTGACTTAGTTCTACTCTGTGTACATATGTGTGTGTGAAGTGTGCGTGCGCGTGTGTGTGTGTGTGTGTGTGTGTGTGTGTGTGTGTGTGTGTGTGTGTGTGTGTGTGTGTGTGTGTGTGTGTGTGTGTGTGTGTGTGTGTGTGTGTGTGTGTGTGTGTGTGTGTGTGTGTGTGTGTGTGTGTGTGTGTGTGTGTAGATCCTGAAGGTGTCTTATGCCTGCGGCAAATTGGCACACTCAGCAGACGGGAGAGAGACTGATCCCCTGTTTGTTGACAGTGCACTTATATGCACACGTATGTGCAAGTGTGAGTGTGTGTGTGTGTGTGTGTGTTTTTGGAGTGTGTGTGTGAGAGTTAAAGTGAATCCTCGCTACTGTGAGTAGTAAATCATAAACAAGTCGCTCAGCCTAAAAGACCTGGCAGATCTCACGCTTCTATATTTGTGTGTGAGCGTGCGAGAGATACAGGCTTTGGCACTTTATAAGTATTCAGGTTAATACATGGATGAATTATTAACTTCCATGGTCAGCATGCAATCTGCAGGAGTCATCAAAAAAACTGAATCTGATTGGCTGCAAGGAGAAAAACAAAGATATACACTGGTGTGTAATTTTAGATGACTGAAATGTTTCCTGTGATAGAAAAACACAGTTAGTCAAGCACATGGAGACAATGATAGAGAAATAGAAAGAATGACGTCCATCATAAATCTTTCATGAAGCTCTCAGAACTGTTAAGGATTCATCAAATCCAGAGGGAGGTCTCTGGCCTTCAAACCACTCCCTCCTCTTCAGTTCCTGGCATCTATTCTCTCCATCTTGCTGTCTCTTTTACTGCACACACACATCCACTGGGGTTATATATCAGCGTAGATAGAATTAGCTGCAGTTATCATTACATTACATGTCATTTTGTTAGACACTTTTATCCAAAGCGACTTACATACATTCAGTACTGTGGACAATCCCCACAGGAGCAATTTGGGGTGAAGTGTCTTGCCCAGGGACACAACGACATGCTGACTGCAGTGGGACTCGAACTTGCTACCCCATGATTCGAAGTCCAGCACACTATCCACTTAGCCACAGCCTCCCATTCATCATCATCTGGCTTTTCATTTACTAGTCCTATTAGCCCCATTATCCTCTCAGCCAGACCCTCTGCTTGCCCTTCTGCTCCCTTTTCACAGCAAAACCATGATTATCTTTCTCAAACTTGGCTGTTCAAAATGTTTTCATCTGATTCCCACAACTCCAAAACTTGGCTGAAAGTGTTCTCCGCTAGCTGACAAGCTTTTTTACTTGCGAGTTGGCTGGCTTATTACTTCGCTTTCTGGTGGCTACCTGGTCTGTTGGGTCATTTAAGGTCCCTTAATGATGAAATCAACTGTGGAGGAGGAGCATGCAGATGGGTCGGCATCCAAACACCCCTCCTTGTAAACGCGAGGGGGGGGGGGAGGCGGGGACGTAAACTAACAGAGGGCCCCAGTGTTGCTATGCACCAGAGCTGGGAGCAGCATGCAGCAGAGCACGGTCCAACACACAGAGGCAACTAACATACCCATACACACAAAACAGAGATTATGAATAATTATGTTCAGAGATCCTTCATGAAGATCAAAGCAAGCAGGCACCATTTTGGTCACGTTCATTAGGAGCCATGTTTAATGCATGTCAGATATTGTGAAACAGTGCTGCATGTAGGGACTTGAGGGAGGAATACGGCTAATTATAATTCCAAACCGTCAAAATGTGTGCAAGTGGGATTATGTTTTCCTCATATGCAACAATATACTTGGTAATCAAGTAATTCTTATGTGGTAAATGCCATGTAAATCACTTGTGATACAGCCTAGTGTCAACAAAGAAAGCACACCCTGGATGTAATGTTTAAGTGAGAGTGAGGGATCCCTAGCAGCCGTAGGAAGTCTGATGTTTCCCCTGACAGTAATACTGTTAACTGTCAATCTGCCTCTGTAATCTGCTGCTGGAGATGGCGCTTTGCTGACACAGGTTTATGCAGCAGCTTGATTATTTTTCCACTGCAATAAGATATACAACACATAGAATATATTATAGATTACATTTACTAGTATGTGTGTTTGACAGTTTATGTGAAGAGAATATATTAAAATATGGAATGGGCTTTTCATTTCAGACTCAAATCCTAGGAATTCTGTACATATTGGACAATTACCCACGTCTTAATTTACACTCAGGGACGAAGCAGAAAATGTTTCCCGTATGTAGGCAAAGTAAAAGATGTGTTACTAAGCGAGTCTGACCCTTACACAGGAGACAAGAGTATGCTTCATGTCACACATTTTAGTTAACATTCTTAACATCTTTGTTGCCTAGCCCTAACTATACCTTCTAGTTTGCACTGAATTCAAGCCACTGTTTTGAAGGCAAGTCAAGCATCACATGAAAAACAATAAAGGCAGGAGGAAGAAGCAAGCTATAAGTGACAAAGAATATTGAAGCTAATAAAACCTGTGTTTCCAAAACACAGATGGTCATTGGCATGGATTATTTTTGTATTACAGATCTGCTGCGTTTATGCTCTCAGCCAAAGGCAGGGTGCCACTTTGAGGAGGACAGCTCATCAACATGATTGGCAAGTATAGTATATGCAGTTGACCATCTGAGGGGGAGTAGGTCAGGACTAGAAATACATAATTGTTGCCTCAAGGTAGTCAGTTGTATCATATACCTTTTACTCGTGCACATTTCCTCCACAGCTCCTGAATATTCCACGTTTACGTAATGGTAGGAATTATTGAGGAATTAGTGCTCAGGGCTACAAAGGAGAATAGGACATGAGCTCTGATAGTATTCACATGCCAAAAGACAGAGAACACAAGCAATTACAAACCTGTGTAACAAAGGCAAAACTAACGCCATCTATTCAATCTTTAATGGGAACAAGAAGTGTTGCTTACTATTACTACAATATGTCTAAGCCTTTATTGTTCCTCTGAATAGACCTACACAGACATCTGATTTGGCTAAACATTGCCTGTCCCTCACAGGGCTGAAAATCTATCCTACAGACCAATAAAATCAGCCAAATGTCTTTTAAATGACAGGGGATGCTTTGAAGGACAGTAATCACCCCCTTTATGTACAAACAGACAAGTCTGATGGAACCAAGAGATCAATAATAAATTAAAGACTGCTCCAGCCACTTCACACTAAAATGACTCCCTGGAGGTGATGCCAAAGAAGTCTCTTTATCTCTCCTAAGAAGCTACCCTCTTCATTTTCTATTTCTATCCAATAATATACTACAAGACGGGGGCCGTGGAAAATCATGCTTTTTAAAAAATACTGTTTAATCAGATATCTCGTGGTGGTATTTACTTGATTATTACTGTATATAATTATCAGATAAGCTGTATCTTTTCACTTCACACTGAAAATGCCAAAAATGCACAATACACAGATCCAGCACTTCAACATAAGCAACTGTTTGAGAGGGATTATTCAGCATGCTTGTGGCACTACTATTTATGCACTGCTGTGCTTTTGTTCAGATGCAACAGCATTATCAGAATGTACTCCTACGGTTATTGAAAAGAATACAGGCTTATTCTTTATTCCCCCCAAAAACGTCACCTATTCAAAAACGGTTCCCCTGAGAACGAAAAGTGGTAGGAAGTGCTATTAAATGACAAACAATGAAAGTAAAAGTGATGTTTACCTGCCAGGGGAGCGTCAAGAGAGTGAGCATGTACAGCTGTTCCTAAAAGAGAGAACAATCAAAAACAGTGTTGACATGACTTGAAGTTCATTCTACGACGGGTGGAATGAAACAAAATAAAATACCTTTAGAAATGGAACATTTTCTTCCAAATTGAGATGTTACAATCAAGCATTTCTGTTGTGATTGAGCAGATATTCAGATTATAAATGGAATCAAAGGCTGCATGCGAATGCGGGAACGTGACACTTTCAAGCAAATCTTTTTCTACTTAAAAAACATTAATACAGTTTTATGTTATGCTCGCTTTCAAGAATTTGATCCGCACAACATTTCCAGGTTTTTATTAGATGAAAAATGGCTTATAGCTCAATGCTTTCTTTTCTTGAGTCACTCAAAGTCATTCCCATACTCTGGCCACTCTCTTGGCTGACCATGGTTTCTAATCATGTTTCTTTCTCTTCATACCTGTTTTCTGATGGGGCCGAGTATGCTTTATTTTGGTCTTTGTGTAACTTGTCTGAGCTGTTGGGCTTCTCCCAGGCTATGTCCCTCCCTAAAGATGACACAGGCTTGCAGGGTGAGGTGGATGTGGCCAGGTGGCCAAACAAGCAGGACGAGCATCTCTCAGCGAGGTTGAGGCAGGGGCTTGCTCTGTTGTTTGCCAGATTTCTTTCTGTGGTGTTAGGCATGTGGTCATGCCAACAGCTAGTTGTTCACACAGGTCGAACAGGCCATCTCAGACCAGTCAAGTCCCTGCCAGCTAAACATGCCACATCTACATGAGGCTAGAGATAAGAGGAATGACAGGGGAGGTCATTAAAAAAGGAACAACATCGCTGCTCTCACTCAGCCTGAATATGAATCACTTGGGCAACTTGGATATGTGAATGTGCAGACACATATGATTCTCAGGAGAGGAAGCCTTTGCCTGTTGCTTGACACTTTGGCTCTCTCTTTTCTGGCAGGAACCATTGAAATGCAGACCGAGGGGTATGGATAATGGACTGTCCCACAGCGGGCACAGCGCTCCACGCACTCGCTGCCGTTCCCTCAGACAACCACTCCTGCTCTAGTCTGCACTTCACATACCCTCTTTTCAACCCTGGGGAGGCGCTGGCATATGGCCAACCATCACTGAGTGTGTGAGTGACTGAATATGTGAGCGTGTGTTTGTGCATGGCTTTTTGTGTGGGAATGTAGGAAGTGCTTGGGAGCCAAGAGCTATGCTTATTAATGCCCTAAAGACTAAGTGCTCTCCTCCTTCGCTCTTTTGCTCCCTCCTCCACTCCACTCCATCCATGCTCTGCCCATTTCTGAGTGGCCATAGCTGAAAGAGAAGGAGGACGTGGTGCTGGGAGATGGGGTGGGGTGCTGGAGGGAAGTACACGAACAAAGCAGAATACGAGAGGAAGTACACTAGTGGGCTTCAACAACGCTGAGCCCCCCCGCTGCCTCCCAGCTGCCTCCTCTGTTTGATGCTGCGAGCGATCAATAAACTCAACTCAGAGCTACGCCTCAGATCGTCTCACCTTACTCATGTTAACTGTATACCTAACCCATGAACATTCACCAAATTCAACAATAATAGACCACTGCCAAGCACACCTGGTTACCTCAATTCAAATTCCAATTTCACACAGAGCACCCCGAATGAGTCTGCAAGTGCTTTTTTTGCATTGGTGGGATTTACAAGAAGATCCCCATGCAAAGTTTGTACTCATAGCTGAAATTGTGTTGCAGACACACATACTCGCTTAAGTGCCTTCATAACCTTGTAACAAGTATAGAGAGCCACAGCATTTCTGTGGTTGCTTTTGTGCCTCAATCTACTGTTATTCTAATAGTTCAGCTTACACCACCGGAGAGTGTCATTACTCTATACGAGTCTATGTTAAGGTGGCCGTGAAACGAGACACCTGGGGTGAGACATAAAGAGGCCCATAGCTCCAGTCTGAGAGACAGAGGGCAGAGAGACTGGGGCTAGTTTAAGCATATTTAAGGGCATCATAAAGAGAGCTGGGCCTCATCCATCTACATGATATATGGGGCTGGCTTGTTGTTGTTTCCCTGGCCAGACTACCTTCTTATCAAGCATCTCTCTTCCCGCCACATCCATTCATATTTATCTCTTCTTTTCTCTATCTTCCTCTCCGAACTTCTCGTCTTCCACTGGGCATGAATGGCGGCGTGCCACCTTGCCCTCTGAGCACTCTTGTCTGATTAAGAAGAAGAGGTTTTTGTGGCCATGGCATCTGGCAGGGTCAGCCCACATATGAGAAACAATGCCGTATACATTCTCCCTCGCAGAGCAAACAGAGAGAGACGCTCCTACTGGACCTTACTGAAAGAACCACATGAATGCAAACAGACCCGGCACTGCGGAGTGGACCCCCTGAATGAGGGGTCCTGTTTGATTTAATCCCAGCAATGCGCCCTGAACCTCACGCACACACAGATTTCACAGGCATTACGCGGGTCTGCTGTTTGCACTGAGGCTATAGCACGACGCAGAGTGGTAACCCACTGAGGATGCCAAAGGTTTGGATTTTCCCATGATAGCAACCACTCTCACTGGATAGAGGGTGAGTAACCAGGAAGGAATCTGTCCCTTTTCAATGGCCACTGAAAGGGGAGCTGTGAAATTGTCCGAAATTTTCTGTGTGTGTAAACAGATGACTGAGGGGGGAACCCGGGGACCCTGCCTGGGCCCGACTGAACTGCTTCCCTGGACGCTTTCTTTTCTACCTCTCTTTGCCCCTCCTCTCTCTTTCACTGCCCACTCCTGTCCCAAATTAATTTTCTTTCTGTCCGTCCCCCTCCCCACTGTGAACAAGTCCCACACTGCGAGGACACAGGAGCGTTTTTGCACGCTATTCTCAGACGGCATTAATTAGTTTGTAGCTTTTCTTATCGAGCGACAGATACTAAATACTTCAATAGTAGGCTAAGCAGAGCGCAGACTATGATAGGATCCCAGAGCAGCATTTTGTCTTGAATAGAAACCAAGGTTGGCAGAAGGACAAAAAAGACACCTGTAGAAGAACAGTTATTATTTCCGTCTGATGCTTCAGTTAAATAATTTGAATCATCTCGTGCTCCGAGTGACCACACAGGAATTTCCCAAAACTTTTCGTCGGTTGCTAGGTGACGGCTTCAGCTCCTGTGAGCATGCTGTGTGAATGAGGACGGGGTAACTAATGTCCTCCTCACCAAATGACCACGCTCTCAACAGACTGCTCTTGTCCAGTTAAAAAACAACATTTTGCTACTTCCTCAATACAATCAAGCACAGTGCATCAGGCTGAAAAGCACTAATACTCTGTCTGATGTTCCCTTAAGTGAAAAACAATCCAATGGCCCTTAAACATGGGGATAGCACATAAAAGTGTAATGACACCGCGTCTGTTCTAACAAGGCAATTATAATTATTCTCTTTTTTTATTTACCAAAAAGGAAGATTTTACCAGATATTTGACTTGTTTTCTGCGCACAATCCAGTTATTGAAGGTATTCTTATTATTGATATAACAGTGAGTAGCCAAATTATGCTGTTTTCAGACAATAAACACTGACAGTATTGGCAACAATTTCCACAATTAGCGTGAAGAAAATGAAATTCAGAGCTACAGAGATTAGCACAAAATGGATTGGACAGGATGCAGTCTGTGAACAGAGGTTCAGTGATATGTACAGCATTGTATTGCCAGAATAACTCTCCTCAATGACAATATTTAAATGTTTCCACATGCACAAATGCAGGCACAGACAGTACTTCTACACACATACTGCATACATACACAGACTATGAAAAGAAAATATATGAAGTCAAAATAACTGGATCTCAGTGATATATGAGAGGAATACAAATACTTCCATGTCATTGTGGTCGGTGCTACCAGACTGCCTCGGCAAAGGCTCCTTCATTTATATTCCTGACAGACCTGATGTTTCGCCCATTTGCTTTAAAACATACATTTGTGTCAAATGAATGACGCTATAATCAATCTCTCTGCCAATGTCAAAGTCAATGGCAAAACCATCCACTAAGTCTTTAAAACTTTCTATTTACCATCAGGGAAAGGTACTGCTGAAAAACCAACCTGCCTCATAATTTGAAGAATGGCCAGGTGCCCCACTGCTCGGTTTACTTTCTTTAAATGCATTTAATTCATCTTAACCGAATACATATGGCAGGGAATACGAGAAATGACTGAAGAATCAGAGTTATGCTCCACAGCTAAATCATATTTTAGTGCACTTAGAATACCTCTAAAAGCCTGCTGAATATGTCCTCACAGCGAGCGGGGTGGCTCGGGGGACTGTTGGGTAGAAAGAACAGCTTGAGACTGCTCATAACAAACCTTTAAACAAACCTAAAATACCAGATGCTCACGCTAAAATGCATTTTCAAAGTGCTTCTGCCATCAATTTTTTGTTATAGCAAATGCTCAGAAGTCTGAGAAATGTAATATCCAAGTAAAACGCACCTTCAGAATGCGGTGGATGCATTTTTCTTTCTGTAGATTGAATAAACAACATTTCCAAATAAATTGAAACCCTGAGTGTTTTCTGTTCCAGGAAAAGAAGAGTTTTTAAATTGATAGGAAAAAACGCTGCTGGAATTTGTATTTAGATGATAGAGACTCAGTTTCCTGCTGCAGTCCATTAGTTTATTTTGTCAACTACAATTTGCCTAGGCCTTGCGCCAATAATCTTTCATTATATGGTTTAACTCAGCTGAGGGTGTGAGATGAACATTTCAAGACGTGAATTCAAATTCAAGACCGTAACTGAAATGCCCTGCAATAAATGATGTTCCAGTAATGCAAATAATAAATCAATAATTATGCTGAGCCATGTTGGACCTTCACTACTAGCAACAATATCTCCTACAGAATAAGCCTCCCATACCATTAAACTGCATTCTCACTTACGCTTCGAGGGAGATCATGCTACTTACTACAAACTACCATTTTGGGTGAAATCTTAGTAAATATTGTCAACAATAGTAGGTTTTGCCACATCCCCCATTTTACCATTCCCAAATGCCCTGAATTATTTTTTGAAAAAGGTTTCTTAAAAATACAGATTTCAAACAAGATATACAACAAATATACAAATCACTAGACACAATAAAGATTAACAATAAAGATAGAATAGGCCTCCGTACTTTCCTCTTCCTCTGCATTAATGTGTGTCTGCACCAATGTCTATGTCTGCATTATTAGCAGTTAACAATTAGTGTAAATTGTCTCATTGAATATAATTAACACCATTCACTTGCTATATGGGACACATTTCCCTGCAACAGACAGGCAATAGATCCTGATAAATCAGACTTGGACCATCCATGTCTCCTCCGCAGTCTATTTAATTTTCTTTGAGAGGATTCTTCTGTTTTATTTTGGTTAGAAATGTCAGAAAGATCTTAAGACTGGTGATGGACACACATTCCCAATGGGCTAATGAAGGAGCTTAACTGTTCATCATGTAATGCTGAAGTGAGTGTCATTAAATATCTCTTCAAATTCCTAGTCATTTGTCAGTTTGTAAAGACTTTAATGCCTGAGGGAACACTAGATGTCTAAAGTGGAGACAGTTTAATGAAAGCTTAATCATGTTCTGAAAATTAACAACATGTTTCTTTCTGTCCTTTCCATTGTAGGGAAAATGTTGATAGTGCATTTGTAATTACATGATGCCTGCTTGTTGTAAGTTTAAGTGTCATTGTCAGAAGTGGGTTACATGGGTTGTCAGTATCATTCAAACTTCTGATTTGATTGCTTAAAGCTCTGATCATCCTAATTTTCCTCACTGAAACTTTTCCTTTGAGGGCTGGTATGGGAGCTACATCATCTTGACTTTAATCCAGACCCCTTCTCTGAATTCTGATGTTCTATTTTCCTGGCTTTTATCTGAAGAGTTGCTCTCCATAACAACATTTTTTTAGGCAGGCATTAAGAGGCTTAGCAGCAGCAGTGCTTTAGCAGCCAAAAGGTCACTTTTGCAAATTGGGTTCATTAATCTTCTAGTGTATGGCAGCCCCAATAGGACACTCTTCATACACAGACGCAGATTAAAATGGGGAAAGCGTTCGTAGATTAGCCTGAAAAAAGAAACTCTTCGAATGATAAAGACTCTTCAGACGAAGTTGAGACTCGGCTCTTTAAAGTCAAGATTGCCAGTTTCACTCATATCAGACAGAGAGAGAGAGCGCTGCACAGTGGTAAGAGCGAGGGGATATATGAGCCTGGAGTGGAGTTTGACTGAGCTATGATTATAGCATCACAGATGATTATAGTTAGGCATTCCCCTGACCCAGTGCATGACTGAATCTCTCACTTTCCTCTCCCTCTCGATTTTCTCTCTAGATCTCTGGGTGTGTGCCAATTCTCCCACAGCAGTAAAACACCTGCTCAAGCAACAAGAAGTGATATGAGCCCCTAGCTGCTGCTGCGTAGTAGAGGTAGAGGTAAGGCCATCTTCTAAGAACTTAAGGGCTGCAGAGACAGTGCGTATTTTTTTAAGCACGCTGACATCACTCTGCTTGAATACAAACCAAGGAAGCTAAATTAAATTAAAACTAGAGAGCATCTTGCGATAAGGTTACACCAGCCACAAAGCCAAATCAAGCCATGGGCTTTATTTGGGGGGTGCAAATGCCCCCCTCACCATGTTCTGCATCCTGTACTTTCAGCACCCCCAATTGGGACCTCACCTATCAACTTTAGTTTATTTTCATCTCTATTACACACATGGGAGGTTTCAGGCTTGCATCCCAATGAACATGGTGAAGCACACCAAACTGCCTCTCTTCTGTTGTAGTTTCCGCTACTGCAGGGGGCTTTAAGAGAGCAATTGGTAATGATGAAGCAAAGAACAAGGTGAAAATAACACCGGCGTACAAATTAGTTATAATGTGTTATATGCCTTTTGTGGGGTTTTTTCTCATATTATTTCAGCTACTTTGTAATCTTTCCACATGTGTCCTGGCCTCTTCAGTGGGGGACAAATACCCCTTGTGGGGGATAACTGGACTAGAATATGAACTTACTAGCCAGCACTGTCGTTATTGCACTAAAAACGAAGATTAGCCAAGACTATCCATTAAACATGTACTATATAATAAAACTAAAATACATTATCATAATATTGTAATGACTACATTCTGAGCAGTTGAGAGGTCTGTACCATAGCGCAGCATGATAATCACTCTCTTAACCCGCAGCACTGTCGGGCAAATGGCAATGAATGGCTGTGTAAATTAGATAAAGACCCACTAATAAACTTAATCCAAAATTAATTTATCTGTTTTGTTTTGACAAACCATATTCATTGTCCAGATGGTATTGTGCGTTTTCAGCCTCTGTTCTGCACTCATGATGCTATTTAATAATTAATGTCTCATAAATGACTTATCAGTTCATTCTCCGAGCGTCTTTTCTGCCAGTTCCTGTGTTATGGTCCCCTGAACGCTTTGGATGGCTTGCAATGCTCCAATAAGCCAATGAAAATGCATGACTCCTCTACAGCTATAAAGTTCCAGCTTGATAAAAAATGGTTTGTTTTGTTTCTTGCAGTAACGCCTTTTTGTTAGATTGACTATGGTCACGACCCCTGGATTTTATATAAAGCCACAGTTAAGATAGCCCGCTAATGTGTTTTCTGTGCACATAATAAAGCACAGAGTATTCCGGTTATGACATAACTTGCATAATGAGAAATATTCTCACCTAAATATTGTCATTAAGAACTTGAAAGGGTCTAATGAAACTGCACCCATAAAGACCTTCCTGTAATGACCAGTGAGGAGTATGCAGATAGGATAATCACATGCACACATAAACACACTTGCTCTCAGAATTTGTATTTCATATTCTACTAGTGTGTGTGTGTAATGACGCCCGTTATTAAAGCGAGTAATTGTCTTACAGTGGATCCGGGGGCCGTTCTATAGACACAATTGGAGGGAACTGGATGCAAAGTCGCTGAGCAGTGAAATAGGGAGCAGGGCTGAGCAGACACACAGGAGATGGTATCAGCATCAAAGGGAGATGCTAGCATTGTGCTGTGTGACCCTTGTGAATGGCATTGAGCCCACCTGTTACCCTATCCCCCCTGAGACTCTCACTCTCTCTGTCCCCTTGCCTTCAGGAACCAGACACTCGATGCATGTGATTACAGTTTCTCTTGCAAAGGTCCGCCACAGATCATATCTGTACAGTCATCTGACGATAAAGAGTTAATCCTCTCTCGTGTTGTAAGACCTACCAAAAGTACAGGTCATTAAATCTGAGGACAAAACGCTCTTACTCTTTTTAAATAGACATAAAGAAGTCTTAAGAATTATGATTCCTGCTACCTGCTAATCGAAAAGAGTATATTTCCCTGTGCTTTTTACTTAACTCTCCCGCCGTTCTGCCAGACTTGCCATTAGGCTGCTGTCATTTCACTTTTAATCTCTTCTGAAATACTCATCCCTGTGTTTTAGATTTCAGGCTTTCAAAAAAGAAAATCAAGCTCTCATACAAAAACGCTCAGAGCCTTCATTCATTGTAAACAAGGAAAATATTGTTTCAGTTATGAAAGAAATATACAATGTACCTTACTAACAACATATGCGTTTAAAAAGAATCTTCCAATCATACAATGCAGCACAAAGCATTGTAATAAATGACATTGGAATAATTAATATGAAATATGACATGATAAACAAGCAGCATAAAAAGGACTAGACAAATACAAATGTGTAATAAAACAATGATTAACATATATAATTAACAACTAAATAAGATACAATGGGGAGCATATAACTGATGCAAATCAAAGCAAACAACGGGACTATATTCAAGATCAAAATTACAGTAAAATATTTATGCATCATAATTAATCTGTTTATCAAATTACAGGATGATCTGTGAGAACCATGAAAGGGGTTAAAACAGGGTAAATCTGTTGGATAAATGGATACAACTCTGTACTAAAATGTAGCAGCACTATCATAAAGAGGAAAATGCTTAAACAAATAGAGCTATGATTTATGAGCATACCACTATCCGAGATTTACTGTAGCAATGTTAATGCAATGATTACATATTTTATTGAATTGTGTATATTTGGCCAGCCCAGTACTCAAATAAAGAAGGTAAGAAATTGGTGGAAACGTAATTTGTTACTTTGATGTTACTTTTAAAAGGTTCTCTAACTTATAACAAATATGCAAACGCTCTACATTTCAACACGCTGACCATTACTAAATAAGATTGTTCCAGCACTGTTACTGAGGTGTGAGCCCCTTAAATATTCCTGAAAATGATATCAGAGTGATAATCATGTTTTATTGTTGGTTTTAATTAAATTGACTAGTAATGTTTAATTTTCAGTTTGATTAAAAAGTTGATCAAATTATATTGGAATATTAAAGACCAATCAAATGTTATACTGTTGTAATGCCACAGATTATGAAATGTAACATGTCTACCGGGACATAAATCAATGTCAAGGGGGGAAAAAAGCATAGCATGAGAGGGTGATGACGACCATGCCAAAATACACAATTTCTACCAGCAATGACCTTGGATGCTAGGTAAAAAAAACAACAGTTCAATTCAGATTTGGCGTTTCATTGCCTCTGTAGTTCAACAACAACAAACTGGACCTCCTTTACGGCGTCATTGAACCTTTGTTTAACGCTGGCCCCACAAACAACATTAATCTATCTCCTGCCCAGCTGTGCACAGTGTGAGGCGGAGCTGGCAGGAGAAGAAGGAGGTGGACTCAATACCCTGCGGGCTGGTCTGAAGCCAGCCAGCTGGTGTCATTGGAGCTCTCCTGACTTGGATCGCAAAGGTGATTGCTCAGTCGGGGCCGAGGATTGGGATAATAGCGTAGTGTCTTAAACACAGCTCTTAACTGGAGTCATTTTATCAGCAGGGTGCTTTTAGAAACAGTCTCTGGACACATTGTTAAGGGAACACTTTTCCCATTGCTCAAAATCCCTCTCAACACACACACTTATAAAACTGCGCCTTTCTATAGCTATATCTGACCTTTCTAATTAGACCCATCATACTAGCGTTTGGAGTGGAAGAGGAAAGTAATTCAGTGGAGAGCCCTGTAGTGTCACATATTTTCCCTTCAGGGAGAACATGGGGACAGGAAGCCATTATGCCTGTCTAGGGGTGTTTCTCAATCGCGAGTAAAGCTGCTCCAGAGCCACTATTTCAAGCATACTACGTCATCGAGTGCCGCCGAAGTACTGTTCCAATCTCCAGCATACTTGGAAATCTACCGAGCCCGGCGTACTCCGTTTGGAGAAATATCGAGGCTGCACATGAGTAGACTCCGCGGTCTTAAAATCCCCACAATGCTTTGCGCACGGACCAATTTCCAAAATCTGTGGCGGAAAATGTAAGGCGGGGCCTCTCATATGACACCTGCACACTTGCTAGCCTGTTCCACTCTTCGTTTTCCGAATGTCAGGAAGTATTCTTGGCTCGCTTCTGAAGCAAGATGCTCGGCAGACATGTGCTACCAAGCAAGCATACACCCCTAAGATTGAGAAACACCCTAGGTCTGGCCGGCAGACATTTTTAAAAACATCACTCCTCCAAAAGTGTGAAAGCGTCTGTGCCTAGAGGTACAAAAACCCCAAGTCTAACACCAGAGACATTTTTGAAGTTGAACTCTTTGTGAGGACAAACACCTATGTGTGAATTAGTCATGAAGTTAAGTGCAGTGCCAAAACACCATGCCGTGTTTGGCCAAAGCACAGTGGCACACTTCTTCTTGTATTTACATAGCAACTGGAAAAGCTATTTCCTCTATTGAGAGACCAAAAGCAACAAGAACAAAATAAACAGGCCTTTCAGTCGATCCTGTGGGAATTGTTTTCCTTTTACCAACCACCACATGGATTTTAACATAAAAAGGTCAGAGCCAGGATTTTTTCACCAAATAAAAAGAGCTTATTTGCCTGCTGCCTTAATCTTATGCAAAGCCCTGAATAAGATATAGGAGTGGGGGTAACAGGGAGGGAGGTTATCAGTGCTAAAGATGTGATCTGGGAAATGCAAGGAACAAGTGGGCATCTCTCTTTTTCAATAATATAAAATGTGTCTAAAAAAAAGTGAATGTTACATGACATCCTCAGTGATGGCAGAATGATTAACGATGGACATAAATTATTTCTAATCCTCCTGCATGGACGTAGCCCCCGCTTGCACTGTCAAGTTTTTTTCAGGAATCTTGTGATTTGTCTTCTAAGTGTCTTCCAGTCTGCTCCATTCACCTCCGTCACATCCTTCACATCGAGCCCCCATCTCTTGTCTCATGAAAGGTAGTCCATTACTGCATATTAGCAGCAGAGTGAGGCAGGGAGATAAGGGAGGCTCCTGATCAAACACACAGACAAATCGGCAGTGACAGAAACACACATTTGTTGCTCGGCGTTTAGCTTTGATCTCTGACTCTGCCAAGAGCCAAAGAGAGAGGCAAGTCTCTGCCTTTGAACTGGGGCTTTTCACCGGGGGTCTCTCTCTTTTCCGTGTGTATACTCTACATACTCATCGTTTGCAATCTCGCTCCATGACTGGTAGCGCTTACATATTGAGCAGGACAGAAGGGTGATGGATACAGTAGAGGGCGGAGCAGAATATCCACATCACTGACAGAGAACATGACACCATTGATGTTGATGCTGATTATTTGAGACTCTGGGCCTCTGGTGGGATTACAGAGGCCTTTAATAGTGAAAGGTTGGCTCAAGGTTTAACAGCGGTATCCTCATAAAACCTGCATACACTCCTAAATCACAGTGGACCCAACAGTGGTATCAACAAGTTGTGATTATCCTTCAATTGTATGCGATCAGGGAGCCTGTTGACACACATATAAAGTTTCGATTAGCTCTGATAATCTTACGATCTCTGATTTGCTTTGATAACACTCCTTACTTTCTTTGTATCCTTGCAATCATGCATTCACAAACACACAGACACACACATGAGGTAAAGTGAGATTGTATTTGCAGCATAGTAATAACAGATAAGTGGCTGCTGTGTGTCTAAGCTGTCATCCATGGATCATCTCATTTCCTGACCGGGGCGGCCCCGGCCCCCTGTGTGTTATTACAAACAGCCCAGATCATGTGACAGGGGAGGGAGATTACTGAAGAAACTAATTGAGGCTTCTCTGTGTGTTCTCTGCTGGAGAACAGTGGGGTGACTGTTTGGCCAGGCGGCCTGATACTCGAGCCTCCCGTGTCCCCTGGAACCACAAAATGGCCATTACAAACAATGACCCTGTCAAAGCCAACAGACCTGGCCAGCCCGCAGTGAACCAGATCGCTCTTTTGAAGTTTGGGGATTCCCCTTACCCTGACAGGGGCGTATGGGTATGGGATTAGTAGTGCACCCATACACCTGGCTCAACATGTCATCTGATTGGTTAGCTCTATCATTAGATTGGGAACGTTCTGCCTGATAAAGTGTGAATGAAACATTAACCACAAAGAACAATTGTATGTATCCTGCAATTTCAGTCCCATATGTTAAGTCAACCTCGAATACACTGTTCTCGCCTGCTTCAGATCCCCCCTGCCTTGACCCAGCTACATTATTGATAGCACATATAGCTCTTGCTGCCGTGTACAACAACTGCCCGGGTCGAAGCATCATCAGCCTTGGCGCTGTACATTACATTACATGTCACTTGTTAGATGCTTTTATCCAAAGCGACTTACATACATTCAGTACTGTGGGTAATCCCCACAGGAACAATTTTGTGGTGAAGTGTCTTGTCCAAGGACACAGCGGAATGTTGACTGCAGCGGGATACGAACCAGTGCCCCCGTGATCCGAAAATCAGCGCACTACCACTGAGCCACAACCTCCCTATGTACCATTAAGTGTTATTGTTACCTACAGTACAATGGAGCTGAAGAGAGGCCACCAGCGGCAGCCAGAGCCCACTGGTGCTCACATAGAAGCAACTGTCACAAAGCATTTGCAATGAGTGGAGCAGTATGGCTGTCACACAGAGCTATTATTATGACACAGCCCTGGGTCAGGCTAGGGCTCCAGGGTGAAGCTTAGTGATCCTGTGTCATCACTTTCAGCCCCACTTTTCCATATAACAGCATATACTGTAAGGCCTTAGCGGAGAGAATCGCATTAGGAGCTGGACACAATCTCTTTTGACAGGATGATATACACGTTGAACTATGAAAAAGAAAACTCACGCATACCAGAAAACAGCTCTGTGTTTATTAAGAGCCAAGGAAATGTATGCAAGCACACAACCTCCTTTTTTAACATTTACACAGTGACCCCCAATTCCCACTGCCCTCACATAACATAAACAGTCACATATACACGGGCAATTATGCGCGCAATCTCAAACACACTTCTAACCAGAGAAGATCCAGGCCCTGGCAAGTGAAGCAGACAGTGGGGGATGAGGTTGTGGAAGGAGCAAGGGATCGTATTTCGTCTCAGGATATGGTCCCTGTGTTTTTATGTGCAGTCGGCCCCAGGCCCGGCCCAGTTCCAGCCTAGTGCCAGTGCCAAGGCTAGCACAGGCGCCGGAGCTGGCTGGACAGGTCTGATAGCACTTTAACAAGTGGAATCTGAGAGCCACTCTGCTTTTAAAGCTTGGCTACTTCTGCTGCATCTCAAATGACATCCTCTTGCCACCAATAAAGCAATAATCTTGACCACTCCTGTGTCAAGTGTCTCCCTGGTCATAAGTAATGCACTATGTGTGAGACTGGGAGATTTGATCTAGGCTCATGTGAGTGATCGCCTTTCTTGGACGGGATTCCGGGGTTCGTCGGAGTGGAAATGGTGATTGATGTCTTACAGCGCTTGCAGGGTAGTTGACCATTGAATGGTGGTGTCAAAGTAGGAACAACCAAGTCTTCAAGACTAGACTGCAGGTCTTCTAGGAATCCTAGCTTGACTCAGTGGCTTGTATTTGGTGGTTGCTTGAAATCAACCATTCAGAATTGAAAAAACTCAATTGAAAACTGATACAGATTTCAAGCTACTTTTAACTCTACAAACCACAACATTTTGCCTAAGGTTTGAGCTGTTTCTGCGCACCGGATATCATGTACACCAAGAGGCTCTCTTTATAGCATTTCTGCTGTGACTTTCCCAGATTAATATCATTAAAATAATTATCCCGTCAACATATATTGTGATGTTCTGAGCAGATATATGCTCATTTTCTCTACCCACAGTGCCTCTCCAGCCCACAGAAAGGCTGATGATTATGCAAGATGAAAGATCCGTTCAGTGAAGCGAATAGCAGTGGATCTGTAACATGAAGCTGTGAGTGTCCATGCCAGTGTGACCAACAACTAATCACTGACAACTAGTATGTCTATCCGCCACCACCCTTCCCAAATACTCAACGCAACTACGGTTCCATACACTCATGTTTATTAAGATTACACTACACAAATTGACAATGTGATGTAGAATACATCAATGTACACATATTTCAAAATCCACACACTTAGTTTGTAATATATGATTGCCGCTTTTATTTATTTGATTGATGTGATGAAAATAATATGCAATTACGTTCTTAAAGGCATCACACAGCTTTTTTGCATGCATTAACTTCCTTACCTTGAAAAAATGGGCAGCACTCCTATATCCTTGTGCCACTCTAGATCAGTTTCAATGAATGCCAGTGGTGCTCCACCCAGCAATATCTTACAACAAAATGTCCACCCCCTCTTTACATGTTAGTCACACAATTCTGTCCAGTATTTCCAGACAGAGTCTAAACTTTAAAGCTGCATGGTTGCTCAAGTTGGAGGCCATGAACAGAGGAAACGGCAGGGATAATCCCTGCATATGACTTGCCTGTGTTGTAAGACGCCCACATACTCTATCTCACGCACAGACTCTGTGCAATGCAGGCTTGCCTTTCAAAAGCATCAGCTAAAAATAACCAGCACTGACAACATGTGGCTATGACACCACTTAAGTCACCAATCCATTAGCCAATCCATCCAAACCTTCAGAGCTAATTGGCGAATCAAATAATCAGAGTTAAGAGGCTCGAAAAGCCACATCCACCTGAATCGTGGATAATGTTACTCTCTTACAGCAACATTAATGCACCGCTCCCTATTCCTGACCCCTACCATTGTTCCCAAAGGCACTTTCATTATCCCATCAATGTGATGTGAATGGCTTGGTGTTTTACACAGAATGGACGTTTTAAAACTAACATGCTCGTTGATGGGGTGAATAGGAGATAGAGGCAATTAGAGCAAATTCACCGGTACACTTCTGTTTCATTAAGGAATTATCACTGTCATTGCCCGCTCAGCGGCGCCATACAAATAATCACACCCAATTATGAGCAATATTGTGTTGAAGCTAGTTAGCATGCCACAGTGTTGTGAAGTGAATTTGTTTATTTACAGCTGGCTGGCTTTTGATTACTCAACATTTGACAAGAACAAATTCACAGTCATGCCAATTTTCTTCTGAAGCATCCAGCGTGATGAAGACAACAGGGCTTTGATGGATTCTCTCGGGGGAATGATCATGTCAGCCAGAACTCTCGTTAAAAGACACATACCACTTCTTTGAACACATTGGATTAGCTTTGTAAATGACTTGCAGTCCTAGAGGAGTTGCCTTCAGGATACAGACAAACTTGACTTGCAAATGGAAGTAAGATTGTGATTTCATCTTCCCATGCAATTATGGTGACTTGTGTATCTCTTTGTTGTTGACTTTTAGGAAAGCTGGCACCAATACCAAATCTATAACTGTTGTATAATGCTGAAAACATATTATCCAGTGAAGGAGAGGCAAAACTAGCTGCTTTAATGGAAGAATCATACAGCCTTGATGTATTATGACCAAACAGCATATGAATCAGGCAGGGAAATAGAGAGTGAATTAGCATCGGGACAGGTCTCCTCCCCCAGCCTTCCGCCATCCTCCCATCATTCATTTTGATGATTAATGGCTGCTCTTTATGCCCTGACTTGATATTTCAGACTCATGTGAGGTGTGGATCATTAGGGAAAGCTTTTACCATTAATAAGCAGACGTTGTTTACAAGACTAATACTCCAAAAGGCAATGAGGTTGAAGCATTTAGAGCAGGACATTCATCTTCCCCACACCAGTAAATATCACCCAGATGCTATTGATATTTACTGGGCTATGGCAAAAATAGTGGACAGACTTCATCATGTATACTGAAGTTTGGGAACGAAGGAATGAGGGAAGGCGATTGAAAAAGTCCAGGTCCAAAGAAGTAGTTTCAAAAAAAGCTTCTGTACAGATTTGTTTAGACAAACCAACGAGAAATACTTGAAAAAACTGAAATCACTGAACCAAAGCTATATGTTTGAAGTAAGGTGTGACCGGGATTGGGTTGTTTGCTCAGGGGTTTGTCTTTGGCCAATAATATCCAACCAGAGTTAAACATTGTTATCAGCTCGCTAAGATACAAGACAAAATGGCAAATTGTTGAGTTGACTCATAAGTATCCACATGAAAACATAAGCATTGATGCTGCATACAATCATTTTATCCAGAGATTCTCCCACAATATGATTATCAACATAAACTTGAAAATATGGGGACAATATCTAAGGCATGACAACATAGAGAACTGCAGTGACGCGTCCTAAAACCCGGAAGTAAACTTCTTCCGGTTCCTTCGACAATTTTTTTTATAATTTTCGAATCATAAATCTATCGATCATAAATCTATCGATTCGATTTATGATTCGAAAATTATAAAAGTAGGGTAAACATGATCCGTCTCTTAAATGTGTGTCAACCACAGACCTTATTTCAAGCTATTTTCCAAAATCCTATGGAGAAATTGCATTGCATTTTTGTCGAAGGAACCGGAAGAAGCTTACTTCCGGGTTTTAGGACGCGTCACTGCGGTTCTCTATTCTGTCAAATGTCGACATCCAACTTTTCCTTTATGTCAATTATATTTTAAAGATATAGCAACTACTGCCTGGTTTATGTTCTCTGGCAATGTTCATTTTTTCCAATGATGGAAGAGAGTGCAGGCCGGTTGTAGGGAAGTTGACTGGGTGCAAAAAAAAGTTTCCATATCAGTAAGCAAGAATGTTGAATGCCAAAAGATAACCATAAAAACATTAATCCTTTTTTAATTGCTATACAGGCAGATATTGTATTGCAAGTGCGGATATAATACAGACATGAAAAGGATTAAGCTATGAATGAATCTTTGGCTGATTTACATTATGGGAGAGACTTTACCTTGCAACATTTTGTCATAATCTTGATTTAAAAATATTTAGGGTGCATTACATTTATTCAGTGTTCAATGAATGTTTGGATGGTTTGGAAACATAATTTCAATGATGTGCCTTTCACAGTCAACAGATCTCAAACAGATTAAACACTTATGGTAGATGTTCTCTATCCCGATCATGGAAATCACCAAAAGAGGGATCAGCTTTTAATTAATGGTGTTCCGTCCCTCCAGTAAAGTTTCAGAGACAGATATATGCCAAAGAAGAACATGAAAGCTCTTTTGGTCGCTCATGTCGGTTAACTCCTTTAATTTATCACCCATCTTTATATGCACAGTCCTAAAGACCCAAAAACAAACACATTCACACAAACTACGCCATATGCTGAGTGATGCTAGCACTAATTAAAAGCTCTTGGTGAACGGTTAGGGTAAGCAGATGCATCACTTGACCTATTCCAAACATCATCATAACATAACAACAAAAAGGGAGTGTAGGTAAACAGACAGCAACCTTAACATGACCTGGGGGAAACATGGGTGAGATGGGGCACTGCTAATGAACATCTGGGTAATGACAAAGATGCAGTACAAGTACAGACATGTCCAGATGTACCTTGATACAGCACTAGCTAAGGATATTCACAAAAAGCCCTTTATGCATATTGTGATACTCCAGTCATTCAGAGATCACTGCTCCCATGTAAGAGGAGGAGTCGTCAAGACTAGGGAAAAAGAAAACACAGCCTTCAGGCTCCCACAAGACACATATCTCCTCTGTGTCTGTAACTGTGTTAAATTGCAATTATGTCCTTGTTCATGCTGTAATAGAGCAGGGCATAGGGAAGAGTGGGGGATGGACGCTGAGGTTGGGGGATGTGAGGAGAGACCACAGAGGTGAAGAGCTGTGCAGGGACTCAGTTTCCTAAAATTCTTGTAGAACCTAGAAGGAGACGAAAGCCTTAATTCCCGCTATCCAAAAGCTGGAATTGTCGATGCCTGATGACAGCAAAGATGTGTCCTGCCACCCTATGGATTATCAAGATTAGCTTTTAGTCCCGCCTCCATTCCTCTGACCCAACCAGGGAAGAGAGTGGCTTAACTTGTCATCCCTTTAGAGAGCGGTGTAATTAACAGACTCTGATGAGCAGCTCAATCTCCTCAGACAGGAGGAGATTGGCCTGGTTCTGCAGAAGAGGTGCAGAGTGTGAGTATGTGTGTTTGAGACAGAGTAAAAGAGGAGAAAAGAAAGAGAGAGACACCTGGCAAATATGTGGAGCATCCCGCATGCTGACTCGTCCTTGAATGCAATCTTGTGGGTTTTCCTCTGATTTATCATGTATGTGTGATGGATTTACTGGTTTTAGTTATCATTAAACTAATAATCCTACTTTTCTGATCGGATTCAGTTGAATTTAAAATTGTGTCAGGAAAACCTCAGATATCTCCCAGCAAAGTTTACCAGTGCTTCTTTAACACATTTTCAAATACATCTGACAAATCTGCAAGGAACGATATATAATATATCAGTGATTTATAACTGAGTGATAGAGAAGTATGGGGGAGGGCCATCATCAGGACGTTATTGCTGCCAAAGAGCAGTGCAGCACTTCCTCTGGTGTCCCCTGAGGATAAATATTTGAATCAGATTAGCTGTGTTATTTTTGTCTCTGACCGGTGACGTTGGCTCTCAGCGTCAGGGGAGACGCTTTTGCACACAAGAACAGCGTTTCATCCAGAGAGGTATATTTCAAAACACCAGTAGTGACGTGGTGCGAAAGCAATTCATAATTGATGGTTACACAAGGCATACTGTAGTTCCAACGTGCATATGGTGACGGCACAATTTTAGAAGTTTTCAAAACATGCCTACTGTGCTATATGTATGCCTTAAGGAATTACTGAAATAAACTAACTGCATCTGACAAGTAAATTAATGTTTTATGTTATCTTTGTCTACCTTTTATAGATAAATAAAAAAAGTTATACACAGTAGAGCAGGCAAACTGTTGCATTTGGCAAAACAAACTTATTAAAACCTTCTTTTTTTTTAACCTAATGTTCCATATGAAAAGTGCACATTATGTTTTAGGATTTGTACTCCGATTTTGGATCTACTTTCTCCAGAGAAAATAGTTCCTATAAAAACTGCTTATAGAGTGCTCTGTGGATTAAACTGGGTCACTGTTTCTGGAAAGAGATGTTGCTTTTGAATTTTTAAATGCTGCTTTAAATGCTGTGAGCATTTCAAAGGCATTTCATTCACCTCCATTTCACCTAATGCATACTGGAATTAGAGTCAGATCAGCATGACCCTGAAGAGGAAAAAATGGCTACATTTAATGGATGTTTTTGTAACGGGCTGCCCTTGCACGAGTAGCAAGAGACTATAGGAAACTGAATAAAATCCACTTAGATACTGTTGGCTAAACCCCCATTCCATTAAATGCCTTTTTAGAGAAAATGTCCTGACATTTGCCTTTTGCGATTCCATATATAGAATGTCCCTAAAACGTCTGGTCATCCAGCATCCAATCCATCTGATGAGATCATTATTCCCATCTCATCTCAAATATATAAGGGGATGGTCGGACCATTCCTCTCAGTAATCCGTCAGTGTTGAGACAGAGGTAGCACTTAGGTAGACAGCGTTAGGAAAGCACAATAGGAAGTGTTTTAGCAGGGCCTGTTCTTAAGTCTGTCAAACACAAATGCTTCCATTCAGGGGGGTCTTGACCTGCCGTAACATCACTTATTACTTACTTGCCTTGAGCATCTTGAGTTGCTGTTAAATGGAAGGACTATTTGTTTCTGCTTAGTTAAAAAATACCACTGTCAAATATCTGAGTCTGGGTTAGACATCGAAAGCGTTACAGAAAGTAAAATGGTAGCTTGGTCGAACTGATCTGCACTGCAAACATTTCATATTATCATATTGTGTTTTGATTCGTGCTTTTTGGTCCATGGCTTCTATTTCACAGGAGTTTATATCCATACGGGGGAAATATAAATCTAAAACTGGAGGATAGAAATCCACAAAACCAAGAGAGGATTGGACATAAGAGTACTGTAGATGCAGAGTCACAAAATGCATCTGACATTCCAAATGCACAAGAATGCAATGTTCTTTCTCAGTGTGGGAGTTTGCTTATCTCTATTTTCTGTGTTTTTCTAACTGGATGGAAAGCTCCATCCATCACAAAGGTCAGGTCTAAGCAATAACTCCACAACAAGACTTTTAAATGGGTTCAGTGTTAAGTCCTGTGTTTCATTGAACCAATGAAACCAGTGAACGTGGGAAAGGGTTGTAAACTGTTCAACATTAACTGATAATTTAATGTGAATAAAGATGTTTCTGAAATAAGAAAAGTTAACAAGTGAACAGTATGCAGTAATCAAATAAAGAGTCTTCTGTAAGTAAACATTGATATAGAGCTTTCCAGTGTTTTTGCAAGGCTTCAGTGAAGGGGTTATACTTCATAAAACACACAATAAATGAAGGCTGCAGTACATTAAATGAATATTGGATGTATGAGCAGGCCAGTGTTTTACTCACAGGGATATCAACTCCCAGACTCTCACTCTCTCTCCCTATTCAACGTCTCGTCACTCCACACTTTGACTTCTAAGGAACTTTCCCCTTTCAGGTGTCGTTGTTTTCATGCCGGGTCTCTGTTCACTAGCGTTCAGCTGTGTCCACACACCGCTGCCACTGAAACAGAGGAAGATGTATTTGGCAAGAAAGGGCATAGAGTGTAAACAACTCAAAGAGAGGGACTGACTCATTCAACCTTCATAGATGTATTGAAAATCCTGAGCAAGCAGAGGGTTCACCTTCAAAGCCTAAAGACCATAGCAAACACGTTGTAAAATCAAAGCTCAAGCTAAACAAGATTGTGAAGAAATACTTTAACTGATGAACCAAACACATTTATTTTACAGTGTGAAAGAGTTCCCTGGCTGAAGCTTGGCATAAGCCTGAGTATACTGTATGTGCACCTATATGATGATCAATATGCTTCTAAATCCCTAAATTCACATAAATCATTGTTATTGTTTTTATTTTTGACATTGTTATTTCATATGTTCCTTGTTGGCAGTTGGCAGCAACTGTACACACATATGTTGTACTGTATGAGCTGCTTTGCTTGATCATCTGTAATGCATATTATCTTTGGGAAGGGAAAGTTATGTGAAGCTTTTCTTTTAGTATATCACAGTCTTTAGACTCATATCTTCCTGAACCTCTCTGAGCTCTGGCTGTGGGTTCATATGTTAAGCCTAAGGAGAGGGTAGTAAGGAGATTAAACTCATCTCAGTCATTCACTTGCTGTTCCCACAGTCTAGTTCATGTTTTCTATAGTTTTATGACAACAATAGATTTAGTCTGTGATATTAAACTGTAGTATATGGGTTGCCAAGCGTAAGATTGTTGAGGATTACAAAAATCTATAACTTAACCAATGCCAGACCTTGTTAACCCCACCCCCCCCCCCACCACCACCCCTTTTTCTATGACATCATCCTGTCTGGGACGTGATTGACCTTCAGATGTCTTCAGACATTACAACACACCCCTCCAGTAACTGTCATGGAGCTCAACCCCTAAGAAAAACCAGTATCAAAAATAATCAATAAAATAATATGAGTTAGTATGACATGTTTGTATAATAAATGGAGTTGTGTGCTGCTACCATTCATTTATCTCTCTCCTTTCCTCGTGGGCAAAATGGTTTAATCCACGAGCTGGCCTCGACTCTTTGACTCTCTGGACCCTGCTGTGGATCTGACCTTCCCTTTCAGTACTTACAGATATGTCCAATATTCTGGTATGAACTGAAAACTGAAAAGCTTCAAAGCAATTCCCTCAACTATCTACTTGTAATTGATTTTGTTAAGGTCGTATCTTGTTATATGTGCTGATTCTTATTTTCTATATTAAGTGCACTTCTATCACACGTAAACAGTCTTCAAAGTGAAGCCGCAGGGAAATATTTTCATCATTTCTGTGCACTGAAACTTTGACCCATGTATTCGTAGCTTTTTATTGCTCATAATGTTAGTGAATCGTTCAATATGCTTCTGTCGATAGAACATAAATGTCGGTGTTGTTGATTTAAGTGCCATACTGATAGTAAGACGTGAAAGTTTATGGATGAATGACCATACAATATTATGTTGAAAAGAAAGACAGGGGTTTATTTTTTATACATAACCGCTTCTAGGCAAAGGTGAAGTATTTTTTTGTTTTTTGTAAAGCATGGAGCTTTGTTCTATAAAAATATGCGGTGTGCTCACATTAATTAGTTTTTGCAGTACAATAGAGAACTCTTTGAGAAAAGGCTTCCCTAAAGATTTGCAGGATGCGGATGGTAGCCAATGTCCTTCAGTTACCCTTCACTCACAGGCATACAGTAGCACATCATTTGAAATCATGAATTTCCCTTGGCAGGATTTTAGATTGCTGCCAATTGTTTTTTTGTGTTAATGAACACACACACACACACACTACAGTGTACTCATTAGTCATTTTGTCATAAAAGCAGTGTCAGCATGAACAATAAACACGGCTCATCCAAAACAAGGCTTTTGTCTGTCCAAAAGAAATAGTGTTGGCAGGAAGTGCCTCTTACAATGCAAAAACCAAGTACACACACACACACACACACACACACACACACACACACACACACACACACACACACACACACACACACACACACACACACACACACACACACACACACACACACACACACACACACAACACACACACACACACACACACACACACACACACACACACACACACACACACACACACACACACACACACCACACACACACACACAACACACACACACACACACACACACACACACACACACACACACACACACACACACACACACACACACACACACACACACACACACACACACACACACACACCACAACACACACACACACCACACCACACACACGGACACACCACACACCACACCGCTCCTTTAGGCATGTCTGATTACAGCTAGTGATAGAGGACAGAGAAATTAGCCTATCTACCAGGACCATCTGAAGCCTAAAGCTAATAAGGAGATGTAGGAAAGAGGACCAAAGGGGGAGGGGTAGGTGGTAGGTAGCTCAAGCATACAGAGACCAATTAAGTAGTAGACAAGTGTAGGCTTATGAGGAGGAGTTTGGTGGGTGATGAGAAGAAGGAGGAGAGCGGATAACGCAGTCAAAACATCAATATTTGCTAACCGCTAAATCCAAAGGTGATAAGAAATGATGATCTGCATTGACATAGTAGGAGGGTTGAAAAGAAAGAAAGAAAGATAGAACAAAGGAAAGGAGGAAAGAAGGAAGAAATAAAAAAGGTTTCATGGTCAGCTGTCCAACATTGCTCAGCCATTGGGGAAATATGGACATGTCACGCACATTTGAGCAGTAGTGTCCCCTGCTCTGATGTTCACACAGTACAGACAGTTGGTTCAGCCTGAGAACAGCTGGTTCAAATGTCTCACACACACATGCACCCACACACACTGATAATGCTGTGATGACAGTGATTGTTTTCAGGGGTTTGCATGTCTAGACGCAACACACCAGCGACGGCAAGCTGGTTCCAGAGGCATGGTGAGTGTCCAGATGCATAATTAACAGGCCAGTTTGGCGCGGCACAGCCGGAGGTCATGGTGTCCTCTCCATTAGCCGGGCGCCAATCAGCCTCTGGATCACCTGAGCACGTCCTTGTCCCAACAGCAGATTGCCCAGAGGACATCAGTCACATTATACAGCCCAATCAGCAGCTGGGACTCACACACAGGCCTGAGCAGAGACAGCTAGAGATAGAGTACAGAGGTGATGTCTCCCAAATGAAGCTGATCTGCCACTCAGGGCAGACTGGGGACAAGACAAAGCACTGCCTGCACAAGGATACGACCTGTGCCAGTATAGGAGCGTTCCTCAAATGGGACAGATCAGAAACAAGAGCAGACTGGTGGACACAAACTGATTCAGCCTGACTGATGTCGCCTGTGGCAATTAAATTACATTCATATGTGTCTTGAATCGGATTTGCGGCTGTAATTCAACTAAAATGTCAGTACCTCGCAGGTCAGCATAATTGTGTTTCTGAAAATGCCAGAGCAGGTGTCGCAGACTTTAATTTATCTTGGACATTTTGTGGCATTTTGTTGAGATGTGTTGAATAACTTTTGCAATATCAATGAAAAAAATAAGATTAAATGAACTTTTGTTGGAGGAATTAGGTCCTGCCTCTGCCTGTGATCGAGCGACAGAATTTAAAGCAGGAACCCGCGCCTCTGTCATCACAGTCATATTAGTTCTGCTGCAGTAATACTAAATACTTAAGTCAGCAATACCTTCGGTCTGATGGAAGCTTTAAAGCTACTTCAGGCCGCTCACCAAACAAACCATTTGTTCCCACTCAGACTCCAGCTCTAAATCTCTGGGCTCCCACTGACCTGGAACTGGGCCTCAATACAATACTGAAAGGCTCCTTTGAGAGGGCCAATGCGACAGGCAGGGGTAGGAGGGGTTTGAGGGCAGGGAAGCCGAGCGAGGGTCCTGCAGGCTGAGGGTCCCTTAGCTCCTGTTTCCCAGCTTAGAGCGATGGGCCCAAGGAGATGAAAGAGCCTCTCTCACTGTGAATTGAGCTCTAGACAGGTCTCACAAAACTAGATGTGGTAACACAGGACCTCCTTCAAGACCGCAGAATGACTGCTTTCAATTGGCAGGCCCTTTGTCTTACTTTAGACAGCCGGCGTTTGACTTATGATTAGTAACAATGCAGTGGGTATGTGGTATTGTTGTGGCTCATGGAAGGCTTCATTTGGGAGGTTTGAAGTTGTAAATAGATAACAGATTCAACGTTTGTCTCTTTTCATGCTGTATTGAGTTTAACTGATGTAATCATAGAAAGATTCAGATTTCAAATGTTCAATTTAATTTAAGTGTATTTGATAAAGGGGCACATGATAGGGTTTGAGTAATCCAATAAGAGGTAGAGTTTTATGAACTAAGCTTCAATCAAAGTTAAAAAGAACTTTGTTGAGCCTAAGCCAGCAGTAAATGAACAAATCATACGTCACCCTTGGCCTTTCCCCAAGGCTCCCCTTTAAGAACTATTGAGTCAGTGGACTGCTGATTTGTTCACGTTGTAAAGGTTGTAAAGGTCAGTGTATGCCTTGTATCAGCTGTGGACCAAAGCAAGATGAGGAAACAATGAGATGGTGTGCATCTAGGACAACGTACTAACTCTAAAATCTAAAATTGCCAAATATCCAATTTGGCATTCTGTCCACAGTGAGCCAGCATTTTCAAACACATAGCTGATCATATCAAAAAGGTTGTTTGAAGAAAGAACTGAGAGCACTTTGGCCATGTTTAGGGGTGAACGGATAACACAGAGACTCTGACTTCTCAGATACAGGTGCTTTTTGGTAGTAATAATAAAAACAACATTTCCTGCCCCCCTCTTAATGTTATGTGACTGCCCATTGATCGACGCCTCAGTACAGCGGAAATAGTAGTAAACCCGTCAGAATCCATGTTACACAGAATCACTACTTTATACTCATTCAGTTGTGTGAAAACAGAAATGGAAAAAGTGTGTACAACTGTAGTGAAACACAGACAGCATGACAAACCAAGACTCTGAGACTCTGAGACTCTGCAGAATTGGTTGGCCTTGTTGTGTATTCAGATGTGCGTAGTTTGTATCATTTCTCCTTTGAAGGCTTTTGTTAACCAAAGCTCATCTTTCACTGAGTACAAATGTAACAACAGCATTATGTAGCACTCCATTATGTATCCACACCTTTGTGGGAGCAGACAAATCCATTCTGGACCTGTCCATGCCCACATAAGCAAAATCACTACTTTGAGTAACAAAGCAGAGTGGACCACACAACCCCTCTGGCCTCCCTGGCCTAGTTTCCCTTTGCTTTCCCAGCCAAGAGTTCTTCATAGAGCTCTGCCCACACTCCCATCCTACTCGTCTGTCAGCTAGCTGAGATGTGGAGGTTTTGTTTTTAGTTTGGAAGTGTCTTTAATCCTCTCACAAGTCTGAAAGCAGTTGGCTGGTCAGTCTCGATCATGTGATGAAAGATCTTTTTGTTCCTCTTTGAAGATATAGATGAGGTTTAATGGCTGGTGCAGCATTAAGAGGCTGGCCGTTAAAAAGAATGTAAAGAGACCGTTCTTAAGGAAGATATGCTCCTCTTGTATAAATGTACATTTGCATGATAAAAAAAACGGTTTGATCTGTTGAGTGAGATGTGATGGGAAGCCTATTGCATGCAGACATGGTCAGTCTGATGATTTTCTTCAGGACCTCATTTAATTTAAGTTAAGTGAAGGCTTTACATCAGTTAACCAAGTTAAGATGTCTTCACTTATTCCTACAGTCTAACACACGTGTGTGCCGCATAGACACACACACACACACACCCCAATTAGTTGCAGTGACCTGTCCTATTAACATTCCAATGAAGGGAACTGTCGGTTTGTAGCATGCAAAGAGGGATGATCCTCTGTCAAGAGAAACCACACACAAATTAACAAATGACACCTAATAAAAAACCAAGACAGAAAAAAAGAAAAGTATAGCTGAACACCATGCAATTACTCTCATATATTAAAGCTAGACTTACTTCCACTTCTGCAATTAGAGAACAGAAGGGATTAAACAATAGTTTTTGAATACATGAGATTAAGCAGATTTACCCTCAAACAGTCCAAAGACTGAAACACTTTAAAATAGCATTTGATATATGTCAGAAATATATTAGATCCATCGATTTTACATCTGTTTTAGGGCTGACCCCTCCTTGTCAATTAGTCCATGAATTGATCAGTTTGGGATTATTCGACTCAGCAGCATTCATTGTATAATGTTATCTCATGTTGAATGACTTATTTTCAAAGCAGTTTTAAGTACGTCTGGTAAAGTCCTGAGAACTATAGCCCTACTTTCCCAAACTTCTTTACAAGCAGAGGTTCTGTGAAACCACATGGTGCATTGGTGTGTTTTCCAAAGTTCTGCCCCCTCTGCAAAGGGACTTTTAAAAATGTTCATAAGAAAGCAAATGGACTATAATCGGATATATGTTCAGTTGGACACATTGTACTGATCCTCTAGTCTAGGTTATAACTCAAATCGCGACACTGTATATCTCCAGAATTAGCCTAAGAAACACCACTTTTGAATGCCTTCTTCAGTCAAACAGTATTACTGTGATAGTTGTCTGTACAACAGTGACTGAATTCAGCATCCTTTTTATGGTGCCAATGTAACAATATATGTCCTGTTAACATCCCCAAAGCATTAATGGGGGGATAACCTGGTTTATGTGTGTGTTTGGCCTCCTGAAAAACACCTCATCCTGCTATAAAATCAATAAACCCTGTTCAATAAACAGTCTTTACCAGCTGTGTTTTGCCACTCAGTATTTCCAATGTACTTCCACCACAACAATGCGCCTGCTAAGAGCTACCTCACTGCTCTGTGACATGACTGTAGAATATCTCATTTATTTATTTGTGTGTGTGTGTATGTATGTGTATGTGTATGTGTATGTGTATGTGTGTGTGTGTGTGTGTGTGTATAACTCTGCTGAATATATGTTGTGTCACAGGATCGCCTCCTGGGCCAGCGCTTTATTTACTGACTGGGTTTGGTGTGTGTAGAGGGAACACAGCCGCCACAGATCACTACACGACCTTAATTATGTTATCAGTCAACTCCGGGTGTAAATATCCCAGAGAACATATTGGGCCCGTTGGGAGACGTTCACACATCACAAAAACACACACAGACACAGCAACTCGCATAGTCTGTCAAACGCATCCAGTCCTTTAGTCACTATCAATCACCATCTATTTTTGCCATCTGATTGATGTGTGTGATCAATATGTCTGAGCAGGTAGAGAGCACTTCTTATTTACTGTCTCACCAGGACTCAGACAGAGAGGGGGGGGGGCAACAAATGAAGAAAGTCATCTGCAAAGGATAAGGATGGGGAAGTAGGTGAGACTGAGACAGGGGATACACACTGGGTGAGGAAGAGGGGGGAGATATGGAAGAAAAGACCATTCAATCATTGAACAAAGTAGCAGCCTTCTCAAAGAGCGCTCTAGGCAGAGCTGTTCTGTCACAGATTTTAACATTTATCACATGCGTACAGTATGCACACTCACACATGCATACAAACACATCTTGACATACTTCAATATGACTAGGAGTTGTGTGAGTCAGTGTTGTTTATCCATAGTGAATATATGAAATATGGAGCATGGCTGTGTCAGGCAGCTTGGAGCAATAGAGTCTGTATCTGTGGGATAAATAAACGTCCAGTGCCAAAGAGAGTTCAGGTTTGTTTTCAAAGGACTTTCTAGCCAACACTGTTGTTTTGGCTCTGAGGACCTGCCTGAACACATTCTGCAATAATAACTCTCTCCTGAGACAACTTTCAATATTTTTACCTCCACAGTCGTAGAATAGCAAGCAAATGTGAGAGCCAAATACATGTTTAAGGTATCACTGTGCTGCTCCTTTAAAAGTCAAGAGTTAAGACGACGTTTTTATTACATTTAAGTAATTCATGATTTATTTCTGAACTCCACTCTACAGCTTGTGAACAAAAATGTGCACATTTAACATGTTGCACATTTTAATCACTTAGAAACACATCGATTGCCTTTGATGCCTGACACAAACTACGCTCGACTTCCCCGCAGTGATGACAAATGTGAAACTGTGTATTTTGTCTTGGTCTTAATGATGGGTATATTTGTTTCAGAGGTGTGTGTGTTGATCTGTAGCCAGGATTTTAGTGTCACAGGCATTGCTGCCGTGACAGAGTAATTATGAGTTTGACCCTATCCAAGCCCGTGCTGTCCTGCCTAATTGCGGTTGTCACCACGACTTCCATTTAGCTCCCGATAAGAAACCACTGGATTCCGGAACACGCAGACTTGAGTCCCTTTTCACACAGGGCAAACCAGGAAGATAAATCTGTTTACTAATACCTCTTTCACAGCCTCCATTCAGGCGCTGTAATGCGTGCTGGCTGGTGACTCATTCTCATCAGCTGGCAGAGGTGTGATATTACAGTGGTGTGTAGATTGGTATATATAGCTTGTAATAAAAGGCACTCATGGAAGGTTTTCGTGACATTTTTAAAAGAGACAAATTTGGAACAAAATTATGCACCTATGCAAAAGATTGTGCTCATTATGTCCTCACAGGCATCAGCTAAAATACGCTGTGCTGATAACAGGGCCGAGCTGTTTGTACTGTATACAGTATGTATGTGTACTTGCTGGATAATACATTTTTTAACCCTTTATTTTACCATCATGAGTGCGACCAAACTGCAAAATATTCCATTAAACCATGGTATTATATAAAGAGACTTACATAAAGCCTGGAGCAAGCTCCAAAAATACAGAACCCAGTAGTCTTAACCCTATATATAGGTCTGCCAGTGAATTATTCAATACAAGTGAAGTCTGACAAAAAAAATACACACATTTACGCAACAACTCAACTCAAGTACCCTGTCTGCCTGCCTGCTGAGATTTGAGGTCACCGCTGTAAAGTGGTTTGGGCAAAGTTTGCTGCTATAGTTTTAAGTAGGCAGTAAAAGGCAGGGAGAGGTGAAGCAGAGCTGGAGATAAGCAGGTAAGTCTCATGTTTTGTTTCCGTTATAGTGTTTGGTTCACTTTTCTCTGTAAATGTAGCCATTGGTGGCTGTGTGTGATGGCGCTGATATGAAAACCCTTTGCAGCCCAACCCTAAGACCCCTGTGTTGTCTGGAACAATGAAGTTTGTGTTCAATTTTGAAAATTCCTTTTCATCTTACAAAAAAAATCAGCAGAGAGGGATGTGTGTTCTCAAGGTGACTGCTTGACCTTGCTGCACTGTGGGAGAATTCATCAGCTGCTGGCATTTTCTAAGCATGGGCTTTCTTTTTATGCAAACAGGAAGCAGTGTCCATGGCTGCTCAATACCATTGGCTCATAAAGACACATTACAAATCATTACATATTCATATGTTCATGTGAGCCCTTAAACGGACTCACACAATCTATTTTGCCATCTCTTGCTGTTTCTGCCTTACACACGCATGCAAATGTATTCACACATACAGGGGCATGATAGAATGGCACTCCTTTTCCCACGCCTTGTTTTTGTTTTTCATTCAGCCATAGTTACAGATTAACGTCCTATGTAAGTGTTTTTAAACTGGCATCACAAACTAGCGTCAAGAAACACCAAATCCCAACAACAATCCGCAGACACAAAACAGCAGGAAGCCGGTTACCTCACCACACTGTTGGACAACAACATTGGCTAGTTTTGTTTGAGAATGTGTTTTTGTGAACAGCAAGCTGACCCTGGATCTGTGTCCTATACCCAGAGGGGAGCTGATGGATGGGATGAGTGGTAGACCACTTGGCTAAACTTGAAAGCCCTCTTTCTTGGACCCCGGAGTGTGTGTTTGTCACAGCTCAGAACACTCTGTTTGACTCTGTTTGGATGTACAGTAAAAGTGTGTGAATGAGTGTTTGTGTGCATGCTAAGATCCTGGCAGGAGTTTCCTAACAACCAAAGATTGACAACATAGAGAGTTCCACTTGATCTGGTTTGTGGCAGTGCAAAGAAGACATCTCGAGGAATCTATAAGAGTCCTTACAGTTCTCTTCTTCTCTTGATGCGAGTAACTCTGCAGGTACTCTTTGGCATGCTCTTGATAATTCAGGCATAATGGGAGCAAACTATGTCTTCACACAGCACAGTAAAACAGATTTAATATATTCCCTGCAGTAGTACGAGTACTTGAATGGCAGGCCTAAAAGTGCCTATTGCTGTATAAAACTATCCGAGAGCACAAGAGAAAACTTTTTGGGAACATTTTAGAAACCATAATGGTTAGCAGAGAGGGCAATCCACTGAACATTTCCATCTGGATCTCATCACAGGGAGGCAGAGAGAGGCTTGCGTTGACCGCGGTGACTGAACTCACCACACACACACACACACACACACACACACACACACACACACACACACACACACACACACACACACACACACACACACACACACACACACACACACACACACACACACACACACACACCACACACACACACACACACACACACACACACACACACACACACCACACACACACACACACACACACACACACACACACACACACACACACACACACACACACACACACACACACACACACACACACACACACACACACACACACACACACACACACACACACACATCCCTGACAGGAAAGGGAAGTGTGTTGCAGCTAAAACATGTATAAATGTCCCTAAAATTAATTGTTGTATTCTATAAACATAGTTTGAAAGTCAGGGTTACCACACATGGACATTTCTCTGTAGGGCAAGGTTCCATTGATAAACAGTGTAGCTGCCATTGTATAACTCAGTGATGGGGAGTGGTAAACTAAGTGTTATTAATGAAACTAGCAACAATTTTAGGGCTACAAATAAAAGGAATTATTATTATTATTCTTTGACAAGGACCATCCCCTTATTATTTTAAAAGAGTTGTACGGCAGATTAAGAAAAGGTCTTAAAAAGAGACATGTTACATTGGTATATTTATTGTGGTAATTTCTTTTGTGAGTATGTAAGAAGTGAACAGAGGAGCACTTTTTAAATCAGCTCAATTTTGTGGAATATTTTTCTTGGGATTTTGTCATATATATATAATATGTATATTTTGTCACTGTGATCATATTTTTTTACAAAGTAGTCTGATCTGAGCTTCACTTAACCAAAGTAGATTCGTCCCAAAGGAAGCTTTCTTGTAGTTCAACTTCTTTCATTGTGATGAACTTGGTAATTGATTGCAAAGCAAACACTGCTGGCCCACACGTGTTTCACTCATACTGTGACAGGAACATTAATACACTTAGACTCTGTAATAAATAGTAATAAAGGGTTAGCTCTAGGCTGAGAGAACACCGCTAAAATCTGAAGTTCAGGGTTGTTGTTTTTAAAAATTGATTATCGTGGCTCTTATGGGCAAGTTGTCAGCTTTCTTGCCCCTACTTTAGTCTTTCACACTATCATCGAACTCTCTTTCCTTATTATAACCTTAATGCTCATTCCAAATGTATGTAATATATCAATTATGGCAAAGATTTAGAAACTCAGAAAAACAATCTTATCCTTAAAGGGCACCAGAAGCTAGCTGAAACCATGGAATCAAATGGCTCAGTAGCAACCCGGCTTTTTATTGACCACCTGTTATGCTGGCTCAAGATGAGGCATATAAACAAACTCATATATTTTGATGAAAGACTATTTTGAGGAAGATCTAATAAAAAGAGCAGGCAGTTTGTTTACAATTCCATAGCGCACTACAATATAGACACAGCATGCAAACCTTCTCACATGTACATGTGCATGCACAATACTATACATAGTCTAATTATAGATTCCGCTGTGCATTCCTCTGTGATCTTTAACAGAAACATTTGTCCTACTCAGATAGTGGGGGCTGCAGCCACAGAGAGGAATAGCTGGTGAACATTTATCAGGCAGAAATTAGAGAGCAAGACAGGAGGCAAGCACCAACTCTGTTTGCTCTTTACCCAGCCACTTGACTTCCAACAGCGTACTCTGCTCTCCTTTTTTATACAACGCCCTAACCGAGAGATAAGAAGGAAGATAGTGGGGAAAACGGTACATTAAACTAGTAAAGAGGACAGCAGTCCTTGCTATATGTAAGAGGCAATAAAATCGTTGAAAGAAGAGGAGGAGAGGCGCTCCCCTCCTCAGTACTTCCCAAAATATAATTGTATGGATCATCAAAGGGTTCCTTCCCACTCGCTTCCTGCTTGCTATAATTAGACCTGGGCTGGCAGCCACCAACAACTTTTAGAACCCTCTCTGCCTTGAGCCGGCAAAGACACTGGCCAGGGGTCAGATTCTGCGTTTCCCCACTAGAGGATGAGGAAGTTCTTTGAGGTGGAGCTCTGATCTAGCCTGTCATGCCTCAGGCAGCGTTTATCTGGAGTGTGGGACCAGCTACTGGGAACCCGTGAGGGACTCCATGGCCAGCAGTCTTTAGGAACATAGGGGAACTGTAGTATGAGGTGGAAAACAATCAGCTAACAACCACATGGCCTCACACACACACACACACACACACACTCCAGATCCTCAAATAGAGCATAACAGGCCAACACTTTGGAAACCCAACTGTGTGACCTGCAGCAGAAGAAATTCCCATGTATCTATTGTGACTCTGCGCGTGTGTGTGTGTGTGTGTGTGTGTGTGTGTGTGTGTGTGTGTGTGTGTGTGTGTGTGCGTGCGTGTGTGTGCGTGCATGTGTGTGTGTGTGCGCGCGCATGCACTTGTGTGTGACACAGAGAGAGGTGGAGTCGAGGCTTTTCTATGGGGGCGAAAGCAAACAGTCCATAAAGAGGCCCTGCCACTCTTCCATTTCAATGTAAATGAGTCTGACTCTGTTAGGGGGTTAAAGAACTCTCCTGGGCCTAGCGACTAGCACCGCTGGGGTCACACATGCACATGCATACACACACACAAGCAAGCAGAAACGCCACCAATTCACAGGCACAAACATGTACGCTCACACGCACGTTCTGAGGCGAGAGGCCCAGATAAAGAGCTCAGAGAGCCTGTCAGAGTGTCAGCTCCCATTAGGCCAAAGGCTGTTGTGTGTGTGTGCAGGCAGGCGTACTGCTTTTTACATTTCATTCAGCACACACACTCTTTTTCTTGCACACACATCCTCCCAGAGCCGCCCCGCCTGGCTGACATGCTGTTTCAGACAAGACACACAAAAGACAACGGAACCCGCCTCAAAAGACAGACATCTCCTACATTTCCTACATCACACACAGCGGGGGGGGAAGAGGAAACAAAACAAGCTCTAAATGATTTTTAAATGAGCAGAGGGTACGCTGTTAAAAAACGAAGCTTTTCAAGGATTCCCGACATGATTAACCTCGAACAAGAAGTTAACTTCTACAGCAGTGATGCATTATAAGTTTCCACTTTGAAACATCAGAGAGCAGTATTTATTTGTCCTGGCAATGTAAACTGTGATGTCATGCATTATTATACAGAAACTGAGTGGAGAGCGGAGACTAAGCCACATCTAAGAGAAGGAGGCGGAGGCAGAGCGAGCAGAAAGACTCGGAGAGGTTGCACAATTAGTGCTGCACTCCCTCGGCCGCCTGTGGCCAGCACGTTGTGTAGAGCAGGACGGGGCTGTGAGGACACAAACACAGAAGACAGGAGGGCTGATCTCCTCCCACAGGGCCTAACAAGCACACTACAACCTGAGGAGGAGGGGATGCACGATAACAACAAAGGGGAGGAGAGGTAAAAACAGAGTGAGAGCAAAGAGGATAGCAATCTTTTGAGCTAAGGTTCAACCCAAACTCCTGTAAATAAAGACTCCCATGTCTCGAGCCATGCGTGTCCTGACTCAGCTGAGTAAGGCAGGTGTGTCAGTGTGTTACAGCCCAAAGCATTGGCATGCTCAGGCAGCAATATGGGCTCTACCCACATAATCAACAGTGTCAATCAATGCTGAACAGAGTGGCTAGAATTACTTCTTTGTACTGTTTTTGTGTTAGGATCCCTGGTCTTTAGATCTTGCCCTTCTTGCCTTTATTCTTTCAAGTCCACAGCTGTAGCTGAAAAACAGTAATCTGAAAACACGTGCTTGATGTAGGGGGAACTCCAGCCACCACAGAAAATTCATCCCATGCTCACACAGGGCTAGTCATGCTACCGACACACATCCCAGTCTGCCTCTCCTGCCTAATCACTCCTTTGGTTCAAAAGCTTGAAACCACAGCCCAGACCCCCTTAGGCAAGAGACCGATTCACTACAATACAGTCAGAACCTTTATCATAGACATGCTCAGAGTGCTCATTACTGAGTTTACTTTTCACCCACATACATATCACAAAGTCTAGGGATTGGCCATGCATCAGTCATAGCCCTGCGTGTACACACAGGCTCAGACCGGCGGGCAAACAGAGAAACAAACACGAAAACAGACGCAGGAAAACTGCTCATTACGGAATTACAGCTGACTGTGTGTGTGTTCACATGGGCTGAGCAATATCTTTGTGATGCATTAATGTATCAAGACCCCACAGGTCTTTTGGGGATAAAGCCAAGACCTTAGGAAAGCTTCCAGGAGGCTAGGTTTAGTCATGCTCCCCCAAACAGATACACATACATAACACTCAAAACAAAATAAGTATTTTAAAGTGTTGCTGCTTTTAGAAACTCTAGGGGTGAAATCAAAGAGCCTTTCTTAATAAAACTGGCAAGGGCTCATGTATATTCTTAAGATATGGCTTTCTAAATTTAGACTAGCGTGGAGTTGATTATGTAGAGAAATGGTGCAGTAGATTAAGATGAAATAATGTTTAAGTATTTAAATATAATGACACATGTCCTTCAAAGGTGTATTTGCTGGAAATGTAAGACACTTCTTTAGTTAAGGATATAAGTTCAAATTCTACTTAGTGGACACAATTGTTTTTGTTTTTTTAATGACTTGATCTAGAAGCCACAGTTATGATTTGGGATCAAATGGGATTTATGTTTTGGAATGAATATCCATCAGTGTCAAAAACAAGAGTATACATGCATTGAGACTCAGAGATGTCAGTCTGTCCGATGTTCATGAGTTGTAATTAAATGTGAAAACCTGGCACGAATAGTTATGGGTTTTTAAAGCTACATAATTCCTTTTCTCATTCCCTGTTCTCTGTTCTGCTTCTATCCGAGCTCTACACTGTGCCGCTCTGCTAAACCAACTCCAAAACCCCACTAACCCCGCTGTCACACAATACCTGTTGTCTCTGCCATTTGGCTGCAAACACAAGGACAAGCTACAGCAAAAAAAGGCTTCCATTCAGCTCTATTTGTAACAAGGGCAAGGCTGATGCTGTGAGAAAGTGGCAAGTCAGCAACATTTACCTCGTAGAGAAATGAGAAAGCCCAGCGCTCTGGCCACTGGCCCAGCAGCGTTCCTGCCTATGAAGGATAGATAATTGTTTTGAGAGCCCCTGTTGAGAGCCGCTGCCTCATTTTCATATCTCCATAGCAGTGGATATTATATAGTAGTTTGGATACCATGATCCACTGAAAATGACAGACTGTGTAATAACCTTCTGACAGCTACATGCTGGTTAGCTCTTCTATATCAAGAAAAGGATGTGGGACTTAGCAGGAGTTCAGACAGATAAAAGAAAGGGGAAGAGACTGAGAAATAAGAGTAGAAGAAATGCGGACGGACAAAAAGACGGACGTCAGAAATGGAGTACTGAATATAAAATGTGATTACTTAGGATAAGGCTCATTGGTATGACTTGTTATCTGCTGGTCTCCATGACTGCAGCTGTAACCTTTGGTAAATTACTCTTCTTAGTCTACGACACGGCCGGCAGCCCGATGGGAGATAAAATTAACGCCCCACAACAAAAGTACACCGACACACACACATGCACATTTAAGTGTCTCTGCAGAGATAAAGACACACACCCATAACATACAGAGACACATATTCATTATTCAGTGTTCATTGGAGGAAATATCCATTGATCCATTTCCATCATCGTACTCCACAACTGGAAGGAAGTGTAATAAAATGTAGATTACTGGGATATTATATTATAAGAAATGATCCCATTACCAATGCCTGGATGGAGAAAAAGAGGGGGAGTCAGAGATGGGAAGACTTGATTTAACCTGAGGAATGGTTTCCAGAAAGGAGGGGCTCAGAGGGGGGAAGACTTTATTTAGCATGCAGGATACCACTTGTCTATAGCCCCAGGTAGGAGAGAAAAACAGAGCTAAGCTACTTCAGCACTCCATCCAACAGGAAAAGTGCAGAGAAAGGGTTTTCCCCCTAATGGAAGCCATTAATTATCATATACCCTTATACATGCAGTCATCACTATCTTAAGTCGAATCCTTTGGTAGAGAGTGTGTATTGTCAGTGCTGAGGTTTTATTCTCAGTTAAGAGGCTGTCTGTCCCGAGAACACTTAATGGCCTGTACACACTCTGGACTTGTCGTATGGAACTGACTGATGTTATCAACAGATGAATGGCCATGCAGGTCAAAGGTCAAGTCCAGCTCCGTTGTTTTGACTCTGAAACCCTGTGTGTTCACTCTGCTTCCTCTCCCTTAATCCCCACCAGCTGTGTGTGTGCGGACATGCACTTATGTGTGAGAGGCTAATAGAGAAATAGAAATCCTGTCTCTGTCTCTCTGTGTGTGTGTGTGTGTGTGTGTGTGTGTGTGTGTGTGTGTGTGTGTGTGTGTGTGTGTGTGTGTGTGTGTGTGTGTGTGTGTGTGTGTGTGTGTGTGTGTGTGTGTGTGTGTGTGTGTGTGTGTGTGTGTGTGTGTGTGTGTGTGTGTGTGTGTGTGGCTAAAGCTAGATGACTTACCCGAGAAATTAGTTAGGTTTATCTAATTTAAACATAATCTACCTATGGGACACATAAGATGTAATTTTTATTCAATGACAGCTGGCATCCAGCAGGAGCAGAGAAATCTATCAAAAATATTCATTTGGCGCAACAGGAAGGAGAAAATCAATCCCATAAAAACAGAGCACTTAATAGAGTTCCATTAAGCCGACTCTTAGAGGCGAATAGAAATGGCCACTCCACTGCAGGAGGGCACTGAGAGGCCACGCTGTTTTCAACAGGCTACAATTTAGACTGAATAAAGTCATCCTCCATTTTCAGCCAGTCCTGACAACTGCTTTTTTAAAAGACACCTGATACCCTCAGGCCCCCCACAACTGCCCCCCTTGCACCGTTCAGCTGGAGACACACTTGAAGAGGGGTATGTGTGGTAGGGGGATGAGGAATGGACGAGTGGTGTTATGGAGGAGTGTGTGAGGGGTCAGACGCCAGGATTGTACACCTCTGTCCCGCCACCACGCACGACTGTCTCCAAGTGTGTGTCGCAGCGTGTGTGTCACATTCCACCTGGTCGGTGACAGTCGCAGGGAAAGTCTGACACATATTTCCCAATTCTTCACGCTGTAGCTTCACTCAAGTGCTGAGTGGCGATATGGAGCTGTGTGTAAGCTCAGCGTCGGTGATAGATTTCAGAACTTTGTTTTCACGCACCCTACAGACAGGCCTTCAGGCATTATTATTACAACCTCAGTCCTTTTTTTGTAGTTGAAGCCATCATTCCTATTAATAATAATAACACTGCATACACAAAGTTTAATGCGGAGATATGGGAACACAGCTGAAATGCTAAAAAGTAGTCTGCCTCAGCAAGAAAACCGAGCAGTAAGACTGTATATTTCAAACTAAATCCCAGTTTAGACATTGTTATTTGGAAGACTTAATGAAGACAAATGGTGAAGGCAAACCGTCTGTTGTAAACATCCATCACTGACTCTCTGCTTTATCTTGTTTTAACTGAACTGTTGGCTTGTTTACAGCCTGGATTCTTGCCTCATTGAACTTTGCTGCGTATGTTCTCTGATTGATGGGTATAATGTAATCATAGCAATCAGAAATGACGGCCAGAACCATTTAAAACAAGACCAAAGTGATGGATAACATAATCTTTACCTTTCTTTTTACAATGTTTACATGACATTTTCACCAAAATGATATCTAAAGTCATATTTTCATACTTAGTGTAGCTATTGGTACCGAGAATGATGGTTTTATTTGCCATTGTTGCACTGCCACTGTAATGAAAAAATGAGCAATAGCTCTGACGAAACAGTACTGACGTGTGACGCTGTAATATATCCAAAGAAATGTCATGGAAAAACGAAGTCATGCCTGCTTCTGCATCTTATCTAATCCCATCTACTCATCTATCTTTGATCCCCAGAGGAGGTTTTGACATCGAAGCCGGGAACCTGGAGCTGAAGCATGTTGGAGCCGGTCTGAAGCCCCAAGTGTTGAGGCTGGAAAGAATTAACCCTGCAACGTCTGGGTGTGCTGCAACGTTAGTCTGAGTAGGAAAGATTTCCCTGCTGGTGTGTGCTAATTGGGCTGGAGTAAGTGGGGCCTGCTACAGCTTGTCTGGTGGCTGACCTGGAGAGACGGGATTACCTACAGCTGCTCTCCTCCCCGCTGCCTTTCCTAATGCCGCCTTTATTAAAGGGACAGGTGAGACTGGCTCTATTTCTCCCTCATTACAATTGGGCCCTTTGGTAATAAGGTGTGTCACAACCAAATAGGAATGGTAGCATGATTTCCTCTCTTACACACACACACACCCTGGCCCGCAGCTGACTGTGTGCGGACACCTGGTCTGGATGTAGGAGCCGAAGGCATTCCTGAGGGCACTCAGGGCAGGGAACTTAATTCCCCAGATGAACCGATACAATCAGCTAAGGGTTAACTAGCATGTAGCATCACTACATCCAACCCGCACACCCTTTTTGGGTATCAACTCCAGCAAAACTGCCAGCTTAAAATAGGAAGATGCTTACTAACACAGACACTAGTTTCAAAGTGCAAAGGCTTTATTGTCATATGCACAGCTACAGTGTAGTTATGGAAATGAAAATCCTAAATCCTCCAACAATGCAACATAAATATATCAAAGACAGAAAACAATAAAACAAACTAAAAAAACAATAAAAATAGTGCAAGAAGAAACAGATTACAAATAAAATAGTGCAAGAGATTGTTGCAAGACTAATGTACAAGTAATGCAGGAGACGTTAACTAGAATAGAGTAAAGCTAAAAAAAGAATGTAAAACGAAATGCCAAATGAGTGAAATAAAACGCTTTTTTTGTAATAACAGATAAATGTGTGATGCAAACAGAGGAATGGTATGAAGTTGTGAAGGCCCAGAGCTCAGGAGTTCTGAGCTTGTCAGTCCTTACAGTGATTCATTTAGGTCAAAATATATATATACCATGTGTTTGCTTTCTCAGAAAACTTTGTTAGCCACCTCTGAGAGGCAGAAAGATGCCATTTGCAGCATTTATGGTGTTTTGCTGACATGAGACATTTGCTCGTCCCAGCCTGTAGAGAAAGTCCCTGGATAAAGGGCTTTTCCCTTAAATCCCTGATAGCCTCCCAGCTCCAAGGAGGACTTAGCTGGCGACTGATGGGAGGTGGGACAGGGAGCTTATAAGGGGCTTGCAGGTTGGGCTAGGGGCTAGGTAAATATTTGGGCCAACAGTTGTGGTTTAAGTGCTCCCTCTGGCAGGTTGGGGGTCTGGTTCGAGTCAGAGCTAAGGCAGAGCTGTTAAAGAAATACATCTGGGGGATATTCCTTTTTTGGGGTGTGCAGCAGAGGCAGGGTTATCTTTCTGTAAGGTCAGAATATCATGCTGGAGACAGTGAGCTCTGTGTTGACGGGTGCAGTTGGCCTTCCGGCTTGTGAGTGGCACCGTGCAGCTGCCCTCTCTCTCTCTCTCTCTGTGTGTGTGTGTGTGTGTGTGTGTGTGTGTGTGTGTGTGTGTGTGTGTGTGTGTGTGTGTGTGTGTGTGTGTGTGTGTGTGTGTGTGTGTGTGTGTGTGTGTGTGTGTGTGTGTGTGTGTGTGTGTGTGTGTGTGTGTGTGTGTGTGTGTGTGTGTGTGTGTGTGTGTGTGTGTGTGTGTGTGTGTGTGTGTGTGTGTGTGTGTGTGTGTGTGTGTGTCCGTCTATGTCAAATGCTGCATCCGGTGGTAAGTTTGGAGAATGCAACAGCTACCCCCCAGCACGCCCAGCACAAGCTACTCACAGCTGTCGGCCATACAGTCAGTACCACACACAGCACCTGTCTGTATCTGTGAGTCTCTGTGCATGTCTGTCTATGTATGTGTGCCATGCAGATCACACACAGGAATAACCCCGTACTTCAGAGCGTGTGAACGGGGCAACCTCTGCGTTTCCTTCTTTCCTGCTCACACTAACATTTCAGCTGGCTAAATCCTGTTTCTATCCTCTTCCACCCTAAATAAAGTCACATCCTTCCTTCCCGAAAATATGAACTCCTTCGTTTGTTCATTAACTTCCCTGCAGAGAACGTGACAAGGTCTTGGATCATCGGCGTAGTTGACTGCTGTGTTTGGACCATTCATTAAACAAGCTACAGTGATGGATTTTCGCAGAGATGTTATGGGATCAATGCAGTAATGAAGGGCATACTGTGTGGGAGGGAGCATTTATTATCATTATCAGAAGCAATAAAACTTTTGGCCCCTAACAATGGCCTCCCTTACACATCGAGTTAATGTCAGTGCTATACTTGGGCTAGGGGTACTATGCTTAATTAGCGGAAGCTTTGTCCTAATGGTGTCAAGGTGGCATTGCATTAAAGCCACATCAGCATTCATTGTATACACAAGACGGCGGGCAACTGTGTCACCATCAGCTCAAATCCAGGAGCATTTCATAAACCTCTCCTACGCGAGCGCCTCGATAGCCAGCTAGATTAAAACATTTAGATGGGAACTGAAATGGAATCAATAAATAATGAGTTGAAAATGTCACGTGTGTCACTCAATCATCGGCCGTTCACATAGATACGGCAGCTTATTGCAGGATGAAAATTACCCACAGCACTAGCTATGAATATGATTAGCATTCTCATTTTCCCCAAGAAAACTATAATAAACACAATTACATTACATCGGAATGTATTTCATACCTTTACCAAGTAAATGTGGCGTCTAAGTACATATATAGAGAGAAAATAACAAGTTGTGACAAAATAGATTTGCTTCCCTCCTTACCTCATCTACAAAATAATCTCGTAAAAAAAGGGAGCTGAAGGAGCAATATGTGCAAACAGAGCACAGGTCATTTCCCCGCAAATTGCAGATATATGTTTCTGTCTCTCCAGCGGGCACATTACACTGTTGGCTATACAACTTGTCACCTTTCTCTGACCTTTAGTTAAAATGAATTTTCTATAAAAGCAGCTGATATAGTAAAATGGAAGGCATACTAATCAAACCTACAATCTGTGACATGCAGCTCACCTACGGAGCAGAGATATTGTAACTCTATCATTTGGATAAGGTTACAAAATGTTCTTTAAAGTAAAACATACATTTGAATTCGGATCCTTTTTATGTAGATATACAAAAAAATACTCAAATTCAGCTAAGCTTGCATTCATTCGCCTAGCTGGTTGGTGTGATGTCAAAACCCACTACATTTGTACCTGTAATTTAAATCAAAACATGTATAGAATTACTTGCTAATATACCCCATTAAAATAACCTAAGCCTGAGACAAATGTATTTCAGAGAAAGTGTTCCCTTGCCTTTTGGTGTTCACTCTAATCCAAAAGGCTGAGCACCAGAATGAGGGAACAGATTTCTGACATGGGTGGCCTCAGTGGGGCCGCCTGAGTTGGAGATTTAGAAAAAGGTCTGAGTGTAGATTGGAGGACACGAAGCTCCTCGACAGGACTGCACAGTCAGGTGACAAATGGTGCCCCAGGCCAGCCAAGTGCCAGAAATGACCTCTTAATCAATCAGAGGTCACCATGGAGGCTCAGTCCAGACTGCCTTCACCCGGAGAGGCAGCCATCTGATATAACACTCAATGCCAAGCCGCAGAGCACACAACCTTTTCTCCTAGTTAGCACATCACTGCTGCTCTTAATGGCATCTCATCAGTTCTGAAAAGCCAGAGCAGATAGTCTTTCTTTAGCTCGTTCATTATTACAGTAACAGTAAGTCCAATGAGCTGTCTTCGATATATATGTGCATTTAAATAGAACGCCTTTAAGGTTTTACGTTCTAGATGTCCCGCTTAACTTGCCCTATTGTGATTTTATATTCGGAAATAGAGCTGCAACCAACAATCATTTTCATTATTAAAATGTTTTTTGTGTTGTTAAATGTTGGAAAATAGTGAACAATGTCCCGTGCAGCTTCTCAAAGACCAATGTGATGTCTTTTTTTGGTCAAAAACCCAATCATATGCAGTTTAGTAAATATAACAGAGAATAACAGTCTCTCTATTTGAGACATTTTGTATCAAAAATTCTTTAACAATTGTTGAATTATCAACATAGTTGGCGATTCTTTTTTCTGCCAATCCATTACTTGATTAGTCAACTATTTCTTGAAGCTCTTTCGTTCTAAAATGTTTTAATTAGCTGGCGGGAGACAGTGATGTTGTAGTAAACCATCTCCAGCCTGTGCGTCTCTCTAGCGCCTATCCTTGACATAGGACCATCTGTACCGGCATTTCAGGCAGTAAATAAGGGAGTGGAGGTTAGTGCACTCTTTGGTAGGCCCCACCTAAGGCCAAGCCCTCACATTCTCCTCTGCCCCCGGAGGATCACCCTCACACACCCCCTGGGGTCGACCTACACACTGACCGGACCCCAAGGGAGCATATCAGGCTTTAGGAATAGCACAGGCCTTCTGTCCTCTGTCTTCCCACCACCCTCCACACATATCACTCTACTCTCCCACCATCCCCATCCATCTCTCCATCTCCCAACATCAATACATTCATCTGTCCATCCTTACTATTACTCAAAACATTCAATCTGTCTATAAGGTCTTTGTCATTCACCCATCTGCTTCACTACTACTACTACTACTAAGTTCGTAAATCTGTCCCAATGTAATGTCTTAATTCATTCTCCCATGACTTCAATATGTGAAAAATCATGTTTTATACAGAATTATTTTGTTAAAGGATTTAAAAACTATGTTTTTTTGCAGTAATCAAAATACTGCCTCAGCCGATTTTTCTTTTCTTCCTAAGTAGTCATCATTACAAAATAAAATGTGATATTTTCTAATGTCCTGAGTAAAAAAACTACAGTAGAAGGATGATTTATCCTTTTACCTTTTAACCTTGGGTCAATGACAATTTATGTTAGTAGAAATATAATTAAACCAAGCAAATTAAGAATTGTCAAAGCCAACAACAGTGCAACAAAATCCATTAAAACTTACTGCAACGATGTCATGCACCTTACAATTATGCCCATGATAAAACTGTCAATTCACTGGACAAAATGACCAATCGATACGCCCACCAATCACCACACGCCCATAGATCCATATACGTGTTCACCCGTCCTGACACTCAGTGCCTGCGTTGGCGCAAACCTTCGACACATTGATCTATCCATCTTCCCCCTTTCCCATTTCCCACCATAACAGATGCTCGTGCTGATTCAGTACCCAGGGGATACAGGGACATCGCATGGGATTAACCTAGAATTGACAGAAACATTGACTGGTGAGATTGAAGCATGAGACCTGAAGAAAAGACCAAAAGTCGCATAAATGACTGACTAAAGTATAGACCAGCTCAAAATCAGATCAGATAGCTGATGGTGTGACTGGAGTCAAACTGGAGACTACAGAGGACCTATAGAAAAGCAAAGTGCTGTCAAATGAAGAGATTGGATACTGAGTACTATTAGCCTAACCCCCTCCAAAAAAAAAAGAGGAAGAGGGTGGGACCAGTGAGGGACAAGCGGGGACAAAGACATGCAAGAAGTGCCAAACCGGGATCAGGAAGATCAGCAGTGCAAACTAGTGTTTCCTGTGCAAGTATTGAGATGCAGATCCCACTTTCTCAGCTCATAATGGGGGCTGTCGGGAGTGTGTGTGTGTGTGTGTGTGTGTGTGTGTGTGTGTGTGTGTTTTTTTTTCTTGGGACATATTATACATCTGCTAACCTGCTTTTCTAATGGGGTGCAAATGGGCCTCCATTGTTCCTCCCTGCAGACCTGTTGGAATGACCTGACACGTTTCAGCTTCACATGCATACGGCAACATGCTCTCACCCTAATGTTTACATACACATGTAGACTTACTACCTAATGTTTATGTATAGGCGAAGCTCAAACTAGGAGGAAAAGCTTCATTGTATATTCTTGATGCATTGTTTTTATAGTATACAAATAGTGTTTTCAGTAAAGTAACATTATTTGTTTTACCTAAAAACAACACTCTGGTATGCATTTAGTTAAAATGTGGATATTAGAAATAATATTATGGCCAAACATTTTTCTAGAATATATAATGTTTGCATTTATGAAGTTAACAGACATGAATGTAAAACTTTGACTTCAACTGTTGATTTTATAGCTGTATATCTCCACTTTTAACGGGCTAGAATAATAAATTGCATGATGTGTTGTGGTAGTAGAGGGAGATTTGTGCTTTAGCCATCTCCCTCTTAAATCCAAACATTTCTAAAGCTGTGTTTTACTAAGCAGCCACAACTCAGCTGAAATGATTTTTACTAGGCGCTCTTGCTGACTTTGAGTTGGGGGATGGGGTTTAACAGAAGTGGGGGGGCAATACGGGGTCACACAGGAGGAGAACTGGGAGGGAGGGGGTCGCTTTTTCTTTCTCTCCGAGCTCTAGGAAAGAAAGGAAGGAAGCCAGAGCAGAGAAGCCCAAACCAACTGAGGAGAGATGGATGTGGTGGGGGGAGGGACCGAAGCATGAGCGCCGCTCATTGGTAGGCTGCAGACCTCTCTCTGGATGGATTGACTTAACACGGGTCGAATTACACCATTTGCCGTGCATTAGTTTGTTTTTCTCTCAACCAGGAGAAGTTGATTCACTACGACGCGCATAATCATTCTTTTCTGGATTACAGCAAGATAAAAGGATACAAAATAAGCAATGCAGATGAGGTGAGTTTATTGCCGCTATACTTGTATATGGCCTACTTTGTTGCGAAGCATTACAAAGAGAAAGTCAAGGGGAAAACTAGAGAGGAGTCTTTGCTGGGATACAAAATATTTCCCCTGACCATGTCGCTATGCCGCTGTGCAAGACTGATGCTTGCTGGACAGAAATAGTTCGGGTCCAGACTATTTTTACTTACGCTTCAATCCAATTTACTATTAATGAATTCCTTCCGCGACACGTTTATGTGTCCTGCTCGGAAGCGTCTTTCCAACTCCATAAAGCGGTGGAACAGAGGGCTAACCATACCTAAAGTCACCTTTTTATTGTTGGTACAGTTTACTCTTCCACTTAAGGCGGTCCGATTGGTAGTAAGAGTTTTATACGCGCATCATTATTAACCCATACATCAAACTGGTTAATCTAAAACTAAATGAAATGTGTTAATGCTAAAACGATAAACAAGCACAACATAGTTTTTTTTATTCCCGTGGATTTGGGCGATATCACGCTCGCAGTCAGTCCACACGCCCTCTATTATCTTGAATCAACATTAAATCAATGATCGTACATGAAGTCAGTGCGCGGTGTAAGGATCGCGCGTCGTTAATGTTTATGTCTTTTCCCTCTGGTTTCCAAAGTTAATAGTAGTGCAAGGGGGCTGGTGTATCGCTGTATGAGGGAGGGGGCTGTGTGGTCGTGGCAGAGCTTTGAAGATCAGTCATCAGAGCGCAGGGGGACGGAGACAGAGCAGGCAGGCGAAATGCTTATATGTGGCCAGCGGAGCCAAAATCTGTGCGCAACTGGATAAAAATAAAGAGAGGAAAGTGGGGTCCGGTTGGAGTTTAAAATTACAGGAATATTGCACACTGGGTGTTTCCTCTTAAATGGATTACCAAAGGAATATGACATTCAGTCGGATTGCCCCATGCATGAGTGCATTAATACACACAAGGTAGGTCCTCGAATATTTGTAATTATTGATATAGTGTATTGTATTTCTACAGAACACTTTGTGTTTATTATTAAGGTGGACCTTGGATTTAATTAAGGACACATCACTACAGACGCCTATGATACCCAGAGAGCTACTTTGTGAAAAAAGAAATTATATAAGAGAGTCAAGTGCTTGGATGTCAAAGTACAATACACCCAAGATTAAAATAGAGATGCAAACATAGATAACGATTTACCGAGAGTAAAATCAGAGCCACGCCAATGTTGGTCTTTAACAGAACAATCGCGTAGATAAGTGTCCGTATTTTTGCTATAATTTCAACCACAATAGCTCGTCTCTTCTTATGTGAATTTCCCCCAATTGTATTAAAAGGTCAAATAGATGAATTAAAGTGTTTCCGGACGGGTTTAAATCACTAAAATCAACTTAGAATAAAGGCAGCCTGCTCATGATTGGACGTTGCATGATGGCAACACGATATTAAACAATAAAGGCGAGTAGTACGGGCAATCGGAATTGAAGGTTGTTGACCGTGCACCCACCATTAATCTATTAAATGTATCCCCAATTTGATTGTGGTGTCCTTATAGTGGATTAAACATTGGAGAAGCGATGGTAACCTTTTTTGGAGGCAGAACAGCACGGGAGCCCAGCCCTGTGCATGCATTAAGTGCCATGGAGGCAGTTAAACGCAGCCCCATCACAGTTGTCACTCCACCGCTGTCCCCCGCGTCTTTGTTGTCTTTTGTATTAGTCCTACATGTGGGCTAAAGGGGTCTGAATAGATTTACCACGGGTAAAACTTGAATGCCTTCACCCAGTGTGGACAATGCTTGCATTAGAGTCCGGGCTGATGCGTGGATTGTGTGCGTAAAAGAGGAGCGGAAGATCCCCACGCAAAACTTGAAAAATTACCAGCGAATAAAAGAAGAGAAACAGAAGAAAAATAATAGAAAGAGGGAGATAATTGGAACGGTTCGTTTGGTTCAGAAGAAAACATGTAACTGTGAGTAGGTACGGGTAAATGTAGGAATTGTTCTGCTGTGTCTCATTGTTTAGGTAAAAATTGCCAAATGCAGTGATGAGCAAAAGAAGACCAACTAAAGGGCTTTTACTGAAGTTGTCACTAGACTAATCTGGTGTGCTACATTTATCACAAAAACAGCACATTCATATTCAATGTTTAGTATGTCTGTTGTCAAAAATATTGGATGCTTTTCTCTCAAGCCAGTGCAGTCCCTTTACAGAATTAAACACAGAGCAGATCGGTTTAAACTTACACCAGATGTGTTCATTTCCCTGAAACTCTATGCGAGTGTCAGAGCTTAGTCACAAAGAGAGAAAAAAGAGCCCCAGCTGAGTTATTGAAACTACATGATATTGGCAGGAACCACACACTTTGGTTGGGCCAAACATCAGAACCAGTAGTGGGTTCAGTCATCAACACAGCTGGCTGGTGTGTCTCACTCCACCTCACTGGCCACGGGGTCGGAACTCAGCGACCAGAACGATCGCCGTTAACCTCCACTACAGCCGCCTGTAACCCCGGAACAACCGTCATTCAACCATACAGTGATCAGTGTTAACCCTTTACACCATATGCCTAAATTGCCCCAAACTGTTGCTTGTAAACCAGATGGTTTGCTGAATTAGCCGAGTGATAAAAGTTTGACCCTGTTTGCAGCATTTGGAGTCAATGTGTTTATATAGTTTGTTCCCTTCAGAATCCCCTTTTAGGAGCCCCACACCAGCTCTCCTGAATGTAGGCCCACTGACCGGGGGTGGGGCCCTATTGTGTTGACTTGCCCAAAGCCCCCTTTGTTTCCTGGTCACACCTGCAGCTCAGCCCCTTTTGTGATCTACTATAGCAGAACTACTGCTGAGAACAACCGTTCTCCTGTTTCACTCCTCCTCTCGTCAAGGTAGAGAATAAAGGGAGGGAAGCACAGTTTAGGGTGGCACAGCCTTCTCCTGCTGCCAATTCTTTGAAGCAACAAGTCCAACCAAGCCCCTCACAAGTGATCCTTAGGTAAATAGCACGCGATTAGGGGTAGTGGTGGTTATTACTGAAGTGGGAAAAGGAGTAGTAATCATTTTAGTTTCGTTTTGTCATGCTGTTCTCATTTTGATATCAAGTGAATATCTTTGAGGTTTTGATTGAAATTATTAATGAATTGAAAAAATTACCTGCGGATAAAAAATGAAATCAATCTTTATTTGTTTCCCTATAGTTTAGAGTAGAGGTAACAGTGTTATGGGATATATCCCGTTTTGAACAGTCTTGCATGCTTACACACGCATTAAGGCGAGTGTGAGGAGTGAAATGCCTGAAACTAAACTCCGGGGCCATTTGATATCCTGTGCTGTTAGGTTTACAGATCAGTTTGGTGCGAGATGGCAAGCCAAGCAGCCTCAAGCGGCAGTCACCATTGTTGTGTTGGGATTACATCCACCCATCACACTCACACGCAATTTACGCAAGCTCACGCACCACTGTTGTTTGTCTTCTTTTTATTAGCCCCAATTCCTCTCAATAGGACTTCCCTTCAAAAATACACCCATTCAGTGTTGCAGTGGGGGAGAAGTTAGGGCTGACATTGGCCAGTGAAAGAAGAGCTAAACGGAGAATATGTGTTAATCTGTCATTTTAAGCTTGGAACACTAAATCTGTAGCTGTAACTACTTGAATTGGGCTACAGACCCCAACACCCTACATCAGTACAAATAGCAATCCACCATCCCCCTTCTGTGTTTAACACCATGGGTCTGAGCCAACAACATCAGCAGGGAAAGTGCGTGGTTGTAGGACATTGAAAAGCCTGTAATAACAGAGGTAGAGTAAGGCAAGGCTGAATGGCACTGAGTTGCGTGACAAGCCCAGCATCTCTAGGCTTGTTGAGGCCTATATGCGTATGCACATACACACAAACACACACACGCACACACACACACACACACCCACACACACACTAGAGGGCAGGAACCGGAGAGCGCAAAGAAATAGTCAATAGAAAACACGCTGGGCTCACTAGAGATTGAGAAGTAATTTTAGATCGCTGACCTCTGGATGTCTCCCGTTTCTGTTTTACATTACAGTTTCTGAGGGAAGCCTCCGCAGTGTGGCTGTTACCATGCAAGGAATCATGGGGGATCTAAGCTGGGCTTCTGCCTCTCGTAGGAGTGTGTTTCTCTTGAATTGTTTAGTTAGAGAGAATGGCGGAAAAAAGTGGTGTGCTTATGCTGTATGATAGCACCATATAATTGAAATGTGGAGCCTGGTTTATTTCCCTTTCATACCTCCCCTTTTTTATTGTTGTGAATTTGGTATTTATTCCTTTCATTGCCATGACCTAGAAAGTCAGCAATGTATTTATTGGACAAATAGATACACTCATTTCGTGGGGTGAGAGTATCTGAAACACTTTCGAGGAACACCACTGTCTCTCTTTGAAGAGCAGTGTCATCATTTCTCGTTTAGATTAAGTTGCTGACACTTGTTCTCTGTATAGATCTGGGAGCCTGTGTGCATAGATCTCAGGATCGTTTGTGTCCAAAGATGCATTTGCATGTAGATTAGAGTATAATGAATGCTCCAGAGTCATTGGGGACTTTTCTAGTAAGAGGGCCCTCAGTCAGTCCTTTTTATTTAGTGAAAAATATATGGTCCAGGCCTTGCATTACCTAATAATAATGACATTGAACCTTTAAAGGCCCCAGTATCCCACAGAGTGCTGAATGGCTATGATTACACATTGTTGATGGAAAAAAAAGATGCCGGAAATACTTTGTTTCTATCCCCACCGCTTCCATCCTTTTATGTGACAACGTACAGGAACTGTAATTGGATTATTAGTGCCTGAAAAACCGGCTGTGAGCTTTGTATATATATATTATACATGAATGCTTTAGGGCTGTCCAACCTATTTGTGTATTATGCAATCCACTTATATATACTTACAGAAAGCTGACGTGCTGATGTACGGGTATGTGTATTGTTGCTTACAGGTTAACACATTATTGTGCCCACCTTTCTACTTAGCAACCATGTCTATAACGGTTAATTTAGCGTTTTGAAGTAAATATTTGGAAAGCTTTTTAATGTCTTTCCAAGATTTCTAGGCAATTACAAGATGAAAGTGGCCAGATTGCGGGTAACAAAGTTCTCACATAGCTACAGTGATGTGGTAGAGTCTATAGATTGCCTCTGCAGGCTGCTGATCTGCCATGCTTCCTGTGTGGATCAATCAGAGCACTAATGGCTTGGCAGGCCAGGCCCAAAGACAGCCCCGGAGCAGGTGTGCTTTGGGGCTAATTGAAAAATGAGTCAATTGTGTGTGTGCATGCACATGCATCAGTCTTTGCATTACACCATTTGAAAGCGTGATTATGTATGTGCAGCCGTGTGTGTGTGTGTGTATCCCAGTGTGCTCCCAGCTAATCCATCCCTCTGCCTGTATGACTTCTCCCAGTAAATTGTTTATATCCGTTCAAGCTTTGCCTGCATGAATAATTTGTTTGCCTTATAAATATTTGAATGCACACCGATCATTAATATGCACAGACACAGTCTGTCTCCAAAGCACTACTCCACGCACCAACATACACACTAAACTCCTGCCACTCCCACAATGAAATATTACCAATGTTGTTGATGGTGTATCATGTCTACAATTAGATGTGGTACAAACTATTATCCACAAAAACAACTTTGTCAAAACAACTGTACATGACTTGATCCTCCTGAAACAAAGATGAGTTAATCACTGCACTGCAATAAAGCGCACCTGCCCTGAAGAAAGGCTGGAGAAATAACATCCAACAGAGCGCTAATAGAAGGCAGCTAAGGTCAGAGCAGAGGGTACACTAGTAATGGTGATGAAGTTGTGCTGATTAGTGTGGAGCCTGGCCCTGGAAAAACCAATCTGAGCACAGATGTACTGAGACAGCATGCCCACCACGGTTCTAACAGAGTGGACTTCCGCTGCCTCCAACACACACGGAGACACCCCACCGGTCACTTGGCTGACCTTCCCTTAGACAGCAGATGCAGAGAGAGGTACAGGGGAAACGCCAAGCACTGCCACTGAGAGCTCAGTCATCAATAAGCACAAGAGGGCATGATGTGCGCCTTATGTTTCAATTTCACTAACCTAGTCGGTATGGACTAGAAAACTAAAACATCACAGCGGAAATGTTTACCATTCATGATTTAAAAGAAGGTTTACAATTTGGCTCACAAGACTACAGATTGCATCAGAACGATAAATATAACATGAGGTTTTAAAAGTCATTCAACCAAAGCATTCTGTGTGTTTCCAGGTAACATCTCCACCACAGTGAAACAGGAAGTGTCGTCTGTGAGCAGCCATGGGCCAGAGAGCTGTGCTTCTGCTCAGTGAGCTGCTGCTGCTGCTACTGACAGCCTCACGCACTATCCTCGCCGTCAGCTTCCCCGAGGACAACGTACCCCTTGATGTCGTTGACGCACACTGTGAGTACAAGCCCACAAATGAGCTCAGCAGAGATGAGGGTACAAATGACATCACTGAAGAAGTCAACAACTATTGTGATGGACACTTTTCTCACTCTAGCCGCACATGTATAAAAGGCAAATGCAGACAGCCTCCTCCTTCTACGTGTGTCAGCAGTTCAGACACAGGCATGCCATTTTCTCAGTAATAAAATCAATCTGCTCTATGGTCAGTCGCATCAAGTGGATTCCATTTACATCTCTGTGATGTACTGGAAGAACAGAGAAATGTGCTGACATAGGCAGCCATTCTCTCTCGCACAAACAAAACACAACACACAGAATAAACTGTACCATCCCATAACCTTAACTGCAGTAAGACTTAAAGCAAACGCACAGGATATTTATTTCTACACTGTATTGTTAAATGTAGCAAGAGATGAGTGGTGTATATCCTTGCAAGAGTGCCTGTTCTTATACCTTAAGTTTCCCATTAACACTACGTGTGCATGTGTGTTTTCACAGTTTCACGGAGATACCCTGTGTTCAGAGGCCGGCCCTCTGGCAACGAGTCACAGCATCGCCTTGACTTTCAGCTGATGACCAAGATTCAGGACACTCTGTTCATCGCTGGCAGGTAAACTCAACACACATACACACTCTCTCTCCTTCTCTTCCACACATCCCCCACACCAATATACTCAGTTAGTCCATGGCAGGTAAACAGTGGCATAAGGAGGGGAAAAAGCTCTTAGTGTTATTGGATCTGTAGCTTCTAGGCTGGTATTTGATATATATGGCCCGCATTGATCCGAGAAAGGCGTCTATCATGCCGGCCTAACGCTCTGTCAGGGGTTTCTTGGCATCTTTACATGTCTTTTTGGTATTTATGGGCACTGGGATTAGTCTGACCGCCAGCACCAATAATGTAGCAGGAAATCTGCTCGACATCTACCGTATAAAACTCCCACCTCTGGAGCCCCTGTAATCACTTCCACATGTATCAGTGTCGTCAGGTGGATCCTCTTTTGGCCAGTTTGGGCTATTCACATATTTTGGCAAAAAGATTAAGCAAGATGTTGTTCTCTACGGTTTGATAAGATCCGATCCCCATTGGATTATTACATTTTTTTTACAAACCATGTATAATCAAAACAATATGTGGTTGTCATGTAAAATGTTCTAGCCAAGAGGTCATTCAGGGTGTTTTTAATATAAAAGCCAGTTGCATAAACTACATAATTCACCATGCATCAACTATGCAACAACCTCGTTGTTCTTCAAATAGTACCGACATTTGAATGAGCTATATTTTTGTGTCATTATTTTCAGAAATTGGTTTAAACCCATTTCCTTCAGATTGTATATTACTGCAAACCAAAATGTTGTTTCCTGGCACAAGATGAGGGAAAACATAGTTCACAGGAAATGAGAACCTCTAATGACGAAGAACCATTCAGAATTGTTTTTCTCATAATAGAGACTAAATAGAAACAATTATATTATTATATCAGAGTTGTACCTTATCCTCTAATATATTGTAAATAAGTATTTATGAGGCTCTAGATTTGTTTTTAAACAGAAACATTGATTGTGCTGTGTTGCTGAGCTGAGTATTGTGTTTCTGTCTGTCCACAGAGATCAGGTGTACCTGGTCAGTCTGAGAGAATCCTACAGGAATGAGATCATTCCTTACAGGGTAAGATTCTCGCTGTTTTCTTAATATACCAACACTAAAAGGGTTCCATAGAAAATACAGAGCCATTCATCACAAACTGGACAGGTTGTAAAATGAGAGAGTGGAAAAGGGACGACTGTGTGAGCGTGTGTGTGAGCGTGTGCATGAGTGTGTGTATTTAGTGTGCCGTGCGTGTGTCTAATGCTCCATGTTGGATTTTCACAGAAGCTAACATGGCGATCAGGACAAGCTGACAGAGACATGTGTGCCGTCAAGGGAAAACACAGAGTACGTATAAAAAGACATTTACCTTTTGTGTTATATTGAATCACAGCGACAGAGGCTTAAACATGTAAGCAGAAAAGAAGGCTTCCTCTAATAATGCTGTCCCATGTTATGTGTCTGATTTTAGGACGAGTGCCACAACTTCATCAAAGTGCTGGTTCCCAGAAACGATGACTTGGTGTTCATCTGTGGTACCAACGGCTTCAACCCCATGTGCAGATACTACAGGGTAAGAATCCAGGGAACAATGGTACATAAATGCACACAAATATGGACTTGTATTGTGTAATTGCTTTTAAAGTACTTTGGGTAAAGAAAATAATATTTCAATTTATTGAAATGCATGTGAGTAGACTCTGACTGATTTATGTGTGTGCTAGTGTTACCATGTATGTTGGTATTTACTGTGTCCCATGGCGAAAGGTTTTAATGTGTGGGTGATTGTTGTGTTATCTTCAGCTGGATAACCTCGAGTTTGATGGGGAGGAAATCAATGGATTGGCACGATGCCCATTTGACTCCAAGCAAACTAACGTTGCCCTTTTTGCTGGTAAGGGTTGAAAACACACTCGCCCACACACACATTTAGTCTTGCTGAAGAACTAATGGGTTTCTACTTACGCTCTCATTATCACCTCTGTCTTTACCACGATAAATCTGTGCCTGCAGCGATAACAACGCACCTAATCAAGCCTCTTTAAGAGAAAACAGAAACAACAAATCATTGTAGAGCAGTGTATCCTCATTTTTTGTGGCTGTACCACTTGTTTTTTTTGTCTCTTAGAGGGGAAACTGTATTCAGCAACTGTAGCTGACTTCCAGGCCAGTGATGCTGTCATCTACCGCAGTATGGGTGATGGATCGGCCCTGAGGACCATCAAATATGACTCCAAATGGCTGAAAGGTAAGCGATTGCCTCTTCCTCCCTCACTCTCTATCTCTATCTCTATCTCTCTTTCCCCTTGGAGATACACGTGTCTACCTGCCAGCTTGCTAAATGCCCAATGGTGCCCTTGCATGGTGTATGTATGTACGGGGCTGTCAGAGCAGTTTTTAAAATGATAGAGAGCTCTCCTGCCTTGCCAAGCTCCACGGGGATATGGCCTGTTCTCTCCCAGGAAATCTAGGTCACCCCCAGTCATATACAGCCATGTACAAATCCCTGAAATATTCAACATGCTCAGTGGTGGTGACAGTGCAAAAATACGCTTCAACTCTCTGCTTCTGTCTCCCTCTCAGAACCTCATTTCCTGCACGCAGCAGAGTATGGGAATTACGTGTACTTTTTCTACCGAGAGATTGCAGTGGAGCACAGCAACCTGGGAAAGGTAAGACTGTGCACCTGCCGTTTAAAATGCTTTACATATTTCATACAGAGACCATATGCAGGCCTTTATCCAAAAAAAGGCTTACACCTCCCTCCGTGCATGTGTTCTTGCCACAAATGGTCCCAGCTGTAATGGGGCCCATTCAGGCGATGACAGTACATTGCATTAGAAAACACGAGAAATGTCAACAGCCAGTGTTTGCTGGAAATGTTCTACTAATGTAAAACCATTACACAGTACAGAGATTTGTCTCCCGGAGATGTGAGCCCTGTGTCTGCTTCTACCGATGACACATGCAGAGGGCATTAGGATGTTCTGTGTTAGAGGCCAACTTTAGATTTGACCATGTCTCATCCTGAGCGGGTCTGGCCGGGCCACAGGAAGCCACATAAGCCACCAGCCAATAAATATTTCAACCCTACTAATGCTTGGGTGACACCTGGCCTTTGATGGAGGTTTGTGCTGGTAAATAATTAAAACTGCCAAAGCCAACTGCTTCATACACTTCATTTAAACTCGAAGCCTTGGTAATAAGTGCAATCCAACACACATTCACATGGCGCCACATCGGGCCAGAAGAGGCATGACTGGTTATCTCCAGTCAGGGTGAACAATCCCAGCACACAAAGTTAAAGACGAGCATGTGTGTTTGTAAAGTCGTTACCCCGAGTTGCTACAGGATGGAGAGATGCATTATTCAGCATGTTGAAGTGTTTTTTAGTGACGTTCACTCAGCTGCCTTCCTCTTCCGCTGAATCTCTTAAGCCCATGCTCTTCGCAGGTTGTGTATTCTCGTGTGGCTCGGATCTGCAAGAATGATGTCGGGGGGTCGCAGCGGGTGCTTGAGAAGCACTGGACATCTTTTGTGAAGGCGAGGCTTAATTGCTCGGTGCCAGGGGAGTCCTTCTTCTACTTCGATGTGCTTCAGTCCATCACTGACATCATCGACATAAATGGAGTTCCCTCGGTGGTGGGCGTGTTCACTACGCAGATGAACAGGTGAGCAGCGGCTGGGGATAGACAGAAACTGGAGACAGAACATGGATAGAAATAAGACAAATGTCAGTCATTTGTGGATAAACATTGATGTATTTATATATTCACAGTATCCCTGGGTCAGCAGTGTGTGCCTTCTCTATGGACGACATAGAGAAAGTATTCTCGGGCCGGTTCAAAGAGCAGAAGACTGCTGATTCTGTGTGGACTCCAATTCCAGAGGATAAGCTTCCCAAACCCCGGTAAGAATTAGACTTTCTAAAGAAAAGAAAAGAAACAAGCAAAAGAAAAGAAAAGAAAAACAGGTGGTGCTTGAGTCAGCATCTGTTTACCACCTGACATTGTTTCACATTTTCTCAACCCTTCTTTATCCAGGTTAGACCAAATGAAATCAATTATGTTCCAATAGTAAGGGACCTAGTTATTAGCTTTGACCCAGTACACACATTCACCATCTGCTGATGATTGAATAATTAATATGGCATAATTAGACGCGTTGCATATTTAACCTGTTTACAGTCAGCACATATATTTGTAGCCCTGCCCTGTGTCCAAAACACAAAGTCCACGAAGCACCTCATTACCCTGGTAAATCATTAATGGAGGATAACCATGCATATGCATATTTTATATTTCCAGCTGATGCCTTTTAGTGATCCTAATAAGCACCTGCTCCTCTCCCCCCAAGCTCTCGTTGCACTTTTCATCCATTTCAATAGACGCTATTATTACTCCCTGGTGTGTGATCGTATAGGCTGATCTTTGACCTTTTGCCCTCTGTTCTTGTGCACCCTCCATCCTAGACCCGGGTGCTGTGCAGGTCATGGTCCAGCTGCGTCCTTAAAGAGCTCCATCGAGTTTCCGGACGATACCCTGCAGTTCATCAAGTCCCACCCCCTCATGGACACAGCTGTGCCTTCTCTTGGGGATGAGCCTTGGTTCACCAAGACTCGCGTCAGGTAAACACAGAAATACATTAAGCTATAACTATGTTTCTGAAACCTCGTTTTTAAAATCAACCCAATATAATGTCTCACAAAATATGCAACATTTCTGGCACTGGATTTCTGTTTAATGCCAACCCTTCACACAACGCCGTCTGAGAAATGTGTCTAAATATATTGCCTAAAAAAGTAGAGATTGGTAAAAAAAAAAAGAAAAAGGGAATTTAACCATTCTTCTTTATTATAATATTGAAGTATTTGTATTTACTGAGTTGCATAAGATCTTTAGCGATGTCTTCAACATATCTTCTTCTATCTTGTTTGTGTTAACCCCTGCTGTGAGTAACACATGCCTCTGCTGTGTGTATAGGTACAGACTGACAGCACTGGCTGTGGACAATGAAGCAGGACCTCACAAGAACTACACAGTGGTGTTCATCGGGGCCGAGTCAGGGGTTGTTCTCAAGGTTTTGGCCAAGACCTCCTCTATGTCTTTGAATGACAGCCTGCTTCTGGAGGAGATAGATGTCTTCAACAGGGCCAAGTAGGGATACTTGCACTTTTCACCCTCTCTCTTTCTGCCCCTCTTCTCTTTTTCTCTTCCCCTTCTGGCCGAGGAGTCAGCGACTCTTAAAGTGAAGCATCCTGGCACTGATAGCAGTGTCCGTCTGCTTTCTGTGCCTGCACAGCAAGAGTCTGAATTTCTTCTTTTGCTTATTTGTGGATGTTAACATGCACCCTGCAGTGTGTTAGAGGTTAAAATCCTGTTAAGCTGTGAGAGAAAGCTTTATGTGACTTTTCCACCTAACAAGTGATTAAATCTACTGAGACTGAAACAGTACACGGACTTATCAGATAAACCTCTGATCAGGTTTCTCTCTTCCCTTCCCAGGTGCCTGTCTAACCATGAGGACGACAAGCGTGTCCTCTCGCTGCACGTGGACAAAGAAGCACACAGTCTGTATGTCGCCTTTTCAAGCTGTGTCATCCGAATTCCCCTGAGTCGCTGTGAAAGGCATACTACGTGCCACAAGTAAGTGACGTTCGAATACACACGTAGGGGGGGGGCAAAATGCACTTTGTACAAATGGTCATAGGTTTGTGACTTTGTTTTGTGCTTTAGTTATTGCCACAAAGGCAATGATTACAGCTTTTTATTATGCCTTTGGTTAATGTTCAGTCGGTCACCAATGATTAGAGTGCACTTCCCAGAATGATTAAACCCCTTACTGATGGTTGTTTGTTTGTATGGCTTCAGGTCTTGCATTGCATCAAGGGATCCCTACTGTGGCTGGAAGCCATATGGAGCCTGTGAGAGGATACTGCCTGGTTTTCTGTGAGTTAAGCCCTTGTGATATAAAATGCACATGTATAGAGGGGACAATTAGTTATAAAGATTCCTTTTGCAACTCTTCAATTCATCTCCTCTTTGCTGTCTTTTAGGACTGGATATGAGCAGGATGTCGAATTTGGAAACACTACCCACCTGGGAGACTGTCATGGTACGATTCTCATCTCCATGCCATGCTTCTATCCTGAGACACATTCTAACAAAAACACAAACAAACACAAACACACAAACAAGCAGATCCAACACAAACTCATCTCCACACACACCATGAGCTTGCACACTCACACCAGTAACCACTCCAGTAACTTGCCCCTACATAAGTCTATGTGAAGTATTAACACACACATCTGCATACAGTACATGGCCACCTGTAACTTATGCCACCAGTGAGGCAGAAACATGGACATGTACAATAAAAGGTCATGTTCAGCCGGTGCAAATGGTAGAGGTCTGAAAATATCCAACGGCCAGAAAATATGCCTTTGCCAATTTTACTGTAAAATGCTTGTCCCTTTATTTGTACCAACTGAACATGACCCCAGCTGAACCTCAGTATTGATCAGAACCAGAGGGCCCCCAGTGACTCCACTCCAGTGAGAAAAGGACACTGTGGGTGCTTTATATCTTTATTATTAAACCAAATACACTGCACTTTTGGTGTCTTTTAGGAATTTTGGTTTTTATTTCTGAATTCCTTTATACTGATTTCTTGTCCTTTTGAATTCTTTTAGCGTTTTTGGGCAGTACATCAGCGCCAGATTACAAATCATTTGGCGACCCTACCTCTGGTTAGTTTGATCTTTTACTCAAATGGTTTCTTTCCTTGAGTTCAGCATCTCCAACCCTGTCTTTCCTCAACTGCCACCATTCATCTTTTCTTACCAATTACCTCCTGAATGCTAATGTCACCAGCTTCATGTTCATCGTCACAAACAACAGATTCATTGGTGCTCTAGCACAGATTCACTTCCTCTTTTTCACTCATCACTTCCTGTTCCCAATCACTCCTTCCACTTGCATGCCCTTCAACCCTTGGCATCCTTACTGTTGTGTACCAACTCCTCAGTGAATCTCAGTATCCTCTCCTTTTCCCCTTTCAAATTGTCTAAACAAAAATATACTTTCATTGTAAATGTGAACTGTGATAAGGTTATTTCACTTTTTTTGTCAAACATTAACTTTAAAAAGGAACCATTGCCCATGCCTACTAACTGGGATGATACCAGTATGCTTTACCCACGTCTGCACAGTTTGTTAACAATTTGTTTGTCACCACAGACATGGAGTTTTCATCAACGCCAGTCACTGTCCACCCCAGTGGGCCCATACTCCCCCCAGTACTCATACCCACTCAGAGCCCCAGCTCTGGGCCTGATCCAGAGCTCTACGGCTCAGGCATTGTGCTGCAGGATGACCCAGCCACCTCCCATTCTTTAGACTCTATCCCAGGGGGCCAAGAGGGTAAGGCCCGCAGGGAGGCAGCCAACATACTGCAATAAGTCTGATCTGATAGCTGCCAACAACTCTCACTAAGCTACACATAGTCTCACATACGCAAAAGAACACATGCAGCTAATTAGTATTGCCATTAGATAATACGGCAGGTTTTAATTAAGCCTATTTCTTTTTTAAATAGACATTTACATACATATTCTATGTTGATATCAACATTATATTTTCATGATATATTGTTTTCATTTCTTAAAATTGTAATTTTTTCTTTTGTTCTTTCTTTCTTATTAATAATTTTCCCAGTTTCCTAATCATTAAACCTTGCACTCACCAATCTTTTGTTTGGATTTAGCTTCTGTCTCTGCTAGTATAGATTTGTTTAACTATAGCTCTAGTAACAGTTTACCCTGGCTGGTAGATCATTGACTGGGCCTGCTCTGCCACATCACTTTTGTGGCCGCACGGTGGATGACTAACTCTTTCAATGTCTGTGGTTACTAACAAACGTCCAGTAAAGCAGCAGCTATCTCAAATCCTGGGAGATGATCACTGCATCTCTTTCCACTGAACAACTTCCTGTCGGTTGATCTCTTTTGCGAAAAGGTTGATTTGGATCTCCATCTCAGATGACAGTGCTTTTCTATCCCCTTGGTGTTGGTTAAACGCATGACAAAAAGCCTATAATGGACTGTGGATAAAGGCACAACACTTTAAGCCTTTCCTTCTGAACTAACATAGCACTGCTTCTTGTAGATACCGAAATGGATGTGGGTACCTAACAGCTTCTTCAAATCCTCAACATATTTCTTCTTCATTTTGGTTTAGATGAATAGGAATGTGTAAATAACTTTGCTATAAAATTAGAAACTCAGAAATGTGCATGTTGTTTTGAGAACACAACCATACACATTCCTGCTGTTGAATGGGGAGGGATTCTCCACTAAACATTTTAATTATTTTCACCTGGAGTTAAACAAAGTGTCAATGTTTTGTAGGTGTGTGGGATATCCAAGCAGGGGAGACCAACCAGATGGTCCACATGAACATCCTCATCACCTGCGTGTTTGCTGCCTTTCTCATGGGTGCTCTCCTGGCTGGTCTGTTTGTTTTCTGCTACCGAGACTCATTCCTCCGTAAGCCAAGACATGTCCACAAGGACGCAGAGTCTGCACCATCCTGCTCCGACTCTAATGGAAGCTTTATCAAGCTCAATGGCCTCTTTGACAGCCCTGTAAAGGTAAAGCTATAAAAACAGCTCCAATGCTACATTAAAGTATTTTGTGGAGATGAGATAATGGACCAGATGTAAAACTCTGTCTAATCATACTGTTGTGTTTTTAATTTTCCCAATCCTAGGAGTACCAGACCAACATTGATTCTCCCAAGATGTACACCAATCTGCTGAGCAACGGCAAAGACCTGAATTCACCTAATGGAGACACCAAGACCATGATCCTGCGGGACGGATGTCAGCCCCCCGAGCTGGCAGCCCTGCCTACACCGGAGTCCACCCCTGTGCTTCAGCAGAAAAGCCTGCAGCCCATTACAAACCAGTGGGAGAGGGCTCCTGGAAAGGCAAGTGGACCGCATAAGGAGTCCAACTCATCAGCCAAGAGTCCTCAGTTCCTTCTTTCTGCGCCTGCTCCTCCCATCTCCAACTCCAACCTCCCTCACCTTGCGTTGGGACACTCACAGATCCCTAGTGCGGTTGTCTTGCCCAATGCCACACATGACAACTCCAACCATGACAGTGGAGATGATACTTTGCCACATTCATCTGAAAGGAGGCTGAAAAACCCAGATTCTAAAGGATGTAGGAAGGAACAGAAAAAGTCAGTGGATGCCAGAAATACCCTAAATGACCTTTTAAAACACCTAAATGACTCAGTGGCCAATCCCAAGGCCATTCTTCAAGAGGCATCAGGGCCTCGTCCACGGCAACATCTTACTCTGGAGCCCATGGAGGAACTGACTGAATTACCCCCCAAGGTGCCCAGCCGTGAGGCTTCCCTGTACTCTCCCTCCTCCTCCCTCCCTAGGAACAGCCCCACCAAGAGGGTTGATGTGCCCCTGCTCTCCACACCAACAACACCAACGGGCAGCCTGAGCATGGGTGGCACCCTGGAGAGGCAAAGAGGGGGGTATCAACTCCACCGGAGTGCCTCTCACAGGCAATCCTTATCCACCTCACCGAGTGGGGTAACCATGGGGGTGTCTGTGTCTCGCCAACACAGTATGAACAGAGGGGGTTACATGCCCCCAACACCCCCCTCCAGACTTGACTCTCAAGGTGGATTGATGGGGGCAGGAATGCACTCACCCCACCAATCCTCCTCTGTACCCCGACAGGGCAGCTACAGTGGGTATGGTTCACTCCCTCGCACAGGGCTTAAACGGACCCCATCGCTAAAGCCAGATGTGCCCCCTAAACCCAATGGGTTTCCACCACAGACTCCACAGATGCGAGTGGTCAACAAGTACAGTTATTAAAAGAGTAAGACACTTCTGAGTGAGCTCTTGGACTTGACTTTGAGCCCTGAGGGCTTTGAGGGGCGACGGATGGGATAGGCCCTATCAGTGTTTGTGTATTGACTTGAGGTGTTTTCCCCCTTTAAAAGATATGCACATTCACTCACACTAAAAAGGGAAAATTCACACATGTGGCCAAAGATACTCCATGGGGCATTTTCGCTCCCTACATCTCCATCTCCCTTCCTTGTGACGATAGCCACAGGATACAAAGAGTGGATGGTAGTAAATCTGCTGCTACCCATTGTATCTAGGTTTGGGTGTAGCCTGTTTCCATATTTGGTACAAGGTTTAGGACACCAGCAAGCATGGTGCCTGCGCGTGTGGTGCCATGTTAACAGTGGAATACTTGAAGAATTGGTCTCATTTGTCACTGCCCTTGAGCACTGTCTTCCCACTAATGTGAACTAAACAAAGAGGAGAGGTAGGCCACGCCTTCATAGTAAGATGGCTGGGGGCAGTGGAGAGGAAACTGAAGCAAGCAGAGAAAAGAAGTGCAAATACAAATGTGTGTGTGTTTTGTTTGATTGGAAAGCAGATTGGTGTACAGGCAGTATACAAATTAGGCCTACATTTGTTTATCAAGAGTAGTGCCACGTGCCAGAGGACGCACCATAAGTCTAAGACCTAAGTCCCTTATTCAAATAATATGATCTCTTAGACGTGTTCAAACCCATCTGAACAGAGGCAAAACACATTTTCTTGTCTCTCTATTGCGAAGTTGGTCATCTTGGGACAAGTACACTGTATGTCACTGGGAAACTTGGGAAAGTATTTTTGCTGCTATTGGTTTTAAACATAGGTGTTTGTCTTTGATGCATTTTTTTCCTTCTCAACTAGACTGGGATCGCCCTTGTTATTGGTGTGCATATCTGCTTGTGCGTGAGTACATTGTATGTGTGGGTTATTTTGCAGATAACGACAAAGAAGAACAATTATCAGTAACTAAATGCACTGTTGAATCTGATACATGGGGAATAATGCTGGTCCCCAGGACTGAATCCTCCCATAACCTCCACTGCCCCCTGGTAATTATACTGGTGGTTCAAGAGATTCCTTTCTTTATGTAGCAATGGTATTAAGAAAAAAACATACATTTCACATCTCATTCTATAAATGAACTTTGAACAAAATGGTTTGCCTTTATAATGTGTTGACTGTGTTATTTAAAGAATTTACCATATAAAACTAAACCAACACCAATGGTGTGTGAATTCAGCATTTCAAGGCACTTCTGTTCTGTAAAAGTGTCTCCCCTTAAAGAAAAACAATAGAAACGTCCTTCTACATTAATCCTTTGAAAGGTATATTCAACTGACCCTAGAACAATAGGTGGATGTAACACCTCCGTCATGCTGGTTCTACAGCCCGTGTTCCCTGTGCAGCTTCCCTGCGAGTGGTCAGTGTACAATCAACTCAAAATTACCAATGTGTCCAAATGAGTCATGCTGGGAATGACAAGATCCTGTATATAATGAAATACTATAAATAAGGAGTATAAATATTTTTAGGCAAGTGAACCTGAATCTGTGCATTGTGTGCCTTATTCACAAAACTACTACAGTATATAATTCTGGCAATGTCAATTGGTCCTCTGTATGTTACTGTCATATACTCTGTAATCAACTTTTATACAAACAATTTGAAAATCATATAGATGTGTTTGAGAACCACAACAAAATCCATACTGAAGTGATGTGGAAAATAAATTGACTGACCGACATTCTACTTTTGAATGCTCGTCGTACAAAAGGACATTCAAAAAAACATTTATTAAGGTTATGAACTGATTTGTCTCCTTTACTACCGGTGTTGAAGAGAATGGTGTTAATCCAGCACATAGAGGTGCCATGCAGTGAATGTATTTTCTTGACAGTGGGATGTAGGGTGGTTAGACCTTGCACTGTGGAGCAGTCGGCTCAACGCAGCACATCCTGCCCACAGCCAATGTATTAACACAGTGTTCACATGAAAGCCGTCAGTTGGCATGGGTGGTAGTCACGCAGAATCCGTAATTCCCTAGGATTGCAGAGACAGGAATGATTTCTATTGGCCAGTAGTGACGACTAAGGGATCATTTTTCTTAGGTACATTATTTGGGAGACTTCTGCAATCCTATCCGAGCGTCAGTTGCCTGTTTAGCCCAAAGCCACATTTTGTTTACAAGTGATGATTGTATGTAAAGACTCTCTGCCCGTCATCTAACCAGTGTTTGGGCCCTCTTTTTGTACTTGACACATGCACACTGACATCACAAACATACTCTCAACATAAACATGCTCAACTGCCTTGTACATTGCAATATGAAATGGGTCTTTCTGTTGCAATCTCAATTGAAGCCTTTATATTTCAGTCTGAGCTCTGTATGTGCAGATCAACCGGATGTTGTCATGTAACTTTGATTTAAATACTGTGCAACATGGCAATGAAAGGCCAGCTGTACATGTGATCTCCAGAGTATTTCAGCTTGTAGATATGTTGTAAAGTTGTACTGTGAATGTGTAAATAATAATGATGGTCTTTGTTTCATGATATTTTTTGTTGATTTTTTTAACACGGCATGTATAGTTGAAATAAAACATTATGGCACAGAAAAAAAAGTGGTCTCTGGGTTGTTTTCTAGTCAGGGAATATAGCGTGGTTGGGTTTCATAGGTCGGCTTCTTATTTTACAGTATGTCATGGGTTTCTGTTGTGAGAGATCATGATGTGCCGTCACAGAGAGATAACAATCAGACGTTTAGTGCCTTGTGAACTCAGCCTAAAAGCCATGAGATGCATGACTTGGGCGGGTAATAATGTGTCAATGTGCTGATCTCTGTGATCTGACTATCAGAGACATGAAGAGTCTGCAGAATGATTAAGAGCTTCAGGTTATTTTTAGAGCTGGGTTGTTTTGAAGTTTGGGGCCAGCACAGAGTCAACCGCGCCAGATAGCATGTGGGAAAGTTTCCAAAGCAGTATGTCCATTTAGAGACCAAACATCTGGACTAACTACTGCTCAGGGTAAGATCTAAGCCACCAATGAGCTGTGAAAAAACGCACACATTATCACTTGCATACATTTCTATGCAAGCAGCATAAACATCCATTGAGTGATGTTACGCACAGATAGGCTTGTGATAAGATTAGCTGTCAACAACAAGGAATCAAGAACAGATGGTTGGATAAAGGAGAGTCCCTTTTTCATGTGTTTTCGATCAGAGGAACGACCACTTATTCCCCTATCAAAAAGACAGACTCGGACATCCTGTAATACTATACTTCTGATAAGCCTTCATGTTAAGTTAAAACAAACACAGAATCATGCAGAAAATAGATCATAAAAATAGTATTTATTGTCAAAACATGACAGCAGGAATGCAGATGCATCTGTCCAAATTGTTTTGCATCACAAACAAGGGATGACCCAGTCGCTTAGTGGTCTAAAAACACATACCACATACCAACAAACATTCTCGTTTGGAATCCGCCCGGTGACATATGTTGCATGTTACCCCCCGTCTCTCTTCTCCTCACATTTCCAGTACACTTATTCAATATTTACTATCAAATAACACAAAAAACCGTGACTTAAAATACATCAGACCATTTTTGACTATCGTTTTTTTTCAGCATCTAAATACTAACTTCCCGCAAAAGGTCAAGTCAACAACCCATATGCAGTCCAATATTAAGATGAAAAGAAAAAGGGTTTTCATCTCACTGAAGCTGCACATAAAGCAGAAGTGCAGGAGGGCTCTGAGAGCGTGCCTCTTCTGCAGGAGGTTATGCAGCCCTTTGGCTGTTTGGCCAGGAGGCTTTGTGGCTCGTCGCTGCAGTCAGAATGTTGACACAAGTGCTCCTTCATTTGCTTTCAGTAGGACCTCCTGAAAAATTGCACCTCCTAGCACCACACACACACACACACACACACACACACACACACACACACACACACACACACACACACACACACACACACACACACACACACACACACACACACACACACACACACACACACACACACACACACACACACACACACACACACACACACACACACACACACACACACACACACACACACACACACACACACACACACACACACACACACACACACACACACACACACACACACACACACACACACACACACACACACACACACACACACACACACTCCCCTCTGGGTGTTCTAACGGGGGTTGGGGTGTGATTTGGTTGGGAATTGGGAAGAACAAAGAGGCGCCTCTTGCTATTCTGATGTACATCCCATCCTCTCAATTTATCAGATAGTCTCTTTGAATTAGTGGAGGCAAAATCAAACACAGCCAGTGATTCTGTAGCCGTTTCATTCACTTGTGCATCCGCCTGGACACACTTAACTCTCATTACCACCACCGACTGTTACCGGACAAAAAGCATGCGTTTGTTGTCTTCCAGTTCTGTGTGTGTCTGTGTTTCCGTATGTCCGTGCACATGTGTGCTTTAATTTCAGTTCATGAGGGAAAGAGAAAGCAGATGCTTAAAAAACACAACATCTCTTAGTTAGGCTTCAGTGGGACACAGCAAGGTCACACATCTAGATGCAGGAAGATGAAAGTAAATAGCTTCAAAGAACAAATAAAAATCTGCTCTGAAACAGAAACTCTCAAGCAGAGAATAGAGAGAAGCCAACATAAACACTTCAGATAGTTCATACTAACACATGTACAAAGTAATTTGGTCTATTTATCTGCTTACTGGCTTTCTCTGCAAGACCTATTGGGAAATGCATGAATGGCGTTTAGACTGAAAATCATTCTTCTCTACTCTTTCCTGACCTTATTTATTAAAAGCCCAGCGGTGAAACCAACAAATACATTTACAAGCCTCGGTCATGGAAAGGTACTTAAGAGTTTTTTGTGAGAGCTTTAGTAAGTTCATATGCCCTCTATGATGCATTCGAATTTGTGTCTGGGTAATGCTTCATTTGAAAGCAGAATTAAATGACAGGGAAGGAGCCAACATTTCTCGGAGTTGGATTGAAAAGACGTTTTGCAGGATGCTTTTACAGTACAGCCTCTACAGTCGGGAAACGCCATCAAAGTCTAATCCATGTGCCAAGCACCCTTACATTGACAGTTAGTTAATGGCAAAATTGCTTTGAAAAATGACTTAAAAGGCAGGCAAGCAAAAGCAAGGAAGAGAAAGGGATCGTTGAAATATGAGGAATAGAAGTGCCGGCAGGAAGGGACTTGTAGCCTTTGAGTAGAAAAAGACATTTGGATGTGGATAAACTCTAAACAAAACAGATTAATGAGAGATACAAAAAGCACAGAGTTCAGTTAGGGGACTTTTCCCAGCTCTCTCTTCAGCCAAGCTCTACAAATCAACGGCTCTGACACAACATAGAGAGACAGTGAGCGAGATGGCAGGAGGGAGAGAACTGGGCCGCGGAGATTTTAATTCATTGGTATATTATATAATGGCTGCTTAGATTTCCCTGAGGTAAATTGCTGCTGTGCTCCAAGATAACCTCTGGAAAATGACATAATAACCTCTTTCTCTGCTTTAATTAGCACCGCCACCTGTGTTTTATCATGAGACATTATTGTAATGGGGAATATGGAAGACATTGATATAATTTCATAATAAGTCCACAAAAGCAATGAATTCTATAAAGCAATAGGGTCCAGAAAAAAAGTCTAATACAAATATAGCATTAATGGTGTTGCTTTTTGTCTTTCCTGATGTTTTCTCTTCATTACGGTAATTCAGTTGCCATGTTGTGCACTATTAGAATGATGAATGTTTTATGTTTTGTTTCTCACCAGCACTTGAACTCACCACTTTCATCAATATAAAATCTTCCTTCTGCCAGCTAGTTATAAAGAATTAGATGTGACAAGAGGGGGTTTCTTGTTACTTTGAGAAGCTTAACATAAGATAAGATATACTTTATTGATCCCAATTTGGGAAATGTGTTGGTCACAGCAGCATAGATAAGACATTGCACATGAATTATAATAAAATAAAATAAAAAAGAATAAAGATATACATATCTGCAGTAGAAGATAAACAAAAAATACAAAAATAGTGGTAATATACATATCAATAATGAAGGATATATACCTAGTATAGAATATATATATTGAATACACAATATAAATATACAAAATAGAAGGCAGTGTACATTTAGCTTGTCTAGCCTTTCAATCATTAACTTTAATTAACATAAATCCTTAACATGGTGGATTTGTAGGCTGTTTCACAACAGTAAATATTAAAAAGACAAAAGCAATCAACGTTAATAAAGATATCCTGGTGACAAAACATCACAGGGTAAAATCTGGCCATTAGCACGTTGTTCAGATAGCCAGTGGTGAAATGTAACATGTTAGCAAGTAAGCTAAGGTACGAACACTAAAGCAAATAGGAGCTTGCTGTTACATAAAATAAGAGTATTCATTCCATCCATCCCAAAAGTTATGCTAATTTATACCCATTAACGCCATTGTACATTTTTCCCCCACTGTCATTAGGCTTGCAATATGTCTGCCGCCCTATTCTGGCAGGCTGGAACAGTGAGAGCAATGTAAAGTCAAGAAGAGCATCAAAGAAAGTTAATCTAATGTTGTTTGTAGCTAACAAAATGTGTAGGTATTTTGTATTTTACAACACATTTGGATTAAACTTTTTCACAGGCAACATTTAAGCAACTTTGCAGCCTGCAAACATTTATAATATCACGGATCCCATCAAAGAAACCACCCCTGCAGAAAAATATGTCGAAATAAACTTTCAAGCTTTCCCCCCGGAATATAGAAATTAGAGTTCGACGATATTCAATCTAGGTTGATGTCATTCAGTATTATTATTACCGTGCGCAGCATCAACACGCTGGTTCAGGCCTGTCAGAGAGAAAGAGTCAAGAGACACAGATAGAGAACAGTGTTAAGAGCAAGCGGAGAGAGTGAGATGAATATCTGTCCAATGTGCTTCTTTAAGATGCACAGGCCTTGCTCCAGCACCTGCAAGTAAAGGTGCTTATCTGTCAGGTTTCATCTGCTTACCAGACTGTGTGTTTGTGTGTGTGTGTTCGAAAAAAGTGTTTTGGAGAAGGGGTGGGAGAGTGGGGCAAGTTGCAGCAAGCCTATTAAGCGCATATTCACTTACTGAGACTGTAAACACCTGACTGTAAACTCTTGTAGCGAGGGCATCACATATTTAGGTTAAAGATTATCTCAGCAAAGTGTCCATCTGCTAGTTACAGAACACCAACCAGCATTGTCTAGGTCGAAGTGAGCAACTGTATTTCTCTCCACTTATTTGTTTCTTTCCACTCTCTTTATCAATGCCCTTGTGAAGCCTGACTCAGGCCGTTTACAGTGTGGGTGTTCTGGGAGCTTTGTTGGTAAACCAGTGGATTATCCCAATTGCTTTATGACTAACGCCTAACCTGCTATTACAGTGCTTTGTCATAAGGAAATCACATGTTCCCAGACACTCACCCTAAGACACACCCCGACACACACCCTTTCCCCGAAGGTTGACGCGAACATACACATCACAGCCGAGGGGGCCCTCACCACCTGCTCAAACCCTGAGCCTGGGAAAGCCCCTGATGCACAAATACATACAGACACACAGAAACAGCCTTTGGAGTTGTAGACCTACCCTCAGGCACAATGAAGTAATAATTAAAACAAAAGCTTGCGCCATGTGCAGCAATATTTCTTCACAAAGAGATCTTTTAGATCAAATCAGACATGAATCACTGATCAGAGCACACCTGTGCAAAGACAGGCCACTTCACATGACTACAAAAAAACTAAAAACAATATGACTCTGTCCCATGGATCAGATTATGTGGGGCAGTTGTAAGTGCAGCACTCTGCTTTTGTTACCGGGCTTAATTGAACATAGCTTGGATCTGACGTTGGCTAACAACATGAAGTTAGCTCCCTCCCGCATTAGTGCCAGAGCAAATTAATTCTCCCTTCAGATCAATGGGCTTATAGTCTATACACATCAGCAGAGACAGATTCTACGAGAGGTCTGCTGTATCAGCGGACTGATTTTCTGCCTCTACTCCAAAGCCATCCTCCAACCACCCTTGTTTATCAGTGAGAAGGAATCAGATCAACACACCGAGGCCAATACAAAGCCAGAAACGTCCTCCTGTTGCTTTTTCATCTATATAGATAGAAAACACAAACGTGCCCTCGCTGCTCCACACAGAGTCCAGATCAATACGTAATGGGCGTCACACTGAGCAGATGAGCTCCCTCTGACTCTTCCCATCCTTATTGAACACCGTCTCTTTGTGTTGTTACGGGCATTCTCCAGTCTCAAGAAGAGCGAAGGACTGCAGGAGGATAGCTGGAAGGAAAAAGAGGAGCGAGGACAGAGAGTGATGTAGGGGATAAGATGGCACGGAAAGGAGGGAAGAGCCGAGTGCCAAGATGTTGCACAACAACCCCTAGTCTTTCCAACAGGCAGAATTATCATTCAGGGCAAAAACACATCCACAACGATCCAATATCCTGGACTTACAGGAGACGGCTTAACGCCACCCCCATCCTCAACAGCACATACCCACACATAACCTAAAAGAAGCTTTCTGCCAGGTTCACCTCTCTAAATACAGCCAAAGAAAAAGCTTTTATTATACGTATAGAAGGTAAAGTATTCCTTGAAGGATTTGGTGGTGTCGTGCATATGTTGGGGACTATTTTCAGATGCAGATTAAAACACGTTTTGGTGTACTAGTCTTTACAATTACAGCAGGATATACAAAAAACAAATGAAAGAGCTTATGTTCATGTAAACAAAGAAACACGCTGCCATTGTGTAGCTCGATGATGTGTTTTATAATTTAACAAAGGAGGTCTACTTCGCACACTTATTAAGATCAATTCATTGTTGATTTTTTTGGAGGGATTTGTAGACAATTACCTTAAAAGTATCGCCAGATTTATTTATTTTTGATGACAAATCCAAAAATACTATCTATAGCTAATGTTTTTGGAGTAAAAGCCAATCAACTCAATCTAAGCTATATAGCAAATTTAAGCCAAATTGGAATTATTAAAATGTTGGTGGTTGTTGGCAAATGTCAAATCTACTTTGAGATTTCCTTTTCTGTCAAAAATAAAAAACACATTTTCCAAACTGTATCCAGTCAAGACACCCTGCTTTCACAATACATTTTCACGCTAAATCCAAATGCACGAAGTGCTTTTAAAATCGACATCATGTGGAGAAAATGGCCAAAACCACGAGTACTCGAAAGTCTGCCTTTGAGTGCTGCTCTTCCAGGACTGGCTGGTCAGAGCACTAGGCCTAGCTTAGCAGTGGTGCCTCTGCATGATGTGGAAAGTAAAAAGGCTGTCTACTGGCCTTAGGAGCACTTCAAAAAGCCCAAAGCAGTGTGAGCCAGAGAACAAGTGACAGACACACACAGGGGGCCAATGGCTCAAGTGTGTGTCTGTGCTATTGCTGCGTGGGTACATGTGTGTTTGCGTGTCTTATGCATGTGTGTTTATATGTGTTTTACGTGTGTGTGTGTGTGTTGGGTGAGGGGAGGCCTATTAAAAAGCTGCCTGAGGAGAGGGCTTTCAGTTGGGAATCTATGGGGGGGCAGAGAGGATGGCAGGGCCATTGTGTGTCAGAGTTCCATCCTGAGAGCTGGAATTAAAGCCTTTCTGCTCTGCTCGGCTGTAAGACTCTGTACCACCACGACCCCGTGTTTAATTAGAGCAGCTCAAGAGAGACAGCCGCGATAGAAGAAGGGAGGGAGGAACACGAGCGATGAGGATAACAAAGAGAAAAACTAACAATCTTTAGAGGAAAGAGGAGAAAAGAAAAAATGTATTCCCACCGTTTGGCAATGCTGTGCAAGTCTGATTGGAAGTGTAATGAGGTGAATGATAGCAACATGATATGAAATATGATAAAAGTTAGCCCTGGTGGTGCCATGAGGATCTCTGTAGCATGCCACTGATTGGAAATAGCAACTAATAAGGCTAACTTTCAGGGGGTGTGTTTGACTTTCAATGCGATAAGCCTCCAAATGTTCAGGATTCCTACGCAATGTCGAGGAGGGCATGATATGCCTTTGTGGAGGTCCAATCAAATGAGGTAAACAAACATTAATGGATGATAATGAATGTGAGCAATATCTCCAAATAGAGTGGCCATTAATATTGATGATTGTTTTGATCCTGGCACATTACAAACCAAAGCCACATCAATATTTGTCAGGGCAAAAGAGTGAGAGATTGTACATCTCTGAGTGATTGGTTACCTAAATGGATAGATGGCGGAGATAAACACAGGCTGTTGTCTCCTCTGCTGATGATCTATCCATTAGGGGCTTGTAAGGTTCATTTACGTTAAATGGGTTGATTGTTATGGGAGGTAAACAACGTGTCATGCTTTATTCCAAAACAACTCTTTCTGCTTAACAGTTAATGCAATTAGGGCCTGCCGGTAAAAGGGTTTGTCTTGCTTGTTAGATGGGCTGTCCAAGGGAGATAATAATGGATATCAGTGTAAATGTTGTTGATGTGTATGTGTGTACGTGCAGTTGTACCTTCAGACTCCCACCTGACAAGACTCAAGACAAAGAAAAGAAGGTTTAGTGATGTGGACGATGGATTTTCTGACACTCCTACCACGTCATAACACTTTAAAGTAATTACAGTGTGAAAAAAGGTCTATCATGGGACATCACAAGACTGGGTGTACCACACACACACACACACACACACACACACACACACACACACACACACACACACACACACACACACACACACACACACACACACACACACACACACACACACACACACACACACACACACACACACACACACACACCACACACACACACACACACACACACACACACACACACACACACACACACACACACACACACACACACACACACACCACCACACACACACACACACACACACACCACACACACCACACACACACACACACACACCCACACACACACACACCACACACCACACACACACACACACACACACACACACACACACACACACACACACACACACACACACACACACACACACAATGTTGTTGACCCTGGCTATATTTGGGCTTTCTCTCTCCAGTGCGTCTTAATCCCGCTGTCTGCTGTGTTCCACCTGATTAGTCTGATCATTCACTTCTGACAGGCCCATTTCTTGTCCCTCCATGCAAACACACACACATGATACAACAAGGAAGTCCTGCACACTCGAACAAACACACATGATACATCACACACACGGACAATCAGATTCGTAGGGCAAGGAAATAAAAGCCTGAAGAGAATGACGCGTTGGCCCAGTCACTCATAAGGAAAATATCCCATCACAGCCTGCAGTTACCAGCGTCACACATCACTTCACATGGCCAGTCGGGAACACTGGTTCACTAAGTGTGCACACATTTACAGGTACACACACACACACACACACGCATAATTAAAGCAGATCAACGTAGATATATCCCGAAGGAAAAGGTTTCCAAATCAAAATATGCATAATTAATCCATATACTATAGTCTCTTAGGGGTTTAAGTGAAACCAAAGAAACAAATGCAAATGTGAGGTATGCCTATGGGGTAGAAACTCGGTTCCTCATACAATGCCAGAACAATATTGTCCTTCACCTGCTGAGATCTAAAGAAGTAATCAAGAGGCTTGGAGAGCCATGGCGACTATTTCTGTGCGGGGGACCTCGCTGATTCTGACTGAGTCCCTCAGGCTGCAGATAAGAGTCAGCACAGAGTGTGTATGTGAGTGTGTGTATTCATGCATGAAGGTGAAGTAAGTGTATCCCACCCCCATCTGGTTATCCATCTCTCTTTCTCCCTTTTTTGTCTTGCTCCCCTGTCATTGATCTTGTATTCCAAGCAGTTCCTCGACAACCATCCTGCTGTTAGAGCTGTTGTTGGAGTCCAAGGTGATTTAGTTGAGCTTGCAGTGCCCGACTCCAAGGGACCGTCCTCAGTGGCTGTAAATGAAATGTATTTACAAGGAGCATCAAGAGAGAAATGTGAATGTTTGAGTGTGGGTGTTTTATCTGTTTAAATGTTGCTCCTGTCCAATACAAGCCAGTCCTACTTTCTAGGTATAAAAGTTATGGCATTGATATGAAAATGAAGGGCCTTTATTCGTTCAGAATCCTCTGATTTTACCTTCTCGAAAAGGGCTGTATAGCATCCAGACAAAAATCCCTTTATGAACAATCTGTTTACATTTAAAACTGAAGATATGATGGTTTCTCATTTTCTAAAAAGCCCTCATGTCTTCAGTTATATGATAGGCCTAATCATTATTAACAAAGGGTTTTTGACCTCCCTACAATTCATCACGTCTGCAGTAGTAAATGTTAATCCGTTGTTAATAAATGGAGTGTGGACCACATGCTCTGCAGTATTTAGCAAAAGAGGTGATCATTCTTAATGATTAAACCACATAGATTTGTTTTCTTCTTAACAACCTGGCAACCCTAGAGTTGTTATCATTTAATGTATTTTAAGAACAAATATAGGAACATCTATCATTAACTAATAAACCATCTATAAAAGTTCCCTTATTAGAAAATGATGCCACTTCTTCCGACAGTGAGCAAGTATTACTGTACATTCCCCTGGTGGCATCCTAACCTCACCTCAACCACAAATCCCAGCTCAGTCTAGACCACACAAACTTTCACAAAGAGCTGGGCTGCAGTTTGGAGAGGGTGAACACAAACAAACTTTGTTAAGTGATTCTCTCTCTCTCTATGTCTCTCTCTCCCCCCCTCATCGGTGTAACAATCCTCCTCCAGCCTGAGGCCTAGATCCTCTTTGTTTACGCAACGTCACATGGTGTTCTAGATGACCCTACCTGGAGCCAGGACCTCGTATCTATTTCCCAGCTGTAGCTCCACATCCCTCCCCCTTCTCAGGCCTCAGCTCAGACACAGACCAGCTTTCCCATTGCTCTGACAAAGGAAGCTTCACTGAGATGTAACTCATTCCTGTGCGCATATAGAAGGTCGGGACAAAGCTTTCTATTCTCATCCAGCAACAACAACACCTTTTGTCTTCTCTTACAAAGGAAAATGCATTGCGTGCATTTGGCAGCTAGAACTTAAAGAGCATCAAACCGCCTAGACATTAAGTTAAATGAGACCCAAAGAAAAAACAATAAATATAAGCCATGGAACAATAACAAATTAGTTACATTCTTGTACGTTCCATTTGTAAGGGTTGTTTGTTTTTGTTTGTCAGGACATCAGATGTCCCTTCATTTGCAAACTCACAAGCTATAATTAGTAGCCCTTAAAAATGTTTTAAAGTTATTTATGTTGACAGTGATTTAACTCAGCAGTCGGTAGATATCCTCATTTCATTTCATTTCAAACCTTTATTTAAATGAAATGAAATCCTCCTGTTATGTCATCTGATTTGCACTGTTAGCAGTGTCTTAACGTTCAAGTTAAGAACAAATAAGTCACTCCTAGAATTATGCAATCAGAATCTTATCTCAGATCTGGGTTTCCTGCCTGAGGCTTATCTGATTGCCAGTGCGTGTAAAACGGTGCTGCACTGTATAAAAGTTAAGGTCACAAGGAAGCAATGCGTCGATAATGTTTCCATCAGAAGATATAGAAGTGGAGCAAAAATAAAGAGACATTATTAGCAAGTGAACAGAAAATCTTAGCTAGTTGAACAAATGCACAGATTCCAGAAAGGGCCACATCTGTCTTACTGTATATAACAAAAACTGAGATTTGGGTTATGAATATGCACATTTCTATAATAGTAGATCTGCAGGGCTTACCGTTTTCCAATTAATGGAATTTTAAGCACACCAGCTTGTTCATAACAATGTAACATTCCCTGGCAGTGTGTGAACATTTGAAGAATGGAGGCGTGTGGTGCAGTGGGTTGTGCGTTGGTGTCGGATCAGGGGGTCACAGGTTCAAACCCCACTGCAGTCAGCATGTCGTTGTGTCCCTGGGAAAGACACTTCACCCCAAATTGCTCCTGTGGGGATTGCCCACAGTATTGAGTATGTAAGTCTTAACGCACAATGCAGTTCGGCAAAGCGTGACGTCACCCCATTCAAAGTGAATGGGCAGAAGCGTTGAAGCTTCAACGCACGCCGCCGTGTGTAGGGGCCGTCAGGCTATGGAGGGGAGTGGCATCTTGATGATGTGTTGTGCGATCTTCACCACCCTCTGCAGTGATTTCTGGTCCTTGACCGTGCAGTTACCGTACCAGACTGAGATGCAGATAATATGCACAATGTACAAATGCAACAGTGAATATCTGCACTATGAAACCTAATGCCCACACATAACCCCAGTGACATACACTCACTCAACACTGGAGCACGTATTAGGTGGTTTGTAAATGAGGCTATTTGTATAATGATCCTATACATGTGATTAACCCTAATATCCTCTACAGTGGAGCCAGCGCTCTTCAGAAATTGGTTCATATTTTGTACATCAGTCTCATTAACATCTAAATTGCCCTTCTGTGGACCCGACTTCTAGATTCAACACCTACAGACTCCTTCCATTCCTCCCCCATCATCGTATCCCCCTCCCCCTTCTCTTTTCCATTCAGTTTCCAGATAACGTGAAAGCATCTGCTGTGTATACCAACTTAAGTCTGCGGACACAACCCACCCTGGCATGGGGACTTGGCATGAATATGAATGCAGTATAAGCTGGTATTGCTGAAGGAAACACATGGCCGACACAGAATACATGTAGAGACGAACAAGGAAACAGACTGGGGAGATGTCTCACACCGGCACCTGCTAAACTGGGGGACTGCTCATAGAGTCAGATTATTTTAAGATTTCAGACTGCTACACACTATTCTATATCATTTATACGACTCAAAATAACAACATGATTTACCCGAGTTTACAGTTCAGTTTTACTCTGAAGATCATGCTCATTATTTCATCACAAATCCTTACCATTACCATAGTCTACTTGCAATAAGTATTTTTACACAGATCAAGAATTACAATTAATGAGTCTTTAAAAACATTATATCTGCCTAGTTTCTACTCATCAAAGTGTTAAATAAAGAAAGTTATAAATACCCTTTCTATTTATTCTTTCCTTATTTTGGGATGAATTACATAATTTACAAATAACAATAACAATATGAGGCCTACATAAATACAAAGAGGAACAGGATAAAAAAGACAGACATCTCTTAATGGTCATACTCGGGTAAAATATCCAGATACTTTCTATCTGCATCAAATCCAATCAATTTTTTGAATGTGTCTCTTTAAGAAATGCTGCTGAAGTAGTGCCATGTCCTAGCACTGACCCTTGGTGTACAGAAATTAGGACAAACCTTCGAGGGACTTTTGTTGCCTAACCAAATGGCAGCCACAGCTTGTGGACAAACTGTGTAGGGAAGCCCAGGCAGGCTGTGACAGATGGTCCAAGTGAACGGGTGACTGTGGACAATGTGTGCTGCGTCCAGGAACGCACATTCAGCAGAATGACACAGAAAGAGAAAAACCTGAAGCTTCTGTTGTGTCACTTTAGACAAACATAAACCACACGCACAATGGATGGAGAGAGACACACAAGTGCAAAACGGCATAGAAAAAAAAGACAAGGCCAGCAGGAAAAGACAAGCGGGACACAGCATCATGAAGCCTATTTGCTGCTCGCACTGTGGGATTTGTGCTCACTAAAGACATGTTACACTCATACCTGCTCTCTCCCTTACGACAAAATCCTCTCACAAACATCAATCCCAGTGTTCACTCTGTTGTCTTTTTCTTTGTTCTGCTGGCTCTTCGCAATTAAGCAAATGGATCATTAATTAATCGCCGCAGGCAACGGGACACACGAGGAGTTAATCAGGCTGGATGGATGGACTGCTGGGAAAGAGCATGACACACACACACACACACATATATACACACATACATGACGACTTTCACAAACTATTGACATTTCTGAAAAGTGAGCCTCTGGTAAAGATGTGCATGAATAAAATGAGAGAAAATGGCAGGAGTTGATGAAAAGCAGCTTGATCATTCATTCATTTTGTCAAACTGCTGAGTGGCAGTTTCTTTTAGAGAGGAAACTTTGGTTGAAGCCTTGCCTCGGGCCGTCAACAGTCAGAGTAAGACAAGAGGATATTTTTCTAGCGTGTGATGATACACAGCTCAATCTTTCAGACTGCTGACAATTCATTTTCATGAAGTTTATGAAGTACAAATAGGGCTATTGACGGGGGGAAACCACCCAGGGTTAGTGTTGGTCGGATTTAGAGTGAACAGATAGGTTTCATAAGCACTGGCCGGTCCCAGACAGGTGCGCCTCAGTGCTGAGACATCACTGTGGCTGCTGAGACAGAGGCTGATTGTGATGCAGACATGTTTCTCAGACCTTTTCTGCTTCAAAGGTGGGGTTCTCTTGAGGCACATAGAGCAGCTCGTTTTATCTTTCTCTGGCTCTCTCCCTGTCTTCTGAAGTGTGTGTATGTGTGTTTGAGTATTAGATGATGGATAGATTGGGTTAGGACTGAAGTAATTGCATGCACAAATGTTGGGAATGATTTAAATCTGTGCTGCCAGGAGAGAATACCAAATGTGCCCCCCATCGCACAGCAGGAAGGGAAGAAAATAGAGGTTAGATCTATTATTATCATTCATTTAAAAATAAATAGGCCTGCAAATGCCAATTAGTTTTATTATCTATTTTCTGCTAAATTATTTACGAAATTAATGGATTATGCAGTGAATTTAGTGAAAAATGTCCTTACTTATTTCCCAGATCCAAAACAATATTATTTGTATTTGCCTTTTTTGAATCAACAACAATTCCAAAAACTGAAATATTAAGTTTGCTGTCACGTAAGATAAAGTAAAGCAATTATCTTCCAAATGTTTAAAAAGCTGAAGCAGTTGAATGTCTGAGGTTGTTGCTTGAAAACAAAGCTCCATAATCCAAATCTAAGAAAGATTATAAGCCATTTATGACCACCCCAAATCAAGAAATCAATAAACAAGTTGTGCTGATTTCTCACCTCGTCAACATAATGCTGTATTAACATTCATCCAGTAGATGGCAGAATTTAATCACTTCAACCCATTTGGCAGCTACACCAAACCAGTTCCAGCCCTTAAAATGAATTATAAAATGTACAAATAGATGTAAGGCCCATATTTTTCACCAATTGAACGGTCTTTTGAACCTTTTTGTGTGACGCATAGCCCTGTGACATCAGAGAGGAAGAGGTGCTTCTTCTAAGGACATCCTCTCTTTTCCTTTAACCTAACATGCCGGCTTGCCTGACCCCTTTGCTGGCGGCCAACATGTTCAAAGGACAGGACAGTGCAGGGCAGTATCGACAGCGACACAGGATGAGAGTTGTTTTGTCCGGTGCACTCAGCACTATCTGATCTGCCACCGGGACAACAAGAGGAAGGAAGGGTTGACGACATCATGCAGAAGCGAAGACTCTCCCGTGGACAGACCTGAAATACTGCTGCTGTGGTATTAATATGCAGAAAATGTGAAGTAGACTTCTCCTGATTAGATAATGCCGCCCAAAGACTTAAACCCTGCTGGGAGGAAAAGGAGTTGTGACTGGTATACTCAATATTTGCATCTCATCACTGAGCCATTGAAACTTCAAGAATGTGGAGAAGGGAGGTTATTTATATCTCTGTAAGCAGTTATACTTACTGACTTAAGGGATGTATTTGCTTGTTACTGCACTTTAGTAATCAAGTTTTCACTCCATTCATTAAGATGATTACCTCGAAAGTCTGGGACAACAGAGTCTGAGACAAAACCAACTACTGTAATCTAATTACAAATACTTTTTTTCACTCTGCTGAAGGACAGACAGACAGACAGACAGACATGCACATAATGCACATATATACACTTACTATAGATAGCTTATATAACTTAGCCATTTAAGTATACAATCAGTGAAGTACTCTGTTTCATTATGGTTGGGTTTATTACTACTGTCCACTCAAGCAAGAAATTGCTCAGCACCTGAAAACCAAACATGAAATGATCATGGTACTGGCTTGTGACAACTTTTACCTTTGCTTGCTGGGACTGAATTTAAATCCATGCGAATAGGGACTTCCTCCACCAGGTGGAGATGCAGAGCTATGATAAAACATTCGCCGGGACAGACTGACACACAGCAAGGAACATGTGCCTAAAGCCTGAAGATAAAGCGCCTTTCTCATGTTTATTTAACCACAAACAGAGCCCCACACTTCTTATATTCTTTATTCAGTCCCAAGCCTCCATGATTATACGTCACCTCAGAAAACACGAGATATTTACTGTGATTAGAGGGTACAGGAGCAGATAAGCACCTAGGCCACTACAGTAGTTAATTCCACTCTTTGATTTCTATCAGGAACTGAAGGTCAAGTGCAGTATTAGAGTACGTCCACAGACTTGTATGCCATTAAATGAAAACCTTCTGACTCAATTCTCTCCTTAACAACTGCAATAAATCAAGAGGAGCACCACCGCTGAGCAGAGCGTGCCTCTAACCTAGGGCTCTCCAGTTGTTCCAGCCTGGCCAGTTAGTTCAGTATTGATTCTCTGTCTCGAAGTGATACCACTATAACCATCTGACCTATGAACGCTGAGCTCACAGCACTGGCCTGAAATCCAGTGCATATTGCACTCAGAGGGGAGAGGGAACACCCAGACCCAGATCACGCTCTGGAAATCTACATCAGTGGTTATAAAGCAGGGAGTGTGTTTAAGGAGGTCCTCTTAAAAATGCGGAATTGTTTATTTTTACAGTTTAAGTCATTATAGAAGTGAGTCAAATGTGAATAAGAGTCACAAGAGCGACTTCTCTGATCATAGGGTTCACTTCCTCAGCGGTTATCCACTGAACTGTAGTTGACAACTGTGTAAGTCTGATCTAAATCATATTAAACAACCAAAGTCTCTTTAGATGGAAGCCAAAACTATTGTTGGTCAAGGGGTTATTTTTTACTTAACACAAAATACATTCAGAGCCACTGTCTTAACTAATCTATTTTGTTAGGTTTATAGTCTATTTAAATGTTTTTGCAAAGCCACGATTGTCCCAGACATATAAAATGAAAAATAAATAGCCTAAAACAATACAAATTAAAGTAAACTATGAATAAATGTATGCAATATCTCAAAGTAACGGTTCACTGGCGTCTTTATCTGCAGAATATATCATGATTTCTGGGGTGAAATTATTGAAATGATTGTTACATTTCTACAAGTGGCATCCCTAGTGCTTTGAATACAATATTCTGCCTTCACTGCATGCCCTGTTTCTGTACCTGTTTTAAAACGTTCTCTCACAAAGCAGTGATACATTCTTCAGTCCTAAGGTGCCTTGCAGATATTTTGAGACTTGACAGGATGTAAAAAGGAAAATTATTATCAGGCCATAGAGGCCTATGACCTAAGAAAAACTGAAGGCAAGGCACCTTTTGAGTTCATATTGAAAATCTAAAATATAACACTTCATTCTGAATAAGTAAATAGTTTGTGTGAAATAAGTTAGTAGTGTGACAGGAATATCTAGTGAAGGTCAGGCCTAAGAATCCACCAGAAAGTTACACAAATGGACCTTGGTCTTGACGATATTGGATACTACGAACTCTTCAGCCCTCTTTAAAATGAATCGGTCCTAAAAATGACTCTTTTGTTGAAATGGTTAACTCATGTCCACAGTTTAGACATTATCTATGCTGAAGAATCACACATGACAGACATCACAGGCAGTTCTTTATAAACACACATGCCCAAAGTACTTAGTGACTAACAGCCTCACACAAATTCGAAAGAAGTCTTTCAATTTCATTACAGTCGTCACTGTGGGTGTACTTCTAAGACACAATGGAAGGATAATGAAAAATAATATTTCCATTCGATTGCCATCCAGCTGCATATCTCTGCTTGCTCGGTCATGCCCTTCTACTTATGTGATATGATGATTATCTAGCTCGAGCTCAAGGTGTGTGCAGATCGGCTCCCACCTGTGCAGAAGTAATTACTCGTCTCCCTGAGTCATGGTGAACAGGAGCATAACTCCTAAAGAGAGACACTACTTAACTACACATAGACCTGTGTACTAGTGTGTAGTGAAACTAACCTGCACATTCACATTCTTCCACACTCAACATATTCCACTTTCACACAGGCAGAAGAAACACCATTCTAACAAGCACATATGCTCATGAAGTGGGCCTCATTTTGAGGGATTTATTGTATTCTTATAAGCATCAATGTGATTTAATACAGCAAGAACTATTCATTTTTACAGAACAATTTAAGACTCCTGGAATCTCTCAAACAGTAGTAATAATGATTCAATATAGAAAAATATATCACGTGCCAGCAACCAGCATATCCCCATGAGTAAACAAAAAAATTAAACAATCCTTTTGCTTTATAATTGACAGAGGGACACACTTAATCATGGAATTGCAAGAATCTAAAGACGTGTTCCATAATGGACACATGTGGTAGTTCAGAGGTAGACCAGAGGACATGAATAAACAACATTCCAGATATTTCAAAGGAAAAACATGGAAGACCTCTTCAAGAACAACCATGTGTGCTTGCACATTCAAATCCGCTGTTTTCAGAAGAAAATGCCTCTACATAAATTATGTATAAACCTACATGTATACTAACAGATAGAAGTTGACATGATTGATATATACATTTCAACCTGCATAATTTAAAAACCCATAACACAATTGCCCCTATCCGACAGTCATTTTTTGTAGTAATAATCATCTTAAGTTGTTAGACAAAAAAGTAGCTAGAGGCCAATAAACTAAAGGACAGTCATCAGGTGATGTTTTTGACTCATCGCAGTGCAATGTGTGTCATACTGTGTTTCCTGTTATGGGTGTATTCATATGAGTGTGTTTTAAATCCAGCCTGACATTCCAACATTGAAAATGAAAAAAAAAAAAACATACTGCAATTTAAAATAGAATAGAAAATAATTCAAATGATTTGAATAAAAGGAAATAAATCATGCTGGGAATTTAAAAGACACTGGTCAATTGTGAGGGAGTGTAAGCAATGTGAGCCAACAAGTGTTTTGTTATTTGGCTCTGATGTAAATAAGATATTCAAATCCTCAACTGCACTTCCTCCCTGGTCAGTGATGAGCTGGTTTGTTTACTATGCAAAGCAGTCATTTGACACCGGTATCACTCCACAACTGCTTAGTTTTCGAGAATAAATTCTAACCATCTCAAAGTCACTTTGTGAAACACCAAGACAGACCACAAGAGAATGCAGCGCCAAGCTAATTACACGAGGTCCATTACCATTTTAAATCCTTGGGAGTTTCTTTTGAAAATATATTAAACCTGCATTAGAAGATGAACATTGTTTCTGCTGTAGGAAAATTGGTGTTTGATTCCATAGTGATGGTTCAGTTTATCCCAGAAGACATTTCAAGCAGGGAATTTGACTGTGTCCCGGTAGGTTGCTGCTCTGTTTCCGTTGTTGTTGTTCATCTTCTTCCAGCCTCCGAGTCTCCCTCGAAGGCACTGTTGTCATAGTGATGCTGAAGTCTCTCTGGGTCAGAGCTCGTTGGGTCAGTCAGTGGGACTTCGTACATGGGCTCTCCTCCCATCACTGTGATCACAGTGACCTCTGGTGGTGCATTGGTAGTAAGGCTCTCTTTTGTTTCCTCCTCAACTCCCAGGGCCTTCAGGATGTCGCACTTACACATGGGACAGGTCCTCCTCTCCAGCAGCCAGGGCTCGATGCAGGGTTTGTGGAAGATGTGGTCACACGTAAGCACTGTCACCACTTCCCCTGCCTTGTAGGATTCAAGACACACGGCACACATGTTGGACTCAGAGTTAGTTTCCTCATCCCCTGACTTGAGTTTGCGTACTTGTAGACGCCCGATTGCCTTTTTAGCTTCAGACTTTAGCTTCCTTTCAGAGCGCCGGTGCATATTCAAATTGTAGAGACGATTTGCAGAGATGAATACAAAGTAGGCGATGGAGGCTGCTGTCACAATGAAGAAGGAGATGGACAGGAAGTAAAGCCAGTATGTGTCCATCCAGGGTCCGTGATCTCTGCCTATAGCAATTATCATCTGCACAACTGTCCCATTCTTCACCAAATTAACAACTTCCATTCCCTGAGAATTGCCAATCATAATAGCCACTATGCCATCTCCTTCTGGGTGTGACATCTGCATGGTGTTGTTGCCAGTGCCATCCACATTATACACCACCACACCAGAGGCTCCTTGACGATAGGCAGCATTGATCTTTCACTGAAGGTGCAGTTGCCTCTTTTTACCAGGGCTATCCAGGGCAGGGAGCTGTTGTTTGGATTGTAGACAGGATCTGAGCTACAGCCTTTGGGGTCTCCCTTGGGAAGCGTAACAATGCCTGAGGCTTGCTCCAGGGGAGAGTTACGACCAAACACCCCACACTCGCAGATTTTATCCACAGTCACATTGTTGCTGTTAACATAGCTTATTTCCACTTTGGCAGTCCAAAACGAGAAGGCAGCGGAGTAGTGAAAAAGTCCTGACAAACACAGCAAAAGCAGCAAGCAGTGTTGTGTCTTCTTACCCATGGTAACGTTCTTCTTAAAACAACAGGAAGCCTCCGTTAGCTTCTTTAGCTTCTTTAAAACTCCTTTGTTAGTCCCAGTTCCTGGTTTGTCCGAGCAACAGCGGTCTGAATACAGCTACAGTTTCACCTAGGCTGCGGTCTACTGTAATCTGATAGCCTTTAGTAACACAACACCAGCTATGCGTCAGCCACTCACCTATCGTTATCTTCCTGAACCTTGAACACTGAGCACTCCCTGCAGAGGGCAGGCTGCTGGTATTCAACAAGTTAGGTTACACAAAACACACAGACCTGTGCTGTTTTTCGAGAGCAAAGGAACAAAATCCGAAAAGTCAAGGTGCGATAAGCATAACGATAAGGATAATTCCATGGACATAGGTCAATAAACAGAGCAATCTTGTGACAGAGCTCCGACTTTCCCTTGTGTAATGATGAGCAAAGCAAAACGACCAGTTTTTCAAGCTTGACTCGTTTCCTTCCCCTTCTGTGGCTGAGATCACCGTTGTGAAAAGCAAACTGACAAGAATAACTACTCTACCTCATGGTTATTTATTTATAAAGACAGACAGTCTGCTGTGACAATTCATTTTAACAAAGGCACATGAAAAGTCACATGAAAGTGTGAGTCAGTTTACATTTGTGCACATCATACAGTATAATAAAGTTGTCCCATGTGTTTAGAAACGTAGAGGCACTTCAGTTTTATTCCACACAGCTACATACCAGTGACAACTGAGATGGAACAGTGCATTGTTGAGTTTCCATTGTATCTTCTTACACACAAGTGAAAGCACACACACACACAGAGAGGCTTCCAATGACAAATGACATGGAGGTGTTTTTCTGCCAAGCTTGTTTTTCACCTTTGTTCTCCAAAACATACACACACGCAAACGTACACACAGCAGTAAATTGAGCACACTGTTAACCCCTTAATACCGTATTAACTGCAGAGAAAAGCGTTTTATTTGTGTACCAAGTTGGTGTGAATTTAGGAATCACACTATAAGATATCCTCTAAAATATATTCTCTAAGACTTTTTGCTTCAATACTGGCATCTACTGGTTGGATAAGAGTCTGGTCAATGACAATAACAAACTGCTACTCTCGCTCAGAAATACAAGCCAGAAAACTCACAATCATGAGAGCTGATATAATATGTGCATGCATTGCAATGAATGCAGATGGTATCTCCAAATATTTTGTAATTTAAAATCTAACAGTAATTGGGGGGGAAATGGTGTTGTTGAATAAAATAAACTTTAGAAAAACTATACTGTGAAATAAAAATGATCTATAATTAACTGATATTGTGAAAAGAAGCAGGATGAAATTTGTGCTTGAGTTTTTGAAATATATATATAGGGGACATTTAACAATTTCATAGTTATGTTACATATGTTGTCTGAATGTATATAGTGATCATTTATTTTATACTTAAATATTTGTATCGATTTGAAAAACTTCAGCATGACATCCAGGATGGTCACAAACAGCTACACATTTCTTTAAAGGTCCCATGTCATGGCCATTTCTACTGATCATCATAATTCCATTGTTGAGTAGAATAGATTTACATTGTTCAATGTTCCAAAATCACATTGGTTTTCTCATACGGCATCTCTGTATAGTATGTGTATTCACTCTGGGTGTTTCTCAATGTCAAGGACGCTTGGTAGCACATGTCTTCCGAGTCACTTGCTTCAGAAGCGAGGCAAGAATCCTTCCTAGCCTTGGAAAACGAAGAATTGTGGAACAGGCTAACGGGTGTGCAGGTGTGCGTCATATGCGAGGCCCCGCCTTAAAGGGGACCTATCATGCAAAATGCACTTTTGTACGTCTTTTATACATGAATATGTGTCCCCGGTGTTCCAGGGAACTCACCAAGTGTCAGAAAACACAACCCTCTCTATTTTCCTCCATACCCAAATCTCTAAAAAAGGGGCTGCAACGGATCTGATAAAAAACTGATCCAGATTGGAACACTGTCCTGACGTCAGGACGGTGGCGCTACGGCTTTTGGGCCAACTCCACCAATCAGGAGGAGACAGCCACGGCCATTGCCGTTCGAAAGCGCTGGAGACGCTGTAGTACATATGTCAGGCCAGTAGATGGTGCTGTTCTCAAAGAATCTGCCCTTGCTAAAACAGAGATAAAAAATGTCAAATTGAGCAAAATGAGGCATGGCTAAAATGCATGATCTGTTTGGTATTTTGAAGAAAAAAAAAGTATAAATATGCCTTATATAGGTATGGTCCTACACTATATTATTCAAATATAGCATGATAGGTCCACTTTAAATGGAGCGTGATTTCCGCCAAAGATTTGGAAATTGGTCCCTGCGCAAATCATTGTGGGGATTTTAAGACCGCGGAGTCTACACATGTGCAGCCTCGAAATTTCTCGCTACGAAGTACGCCGGGCTTGGTAGAATTCCAAGTATGCTGGACATTGGAACAGTCCTTCGGCGGCACTCGATGACGTAGTATGCTTGAAATAGTGGCTCTGGAGCAGCCTTCCTCAACATTGAGAAACACCCTCTCTGTCCTACACGCCTTGTTGGAGCTCCTGCCCCCCCCCTCCCTATGAGCCCACTGTGCTCGGATGTGTGTTTATGTGTTACAACGGCGTTTGTTAGCAACCAGAAAAGGACACCAGTAATGACAAACAGATGAGAATGCTGCGTAGGGTCTGGGTGCCGTGTTGGCGGGACGTTGCGGGGCTCGCTGCCCCGCCCTTTGAGGCTCGAGGAGCGGACAGTGTGAGCTGGATTACTGGTGTTGTTTCCTGGTTGCTGCGTGGGGTCTGCAAGACAGAGAGACACCGCGGAACTCAGCCTGAGCACACACACGTGAGTGTGTGGCAAACTGTGAGTGGAGATCCACGGAGCCAGGGCTGAGAAAAGATAAGGCTGAGTATGGCTCAATTCCAAACCACCCCCTACACACTATCCCTACACACTAGAGATGTCCCGATCCGATCACGTGATCGGGGATCGGAGCCGATCATGTGATTTTCAAAAGATCGGAATCGGGAGAAAAAAATCGGGGATCGGGATATTTTTTTTTTTTTTTTTATAAAATATTTTTATTTTATTTAATGTTACAATACAAAAATGACCATGTTCACGTCTTAAAGTCATCCTGAGGCCTTAGTTTTGGTTTAAAATTACACAACATCATGTATGTGTTGCTTCTTTTGGGCTTGTTTTCATAGACCTGGTTGCTTATTTCTCTCAAATCTGGCAACAGAGTGGGCGCAGTGTCTAATAGTAGCAGTAAGCTAACGAGAGGCTACGTTCAGCTGGTGACTCGGGAGTCGGGACAGAGAAAATGTCAGGAGTTTGGAAGTATTATAAAATTGAAAGCGAAGGCAGTGCAACAGCCAGATGCAATGTTTGCAAGCGGAGGTTCCGCGTGGTGGAAAGAACAGAGCTACGTTCAACACGACCAATCTAATACGCCACCTGAGAAACAAACACCAACAACAACACGACGAGTACACAGCGGCCACTCAGGTAACGGCACTGAAACAACCGACACTTTCAGAGACTTTTAAAAGGAAAGAGAAACTGCCCCAGAACAGTGAAAAGGCCAAAAAAAGAACAGCCCAGATAGCTGAATTCATCGCGTTGGATGACCAGCCGTTATCTGTTACCTTTTTTTTCTCTTAATGCATTGCATAAAGATCGGATCGGGAAATATCGGTATCGGCAGATTGTCAAAATCAAATGATCGGAATCGGATCGGGAGCAAAAAAAGGTGATCGGGACATCCCTACTACACACTATCCCTACACACTATCCCTACACACTACCCCTCCGTTTGCGGTCCGCCACATTAAGTGCTGTTCCAAACCAACAAGTGTGGAGGGGGAGTGGGTTATCCAGCCCTCAAACAGCGAGTCTGCATCGGTGCTGACTTGAGACCGGTCACTACCTGACCGGACTCAACGCTGTGTGTGTCCGTCATGAAACACGCTGTTTACAAACAGTTCCAGCAAACATCCACTGATAAATTGCGATGTGCATTTTATTATAAAGTTGTGTATATTTACAGACTGTTGCAAAAACTAAGAAGCTTATAAACATCAGGTTTAAAACTAAAAGAGCTTTACAAAAATGTAACACAATTAAAGATGTTTGGAGTTTTATTTGAGTTATTAATTTAAATGTTTTGTCCAAGAGATGCTTGATTACATACAGTTACGGCATTTCCTGTTTCTACCGGAGAGAGGGGAGTTTGTCCCAGAGCTTGCCGCTGTATTTACCACCTCCATCTGACAGGAGGGAGCCTCATTTAGCTGTGAGTGTCACTCCGACACGGAGTGGGTAGGGTGTGGTTTGGAATTGGGCCTGCACGTATGTGCGGGTGGGTGGATGTGTTTCCGAGACAGAGTGGGGGAAAGGGAGGAGGAGAGATGGGGAAGCTCTGAGAGAGATGGGGTGTGTGTGTGTGTGTGTGTGTGTGTGTGTGCGTATTTTATATCCACAAAGGCTAAAAACATGCTGCTCAAATGCATTAATGCTTAACATAGACGCACTGCAATATTACATGCATTTAACGGCATGTCATAGACAACATGTTTTGTTTTTGTGAGATTGAATGCTGGAGGAGAGCGCTTGTTTAACAGAGAAGTTCCTGAGATGGCCTGAATAGTTGTTAGAATACAGCAGTTACAGTACAACTGGTGTGTGTGTGTGTGTGTGTGTGTGTGTGTGTGTGTGTGTGTGTGTCCGTATCAGTCCGTGACGTCACTGGGCCCAGAAATACTTTTTCCCATTGACTAACATGGGGAAAGAGACTTCTGTAAATCAGCGGATAATTAACTACCCAGTATGAACTATTGTATAGCCCTTATTAGAATCATTAGGTCCTTAAAGTTGTAAAATGCACTAAAAGCTGAATCTAGATTTATTTTCTCTCTCCATTCATTCTAGTGAGCCCGGGGGGCGGGGCTTTAGGGGCGCATGCTCTATGACTGCACATACTGGTTCTTCTGCTCTGACAGCCAGGCATGACGGGTAATCTGTGAAGTTTCGCTCTCTCAAAAGTTGGGCCATTTTGTCCTCATGCGCCAATGAGCAGCTCTCATAGGAAAGAACGAGACCCTGTATCCAGTTCATATTATACATCCATGGGCAGCATAGACAGGTCTTTTCTGTGTTAGAGTTTTACTCGCTACAGGGTGTACTTTGAGGGTTTGTGACTTTGCAGACCGTTTATATGCAGAAAAAGCTACATAACACACAAGGGGACAGGTAATAACCAGAAAAGCATGACATGGGACCTTTAATGCCAAAACGTAGTAAAGAAGACAAACAAGTGTTTAAAAAAGCCACAAAACAAATCTTGTTATACCACATAGGGGCGCCATTTACTCACTAGTATATATTATTTGAAAGTATACAACAATGTTTTGACTCAATATTTGCTATTGCCAAAGCCACCAACAACAAGAGAAGCATGTTCAACCTTATGTGTTGAGGTAGTGGTGTAATGCAGTCAAAATGCAAAATACACTTAAGGGCATTCATGGGCTACAACTTGCCGATTTCAGCAAATGTAATCTTCACTATTCAGTGCCAGGTCATTGAAAAAAAAAAAAATAAGCAAACAACATACCACTGTTTCGCAGGTCCATTCCTGCAGTAAACACAGAGTATATATATCCATTTGTTGAGTCTCCCCTGAGCACACATGTCCCCTGGTCTGTGGATTTAGGGGAAACTTGGGGCATGTCCAAACAAGCCCGACCTCGTCATTCCACACACACCCCTGTCCCCATTTCATTCACAAAATGCCTCTTTTAAAGATTATAATAAGAGCCTTAATATAAGTAATTTAGTTGGAATAGGCTTTCAAAACAATGTCGCTGTAAAGTCACCTCGAAATCTACTGTAGGCTATATTGTTATATATTGTCATATCAATATAAAGTAAGCAGGGTTGGAAGAGTACTAGAATATTATCCTTAAGTAAATGTATGTTTAAAAAGATGAACTCAAATACAATTATTTTTTACTTTAGCAATGTAGCCTATTTATTAAAGTAAAAAAATAGGTCGGTTAAAATGTACTAAGCAAAAGGGAGGTGAGAATATAGTATATAATTATTTTACATGATATACATCCAGTCAATTGATTCTGAAATGTTGTAGAAATATTAATTTTAGCAGTTTTAAGGAATCATATCGAAAACAGCCGCTTCCATGCATGTGCAATGTAGTTGTGATGAATCACAATTAACAATGAAAGTAGGCAAAACAAAAACACAATTGCAAGGGGGAATGGATGGAACCCTCTATAAGGCAAAAGAAAGCAAACAAATACAACTGAAAGGTCTACATGCACATCATTGCACAATGAGACATAATAACAACAGCAGACTTCCGGATGCAACAAGCAATATTAAACCACATAAATTACACGAATTGTCAACTCTTAGAATCAACAGCAAAATAAACCATTGTCAGACATAAGTAATAAACAGTGTGGCACATGTTTTGCACACACACGCGCACAGACACAGCGCTACGTTGCCTAGCGACTCTGACGTTCCCCTGCCATGAATGTGTGTGTTGTTGTACTCACCTGTGTGTGTGTGCGACTGCTAGTCTCGTGTTGTGCCTTGCTAAATCCTCCTCAATATGCCTCCGGTCCAACTTCTCTGTTCGTTCATTCGAAGTGCGAAGTATAACCAGGCCTCTCAGCCTCTCTCGTCCCAACACAGCAGAAAGTCCTCACACACCTCACTGAAGGCAGAAGTTAGGCCGCTTGAGTTAACGTGGATATCCCCGCATGTTAGCATTTAGCATGTTAGCCAGGCCACCTGTCGATTCCCCGAGGTGTGTTTCATTTGGGCCTTAACCTTTTGACAGCGGTTTGAATTAAGTCACGGCTTGATTAAGGTGTGCACACATTTCCCCAAACTGCTAGTCACGGTTCGGTTGCGGAACACGATGTTTATTACCCCGATGAAGGTCATTGTTTTGTCTCGGTGTCTTTGGTTGACGAGCAGCAGGCTTACGGTCAACTACTGGTATGAAACTTGGTGAAAGGGTGGAGCACGGGCTAATACAATGTTGGTGCTGATCCGAATCAAGAGGCGGATACATGTGTGCTGCATGTGGTGTCGGAATTTAACCGCGACTTGGAAAATTCACGCACAATTCATTCCTCGCAGATTCTTCCATCAGTCCCAGTCATTGCATGTCTGTCAATTGGGCTTCGAAAAATGTGTCCAATTCAACTAAATGTTTTTTTGTGAGTGAAGGCCACTGGCCAGAGCTAAATTATAGATTGTTTGATTGTGTAATTACAAGGTGAGAGAAAATAAATCCACATCCTCCTACTAAACTTATTTTATTTACTTTTCCCTGTTATAATAATATACTTACTTGTATTACAACATTTGCATGTTAAAATATATGCTAGATATCTTTCCCAGCCTCAAGGAAATACAATAAAATAAATTGATTCATAATTTTAAAAAACTGAAGATTAGATAAAAATGTATAAATTAATAATGTTGTGTGTAATATTTCAAATTTAAATATAAAATGAGAAAAAAGTTTACTTTGGAAATTATTTGTCACAAAAACCTTTCTAAAATTTCTAAATTATAATAAATTATTTTAAAATGTTTAGTCAATAAAGGTTTCCTGCCTAAAATAGTTGAAATAGAACGTAAACTGATATTTTAATAAATATTGCAAAAAAGGGCTCCAAAAAAGGCATAATATAACCTGGTGTGTATTTTTTCAAGCACTACAAGATTCAGAGTTTATAAAGTACAATTCTTGGCCATTGAATGTGTTATTTCTCCAAACACATACAGTAAAAATGCCTGGTTTTGAAGCCTTCAAATGGTGCAGGAAAAGGACTTTACATTGTATTATACTTAAAGACAGGACTATTCAGTTAATTAAGAGAAGAGAAAAAAGGAAAGAACATTGTTATAATGGGTGATGTAACATTAATGACAGACATAATATGAGGTCCTTGGCACTCAGACTCTATATAGAGAGGGATCATTTTGTGATCATGGGGCATCACCCTTACGGCCGTGTGGACGCTGCGTTCATCAGGACAATATCATATGGAGTCAGACACAGGAAGTGTTGACTGGGACTGATGGAAGGATGAGGCTGATGAGACTGAAGAATCTGCAAGGTACAAACTAGCGGCAGAGGCAATAATCATATATTAAAAGACAGCAGCATCATAAGAGGCCAACAAGAGTGACAAGGCAAGGCTTCAAGGCTTTTTTATTGTCATGTGTGCATAGCTACAGTGTAGTTATGACAATGAAAATCTTAGGTCACAGGCTCCTCCAACAGTGCAACACAATAACACAGATAAAATAGTACAAGTAAATACAATATAATATAATAGAACAGAATATAATAGATCAGTGCAGAATAGTCAGTAATTGGGAGGGTGTGTCACTTTGCTGAAGCATAGTTTTTTACCAGCTATCCAGGCCAGTCTCTAAAGACTATCCAAGGGGTCGGCATGTAAATAGTAGCATGACCTTCAAGAAGTAGAAAGGGGTGGTGGCTGAGATCGGATTGAGGATTATGAATTAAATTTAACAATGAATGGGTTCCAGATTGCATCAATATCAGTGGTTTGTTTTTTTATGCCGGCAGATAATTTTTCCATTCAAATGTATTCCATAAGCAGGTTTTTCCAAATTGTGATATTGCTTGTGTCGTGATTTCCAATTCACGAGGTTAGTTTTTATTGCAATGATTAGGGCTATGGACAGAATTCTACTTGATGTAATGTTGATGTTCACATTGGAAATGTCTCCTAGTAAACAAAGGGATGGAAGAAGGGGGTTGTGGCAGTCCAGCAAAAGAGAGAGGTTGTCAGTGATGTTATGCCAGAATTGCTTAAATATGCATTCCCATGGTGCATGCATGTAGGTGTCTGTGGTGTTAAGTGAGCAATGAGACAGATGTCAGAATCCTCTCCCCCGTGTAGTGCACTCTGTGAGTAATCTTATATTGTATGAGGTGCATGTTGGTGTTGGTTGATATGGAGAAGATGTTTCTGCAGATTTGGGACCAGAAGTCGGCGTTGGGGGTGATCTGTAGATCTTTTTCCCATTTATTTGAAGGGATGGACATTGTTAAGTCTGCAGTATGAATTAATTTATATATTTTTGAAAGCACTGTTTTTTTCTTGATTTGATTTTGAATATTTCTGAGGGGGGGGATAAGAGTTCAAAGTTTTGCTGGACCCAGAGCCCCCCCCCCCCCCAACCAGAAATCAAATATAAACCCTATGGGAAACAAAATAAAGCCGCGAAAACTGGACTACCAGGTCCTCCAGGCTAAACATAAACACATCTGCAAAAATATGGCCTACAGCTCAAAATGGCAAAGAGGTAATGTAGGGAGGGGCCGTTTCTCAATCGCGAGGATATTGGCTTCCAAGCCAATATTTCAAGGATGCTACGTCATCGAGTGCCGCCGAAGGACTGTTCCAATCTCCAGCATACTTGGAATTCCACCGAGGCCGTGTCCTTGGTTTGGGGGAAATTTCGAGGCTGCAGATGGGTAGACTTTGCGTCCTTAAAATCCCCACAATGCTTTGCGCATGGACCAATTTCCCCAAATCTGTGGCGGAAGATGTAAGGCGGGGCCTCTCATATGACGCACACCTGCACACTTGCTAGCCTGTTCCACTCTTCGTTTTCCGAATGCCAGGAAGTATTCTTGCTTCTGAAGCAAGTGACTCGGAAGACATGTGCTACCAAGCCAGCATCCTCGCGATTGAGAAACGGCCAGTGTGTCTCCCGGCGTTAGGATAGGCGAGACATCCTTCTCCTCCAGCTTCTCTCTATATATACACACAGCTGAGTGGAATTTGGAACACCTGGGCAGAGGCGGAGCCAGGGGCAGACCAGGTGCACCTGGGCAACTGTGCCTGCATTGATTTCACTGTGAAATTCAAAATTACCTTATTATATCGTGAATATTACAGGTAAAGACTGTAAAGTGGTAAAACAGTAATTTATTGTAAAATATTACAGCTAAATATTGTGAAATCATGGTAATATTTTACATTGTGTCCAGTGATATATGTATTGTATTTTTTGTATTTCAAAGCAAAATACGTCCCTTTAGATAATGATTGTTACCAATACAGAATTATGAGAAAAGGCTCAAAGTTCTCAGGCAATTTTTAGGTATTTATTCAACTAAATCATGAACTATAAAACAAATTAATCTTGACATGTTGGCAGAAACCCATACTCACACACTTTACTGTTTCACCTTGGTTGCTGTTACGTTCCCTCCAAAATCTAGGGGTACGAAGGGGAGTAACAAAACACAGAACGACCAGCACGAGAAAAAAGAGAGGAAACTGATCTCTTTGTTCACACATGAGATTTAATTCAACAATAATGGACAACCAGGTCCCACACAGAGACCCAAGACGACGTGCTGCACCCATGCAGCCAGAGGAGAAAAGGAGACCCACTGCAGACTTCCTCAGGTCCTTTAAGGAAGACCCTGATTGGGGATTGGGAGCACCTGGGAGAGAGGCTGCACCTGGAGACAATCAGGCTGCACCTGGAGAATCAGAGGGAGAGAGAGAGAAAGACACACACACCCACACACACACACTACGGCACGTAACACCCCCCCCCCATAAAACCAAACAAGTGTTTGGCCACAGTTACCAAAAACACTCAGACCACTGGACATGAATCGTGACCCACTGCAATCGCAATCTCACCCACAGCACCGTACATCGGCCACCACCTTATCTGCTCCCCTCTTGTGCTTGATGACGATATTGTATTCTGGGTGCTGGTCTTTTGACTTTTCCGTAGACTGCTTGGAAGCTGCCACCTGCTGCTTCCAAGCTACACACCCTGCCACTAGATGACCAGGATCAAGACAAAAGAAACATAATCTCTTGGGACCTCGAGTTCTGGTCAAAACACAACCTGCAAACACCTTCGGATGAGTCTGAGCTAGGTCACCACCTGCAGCACCAGGAACTGAAACGTCTACAACCTCAGCAGTAGGATACACTTTACCCCCGGCTATATCGTTACCCATTATGAAATCCACTCCGTCGACAGGAAACTTGGGCAGCACAGCAACTGGAAAGAAACCAGTAGCCAGTTTAGACTGTACCTGGATCTTGTGAAGAGGTGCAGGCACACAACCCATCCCAATACCTCTTACCACCGCACTTGCCTCACAGGCAGACTCAGCACTCAAGGGCAGAACACTGGCAAGAATGAACGACTGTGAGCCACCACTGTCTCGTAACACCGTGACCTGCCGCTGGTCCTCCACCTTTCCTGACAGAGAGACAAAAGCAGTAGAGATGAACGGTTTCAAACACTCATCAGGCCCTTTGTTAACAGTGGCCCGTCCACTATGACACACTGCTGTAACCAATCCCACCCCTTCTGGGTGCTTGCCAGCCGCTGTCTGCTCTCGCTTCCAACCTGCACAGTCTGCTATCACATGACCTGGGTCATGACAAAAAAAACACACTCTGTTTAGCCTGGGATCTAACACTGGAGCACTGACACAGGGAAGAAAAGGAGACCCACTGCAGACTTCCTCAGGTCCTTTAAGGAAGACCCTGATTGGGGATTGGGAGCACCTGGGAGAGAGGCTGCACCTGGAGACAATCAGGCTGCACCTGGAGAATCAGAGGGAGAGAGAGAGAAAGACACACACACCCACACACACACACTACAGCACGTAACAGTTGCTTACACAAATCAATCGCTGGAACAAAGTCTCTCAATTAATCAAAGTGTATTTATATAGCCCAAAATCACACATTTTTGAGAGATTTGTCTCAGGGGACTTAACAGTTTGTACAGAATATGAATACGCAAACGACTCCCTCTGTCCTTAGACCCCGGAGAAAACCCTTACACACACAGCACTCCTAACCTATGGTCGATATTGTGAAGTTTCATTTAATTTCCATCTTTATTTCGAACAGATTAAAAAAAACAAATAACAAATGTGAAAAAAAGAATACCGTATTGTTGCCTCTTCGTCTCCATCTTCTTTGTTCCAAGATTTCTTCTCGACAAGAAGGTCCTTAATCTCCTCTATCTTATTTTCTAATTAATCCTTGTCTTCTTTAATAGTTTCCTTTAGAATCTTGTTTTCAGACTGCAGAGACTGTATTTTGAGGCTTTGTGAGAACAGCTCTTCAGCAAACAGCTTCTGCTTATATTTTGACGCATCTTCTTTCGCCTGGAATTTGCTGTCATACTCAATTCCCTCCATTTTGAGAAATGTGTCTAAATTAAACAATTTAGTTTCAGCAGCAAAGGGTTAGCCTTGAAATATAAAGCTGCCAACCTCCAGTTGCTGTTGTTCCTGGAGTTGGAATGTATTCAACTTTTAGCCCAATGTTTAAATTAAATAGAAAATGTTAACGTTTGTTTACTTTTCTTACTTGCTGTAAGAAGAGGGGGAGGAAAAGAGAGGCTCCGTTTATTATTCTTATATTATTATATAGAGTCGTTATCAATTTGTTTTAAAGCTCAATAAATAACAAAGAAGACCTCTGACCGGCACTTTTCTAATTTTGTCCGGAAGATTTAAACTTTAACGGACATGTTGAACGGCGAAAAAAAATGTTAACGGAAACTCTGCCGCACGGTCCCCTCGTCCTTTGGAAGAGGCGGAGAGGTGGGTGTTTTTCATCTGCTGGTGGACTATCGGAGAGATTTACAGCAGGAACACACGCCGTCCACCGTGGAGAATAAACAGAAGGGCAACCATGGCAACCATGCTCCGGGGTCTTCTTCGCTGCTTTTGGTGTATTTTGTGGCGGCAGCAGCGCCACTTACAGGCCCGGCATATGTACTACAGCGTTTCCAGCGTTTCCAGCGTTTCCAGCGTTTCCAGCGTTTCCAGCGTTTCCAGCGGTCTCGTGTGAACGGACACGTTAATTGAGCCGAATGCGTGTGAACGGAATACTTTTTTGAAAACGCATACGGTGCGTAAACGCAAATGTTCCCGTGTAAATGGGGTGTATCTTTTTTGTCATTAACCTTTTTCGGACTACTTATTAATTTATTTTGGTGACGATCCGACCTCCATGCTGCTACTCTGGTTCAAACAATATTATTTATCTCGACCTCCCCAAAAGAACCAAAATCTGACACGGTGTTTTTTAGCTGTTCTGTCGTAATTTCCTGCGATCTTCTTCATGCAGTCAATCAAAAATGAATATTAATACGGGGCGTTTCTTTGACTATTCATAGGCAAATATGGGCGCTACGTGAAGCCCGCAAAAGCTGCGCCACATTTTGAGTTGATTGTGATTTATAAAGGGAAACCGGCGTAGGACGTGCCGCAAGTCCTACGCCGGTACGCAGTGTTTTATAAATCGGAAAATGTCTGTGCGTATTTATTTGCTTTGTCCTACGTAAGCAACCTTCCCATGTGAATCCTACGCAAGGCTTTATAAATGAGGCCCCAGGCCCGTACCTAAATTGGATAATATATTGATTTCAAACCATGTCAGTGGGCATAAATGATATTTGAAAGTGTAATGCATGAGAATCAGTTGATTGTTACCTATAACGATCCACATTATAATCTGGACATGCAAAAAATAGTTTTATCCCTCAACAAAGTGGCTTGAATTTGTTCTCAGGAGGGGAGTTTGACAGAGAATAACTGAAAAGTACACAGTAAAGTAGGCCTACTTCATTGTATTGTTGGTAGCAGTCAAACTAGTACTGAGTCCAAAAGTGTCAGTTTTATTAAGAACTTATGGTAAAACATATTTTTATAGACGGCTGACTTGACTGCAGTGTTCTGGTGCACTCCGACAGCACTGAGCACTACATCGAGATTAAGATTAAACACATTTATTTCAGATTTGGGAACACACACATATACCTATGGAGTTGGCCAGATGTGTAAATTACTGTTCATGGTCATTTGAAAACAAATGCCAGTGTCGGACACACACAAACACACCGAACTTTTTTTATAACGTCTTCAATCGTTTCATATAGCAGAGTAAAAAAAAAATGAATGGAAAATATTTTAAGAGGCAGTAATAAAACAGCAACACGTTTCATTTGTTTACTAATCCTGACAGTTAATTTGTAGCCACAAATCCAAGAAAATCCATTTTGAGTTATCTCTATACTCTAGTGAGAGTGATAAGATCAAGCATCAATGTATTGTTGTAAGCTTTTGAAGATGTAGAGCTTCAGCCTTCAGGCCTTTAATTTTTTAGAATTATTCAGAGGGATGTAAATTGGTGTAAAATGTCTGTTACCAGAAAGAAAAGAAAATGTTAACAGTATAATGTGTGTTAAGGTGGTGTAGAATGAGGCTACACCCCTGACGCCCCTCAGGCTGGAGCATGTTCCAGTCGACTGGAATGAATCGCAACTCGTGATCCCCCATTCTCAGCAGCGCCAGGCCTTAAAAGATGCTTTCCCCCCAATAATCCCTCTCTCTCTCCGCAGCTTGTAGTGTAGTGTAGTGTTAGCTGCAGCTTCAGCCCATATTCACTATTTTGCAGGCATACAGTCTTAGAGTAAAGAAACATATGGGTCCTTGGAATAATTGCTAATTTAACTTCTTTTGTTTTTTTAACAAAATTGAAAATGAATAAGGTTTCAGCTCTGCAAAAAAAGAAAAGAAAAGATTTTATACCTTACTTTCTAGGATTTGTAATATTTTTATATTGCACCGTCCATCTTGTATCATTTACAGCTCAAACTGCCCAGGAAACCCACTCTACCAGAGTTCGTCGGGCTCTTGGTAAGAAAATCTAATATTTATATATATATTTGTTTAGCATACTTTTTTGTATTTTGAATGACCCTCATACTCCGGTATATCTTTGTTTTAGTTTTCTAATCTGTGTGTACTCACAAATGTCACGACTCATTTTCACATTTAAAAAGTGTGAGTAATCAATTTGTGCCAGGCAAATGTGAGAGTGTTTTTCTCTCTAGTCCTTTTGTGTTGTTGGCACTAAGTACCATGTAACTGCCATTAAGAGTTCAAACTATCTGGGTGCTGTACTCCAGCAACAAGCTAGTTGTTTTGGGTAACAGATTTTGTCAGTTATATGTGTGTTTCCTGCTCTTTTTTTTAGAGAACGAGACAGAATGTATCTCACCACAGTCCTCTGAGTTTCCTGAGGGCTTTTTCACGGTGCAGGAGAGGAAGGATGGAGGGCTAGTCATATATTTCATGATTATTTTCTACATGTTTCTGGCTGTAGCAATAATCTGCGACGATTACTTCTTGCCTTCCTTAGAAGTGATCAGTGAACGTAAGTGACATTAAAATAATTTCATCATAAATTAACTGTAATTATGGGAGTAATGAGGATTATAAATGATTACTAGGCAAACTTCACAGGATTAGGCTGCTCAAATATTCTATTACTCTAAATACGTGGACAGAGTTTGTAAAAGTCCATTCATGTTATATGCATATGTTTAAATGTTTGGACAGTGTTTTAGATTTGTATGAATGTTTTCATCATTAATTAATATGTCAATTATTTTCAATCAATCAGAAAAAATGTTTAGCCTATAAAAAGATTGAACAAAAAGTAAAAAAGGCCCAAAACAAGAAGGCCCAAAGTTCATTTTCTGTCTGACAAATCAAACTCACAGGAGTTGCAAATAACAATCCTGTACGATATATTGAAATACCATATACTTTAGACACAATACATATGCAAGCATGAAGCTTCCTTTATCATTGCCTGGTAATTTTTTAGCTTGTAGTTTGTGAATTTGTTGAATTACATTTATTATAATCAGGTATTTCTTTAAGTTTATACACACATGTTAATTGCCATGTATTCTTGGTGTTTCCTGCGTCCCTCAGGTCTGGGACTGTCTCAGGATGTAGCAGGAGCCACCTTTATGGCAGCTGGGAGTTCTGCACCTGAACTGGTCACAGCCTTTCTGGGTAATCGTGCAGTAATATAACAATCATTACAACCAGCATCATCTTCACTGTCACAATGTCATTTCCTCACCCAATGAACTGTGACTCCACCACCATATGTGAACACAAAGAGGCAGTGATCTTTTCATTATTTGTTTTACTTTCAGCAGCTTATTTGACACTTCTTCTTCTTCTTTTAATCAATGATCTGCATTGTTCCTGTCCTCAGACCTAAGTTGTGCTCTTTATGTTTGTTAGGTGTGTTTGTGACAAAGGGAGACATCGGGGTCAGCACCATCGTGGGATCAGCGGTCTACAACCTGCTAGGAATTTGTGCGGCATGTGGACTCTTGGCCTCTATGGTACATTCTGACACAATCACACACTCGCAATATTCAGACAGAGATTAGCTCAGCTATTACCACTTGTACATAACAGTGGCACCTTTACTGGGTCAAAGCGGAAGAGTCAATGTGAACATTTGTGTTGTATAAGCTGTTAACCATTTATTTTTGTTTCCGTTATCAGGCCGGACGCCTCACCTGTTGGCCACTGTTCAGGGACTGCCTAGCATATGCCATCAGTGTTTCTGCTGTTATTGCCATCATTTCTGATAACAAGGTGTACTGGTGAGTGTGCTCTACGATCTGGTTACATGATCTTCAGACCTTAACCCTACATGTCAGGTGGTTGTACAAGACAGATGTGTATTGCTTCTTGTGTCACTAAAAAAAACACATCAAAACAGATCACAAAACAAGTATAGTGAAGTACTATGACTCAGTGCCTTTTATTGACAGTACAGAGCAATAAAGGACCCTTAAATAGGACATTATTACATTATAAAAAGCAAACGCAGTATCTCGAGTGTTTATGAAACATTTCCACAAGTACTGGAATTACTTAATTGGTGTAGCACACAAAGACAGTGTTAGCTTACAAAAACCACACAACTCATGATATGGAGTTTCATAATAGCTGTAAAATAAAAAAATATATATATCAATACTAAACTGCAATAGACATAACCATAAAAGTAGATCAAACAAGTAGTAGACCCAGTAAACGACAAGCTAACAACTTTTAAAATAGAGACATTCTGTAACAACTTCAAATTTGATCCCTTTAATAATGTAATTCTTGTTATTTAAGATGTATATTTTTTAATCACCTGCTTTATTGGTTATTGCCGGAGCTTTAAACCACATTCCACAGCCCTCTTCAGCTGGTGGGACTTGCTCAGATGTTTAAGTCACATGACCAAGTTACACTCTCTGAAGAAGGTCATGGGTTTTTGTTTACCTCCTATACAGTAGCTGTCCCCAAGGTCAAGATTGAAAGTCAAAGCTGAGTGTACATTCTGTTTACAGGTACGACGCTGCCTGCCTGCTGCTGGTCTATGGTGTCTACATCGTGGTTCTGTGCTTTGACCTGCGCATCAGCGAGTTTGTCCTGAGGAAGCTGAGCCCCTGCTGCACCTGTCTGGGCCACGGATCAGCTGAGAAGACTGAGACACAGACTCTGCTGGGCTGGAGTAAAGACACCACTCTGCGTGTCCACAATCGCTCCAGAACTGACAGCGGGATCTTCCATGACGACTCGGGATACTCCAACTTGTCCCTCAGTCTGCATGGCCTCAATGAGATTCCAGAAGGTAAACACACTGCTTATTGCAATGTTTTTCACTGTTTTTAGCATGTCTACCTGGAGTCATCCACCTGTCGGTTTGACCTTCATGACCCCTGATGATCTGACATAATACGACTCATAACATTGCTTGTCTGCTTGGGTTCCAGCAGAGCATAAAAGCGTGTTTGCTGTGCCGGAGAGCGACCTGAAGCGGATTTTCTGGGTTTTGTCTTTGCCCCTCATCACGCTGCTCTTCCTGACCATCCCTGACTGCAGGAGGAGGTTCTGGAAGGGATGGTTTATGATAACCTTCCTCATGTCAGCTGTCTGGATCTCAGGTTTCACATACATTCTGGTCTGGATGGTCACTATTGTCGGTAAGATCATTGTTTTCTCTCTTTTATTCTATGATGAGCTTGTCAAAAATCTGTACCTTCCCCCAGTGTTTTCCCTTTAGTTGTAGGTATAAATCATTCGGTCACGCACCAGGCCTTTGTGGATCACAAGTGTTTGAAACTTGTGAGAAAAAACTGTCTGATTCGCAGAGTAGAATCACATGTTGGTCTGCTGGCTAATTCCTGAGATGCCATTGTCCTAGAAAGTTAAGAGGGGGGTTATTGTAGCTCCAGTGAGGCATGTGCGTAAACCGGGATTACTGCCTGCTTCACCCCTAAGGAAACAGTCATGTGAGCCATGGGTATACACAGAACAACCCACAGGCACAAGTCTAATAACATGTAACTGACCTAGAGTCAGGCTGAAAGGACAGCTCCATCATGTGATGGTGGTAGGTCTACTTAAGTATAAAGAGATTATTATCCCGTAGTTGTCAGATAGGCTCCTTCAAGGAGAATTCAGTCTTATGAATGCAGGCATGAGGCCAAAGTACAACTCGACCATACAGTACGTTATTGATAATATTGGGAACACTTTCCATGTCTGCAGTTACAGTAGATGTCAAAATGTGGTTAATATTTGGGTATTACTGGAGCATAGGAGTAACTAAAAAAAACATTACCCACAATGGCTTCGAATCATTTAAAGCTGCCATTGGAGATACAATTATATGTTTTTAAAAGCTCAAAACAAGTTAAGTTAGTGGCTAATTTTAATTGTCTAAATGTGGAGGGGATGCACTCATTCTCAGGTTATGCTTGGGGAATTTGGTCTTGTGACCTCAGTATTTCTAAAATCCTGCTATGACCCTGGCTCTAGATTATTGAATAACCCTATACAGTAGCAGGGGTGCCCACACTTGTTCAGCTTGGGAGCTACTTTTAAAATGACCATAGTAAGGATGGATGATAGGCTAACTTTAAAAAAAAAAAAAATGTAAAAAAAAGAAATGTTTCTTTTTCTTTTTTATGCCATGTGATCTACCCACACTACCTTTGCGATCGACGTATTGGGCACCCCTGCCCTATAGCAACAGTTAAGATCAGCTGATGTTCTCTCTTTAGCTTTATGTTGTTGGAGGGGGGCTCATTCTTATTGTGTTCTTTTTTTAACAGGGGAGACCCTTGGCATTCCTGATACAGTTATGGGACTCACTCTGCTTGCTGCTGGGACCAGTATACCTGACACCATAGCCAGTGTAATGGTAGCCAGAGAAGGTAAACATTTCCTTTCTTAAACAATTCTACACATGTAAATGGAAAGTATGGTTTAGGGCCTTTAGGCATTAACTTTGACCTTTCCCATCAGGCATTTTAGAACTGAAGAACATGTAAATACTTTCTATACATCCATTCTGTATGAAAAGAGACTTGAACTTGTTTTCTGTGTTTTAGGGAAAGCTGACATGGCCATGTCCAACATTGTGGGCTCTAATGTTTTTGACATGTTGTGCCTGGGCCTGCCCTGGTTCATCAAGACTGCCTTTGTGGATACCAACAACCCTGTAGAGGTCAACAGCAGCGGACTGCTCTTCATTTCCTTCACGCTGCTACTTTCCATCATCTTCCTCTTTGTAGCTGTTCACATTAATGGATGGAAGCTGGACTGGAAGTTGGGAATCGTTTGTCTTTTCTGCTATATCCTGTTTGCCACTCTGGCCATCCTGTACGAGCTGGGGATTATTGGGAATAATCCCATCAAACTGTGTGGTGACTGAGATCTGATCTCCCCAAAACTGAAGCCATATTTAATTACAGACTCAAACATTCCAGAAACAAAACTAATTTGAAGCAAATGAAGCATGGTCACATACTTTCAAAGATATTGTGCCATGGAAGACGTGTGCTGGTCACATCTCAAGAAGAGGATGATCTCCAGTAATAATATAATGTATTTTTAGCTAAAGGTGGATGTGTGCCAAAGATCATTTTGTTGTGTGAGCCTGTCCGATCCAGACCTGCTTTATCATACAAGGACCTGTTATCACGTTCTGAGAAGTCTTCTCTTACTCAAGGCCCATAAACAGAAAAGAGGCTGCACAGGAGTGGCAGCTGACCACAGTCAAGAAATAAAAGTATCAACTAAACTCATTTAGCCCTGTCCTTCTTTTTTAAGTGGGCGAGTTCAACAAAGAGGCAACATCTACACAACTCTGATAAGCTTCTATGAGCAAGCCTTTATTATCAACAAACCTTCCACTTGCCTTAGATTACCTAAAAAGTCAAACTACCATTATCTAAGTTTTTATCAGTTGTGTTTACAGCTAATCTACAAAGCCCACATGGACTTTAGACACTGATTTAAACTGTGTAACAATTGCAATATAATCAAAAGTGACTTCTATATACTGAAGCACCTATCATGGAGATCTGGGAATTTGAATAGCTTCCTGTGATTAGTGTTGGTATTCACGCCTGATATAATCCATGCCCATTCTGTTCTCACTTTATTCCAGTAGCTGCCTTTGTGATTACTGTGGAATTCCCCCACTGCATGGCAGTGTTGAGCAATTATGCTGAGCAGATTCAGGTTCATTTTACAGCTGTAAAGAATTTAGAGACTTTGATCTCAGGAGATTTTACAACCACCAGGTTTAAAAATTAAAAAGTTTATTTGTTCAAGTAACTGCCTGAAATTAAAAAGGGTTTACAAAACAAATACTAGAGCTATATAGTATATATAAACAAAACAAAAGTGGACACATGTAGATATGAAGTAATTGTGTTTTTAAAACAAAACAAAAAGATCATTGGCAAGGGGGCTGAATGTGGAAGTGTGTTAGCGGACTTCTACAAAAGCTTTATGCGTTGCGGTCGATACGGACGTCCACCTCTCGGCCATTGATCTTGGTTCCGTTCATCAACCTGCAGGCCTTCTCGGCGCTCTCTGGAGAGTCGAACCTCACCGTCCCACAGCCCTTTGACTTTCCATTCTCCATCTTGATCTCTGCGAACATTACCTGGCCTGCAGTAAAAATACAAGTTATTATGAAATCCATGTTTGACAAAGTGTTGATGTTTATCCTGTGATTTTTGCATTCATAATGAAATGTCAAAAAGAGTCTTTGAGTATCATGTAAATAATACAAAAGAGATTCAATTCCTTCTAAACAAAATACGTACCGCAGTGACTAAACTTCTCCTTCAGCTTTTGCCATGTCAGATCATAGGAAAGCTGCAACACACAAATAAACAAAGACTATATGTTACAAAATAACATATTTCAGCCTTGGAGAATCCTTCAAAACCTTCCTTTGAAGGGCAGCACCAGTCAATTCATCAACACACCAACCATGAACAACTCTTACAGCATCATTACCATTTATATTAATGCCCGGCAAGCATGGGCGGTTTGCCATTAGAGCATAGTCATAAAGAAAATGTATTATGTACATCAATGAAAGTTTCATTAAATAAGGGGTGAGGTTTAGAGATCTCGGTAATCCAATCCTATTTAACGGAAGTCTAATTCTCTTCTAGCAAAGTTCTCAATAATCTGACACACACTTACATTTCTAGCAAAGATCTGACAGCCTCCTTTAGACCCAGAGCCCCTGTCAGACATTCCTCCACCACCCATGTGGCCCGGCCCCCCACCTCCATAGCCACCAAAGGCACGATTCATGTCCATCCCTGACATGCCCATGCGGTCAAAGCCAGAACCCATCCGGTCCATCGACATGTTTCCCATTCCACCACCTGAAGTTATCAAACACACACAGGGACACACGTTCTGAGAAATTAAGGGAGCAATTTACATTCATGTAGTTGTATACTTTCATACCTGCATATCGTAACTGACATACACTCATCATGATGCCTTTCATCCACCTCACATTGGGCTTTTCATTCCTTTAATCCAAAGACATTTCACTGAAGTGTGTATAAACCAATATAAACGGAATTGGTATTTGATCACTTGAAAACATTAGTTGTCACAGAGTCCAATGTCACAGTGACACTGTTTGCACAAGAAAATCTGACTTTGGACCCATACCTATTAATAGTCACCAGACAACGCCTTAAAAAAAGGGTCCGATGAGAAATTATTTAAATGATCTTGTGAATGCACCATAAGAAGTTTCTCAAACACCGGTTATTTTGTATTATGTGTACAACTCCAGGGGCCGATTTTAAATCATGCTACCACAAATGCAAAGCTGCTTGTTTGGGGTTCACGACCCTTTTGAGCCTCCCCAGGCACACTTGCTACTTTGGATTATGCGCGTGAAGCAGTGCAAAGGGCCAAAGGGCTGGCTGAATCATAACAGAAATCTGGATTTTTTTTTTTTGTACAATGATGATATAAAAATAAATGTTTATGATTTAAATCCTGTTGTTTGCATGCATCAATCTAATACTATTCCGTTTGAATCCAATTGCATTCACACCATAAATGGTCACATTATATCATAATGTGAAACAGCATTATTCAAGAACAAACCATGAGAGTTCTTACACAAAAGACAGTTTGATTGATGTGTTGCCATCATCTGCATACACGACTAAATTAGATCTGTCTCATGCTTGTAGAAATGCAGTTCCAAAAGTATGTCTTCACTCTGTGCTCACACAACATGCACATTGTATTATCTCTCATGCCTGTTGTGATAGAAATCAGGATTTCTTTTTTTATTTGTACAATGATGATGTAAAAATATGTTGTCTTATTCAAAGTCTGTTGTATCCATGCATCAATCTGCCTGTCTGGTTGGCTGCCCACAAGCATGAATGTTTAGGCTTTCAGTGTGAAGGTATACAGTGTGTGATGCAGAAGACCATTGATCTTACTTCACTATGCACCGTACACCAGTGTTCAGGAACTTTAGGTTCAGTTTAAGAACAACACATGAGGAGAGTCAATCCCTGTACTGAGTTCATCAGTTTCTCCAGGTCATAGATGTAGCTTACAAGTAGCTCTAGGCCAGTGTGTATGTATAGTTTTAGGGGAGGAATTCATATCTAACAGATTTAGAAAAAGATGTGGATGGAATATCTCATGTACCTAATCCAGTCCCCATATGCCCCATGCCACCACTGCCCATGCCTCCTCCAAAACCTCCACCTAAAGAAGAGAATGCAAGTGGGTGCTGATTAGTTTAGATCATGACACAACATTTTCAAAGCAAACACAGAACCCTATCACCCTATATGAAGAAAAAAAACACAAAAGCAAACTAAACCACATCCACTCAAAACCAAACTTAACAGAATAACTTTTGTATTGCCTACCCATTGCTCCAAACGAATCACCAAATCCTCGACTCATTGGCATGTCACTGTGGCCAAAGTCTCGATCCATTCCACCCATTCCTGACCGGTACATATCTCAACACAGAGAGAAATGTAACATTAGACATAATGGCCAATAACACAAATGTACAAAGCAATGTTTGTAGAACAACATCCTGGCAGATCTCATCTCTGCTCAGTAGGAGTGAATATGCTCACTTACCTCCCATCCTGCCACCTGGCGCCATGTCCCTCCCTCCAAAGCCCCCTGTGTTGCCCATGCTCTCCATGCCCCCAAAGCCGCCACCACCACCACCACCACCACCACCACCCATTCCTGTTGAAAGTAAAACCAAGTTTCAGCATTGGTCTCTCCTTTCCTCTACAAAAAGATGACATTAGTCTTTCAGCAGAACCGTACCTCCTCCAAGTCTGTTCATTCCACCATAACCTTGAGCATCCATGCCTATGGAAAAAGATGATATCAGTCAGGCTATGCCAAAGCACATACTGTATCCATTTATATCCAAAGGGTATACATCCACGTAAAAAGGTACTGTGTGTACCCTGTAGTAGTGTTAAAGTCAGCTGGTAGGAGCTTTGCTCGTCTTATCGCTTTAACCCACATTGAGGTTGCTGCAGGGTCAAAAGATGAGCCATGAAAATGTCAACCAAGACTTGAACGGTGAAAAGGTGTATGTCGGATTGCCGGGATTTATTTTACAGAATGGTGTTCAAAATGCTGCCTTATGGCGTTTATGTGTTGGGCAGGTAGTGGAGATGCGTCTGATTGTCTATGATAAGCATTGTCTTAATAAACAGACCAGTTTGCAACACACTATGTCATGTGCATGCCAAAATATAAGTACAACATCTGAGAGATGACTGACCTCCTGGCCCCATGGAGCCCATTCCTCCTCCACCACTCGGACGGTTGGCATTAATAGGATGGCCTCCTGGTCCCAGTCCCATGCCAATTCCACCTAGGCCCCCTACAGACAAAATATACAAGAAAAAGAGGAAAGTTTGAACTAAGTAAATCACTAGTAACAATGGTACCTTACTTAGTATAAGAATGAATACAAAAACGAAATAATTAATCAATGATGCTAGGGACAAAACACATTGAGAATGTGGTGTTCTTAATACAACATTTGTTAAGTTAATTGTGCACAGATGTATCTTTACACGATCTGTTACTGCATCAGCAATGAACCAACTCTAAAGAATGGATGATGTACTGCACAGGGCATTTTTAATATCAAAAAAAGGTACACAGACATTGCTGTAAGGTAGAATAGATGTTATTTATTCACCTGTGTCAAGTCAATTTTATTTATATAGCACAATATCCCAAATCAGCCTCTGGGGGCATAACAATCTGTACAGCATTCAAAACCCTTTATGCATTTTGACCTTCACTTCGGTTAGTAAAAAAAAAAAGTCTGATCGAATATGAAAAACTCCTTAAATAAGGGAAAAGAGGATGAAGCCTCAACACGAGCAAATGAGGAAAAAATAAGGGGGGCTAAAAGCCATCATACTTCTTTCTCACATTACTGTGCAATATATATGCAATTTTACTTGCATCGTATTTGTTCCCAGAGGATATAATGGCGCGTTTCCACTACAGCCCGCAGCCCGGTTTAAGAGGGCTGTGACGTCAGCGGCCCGTCTTTGGTTGCGTTTCCACTTGGCCTAGTACCGGCCGGCGGGTCCTAATTCACAGTTTTTCTGGCCTCATAAAATCGTGGGGCCAGGGCCAGAGACAACGAGGCTGAGTCGGGCTGAGTATGCTAAACTAGAGAGAGCGTCGCTGGCAAGGGGGCAACAACTACAACAAGATGGACATATTTGACCGTGATTTAATTGTAATACACGTTTCAAAATGATGCCGAAGTAACAACATACTGATACCGGTTAGTAAAAACCATGAATTAATGCTTTGTCAAGTCTGCAGACAGACGGCAGGCAAAAAACCTTTTAAAATGCTTGTTTTCTAGATGGAGATTGGCTAAGCTAACGCAGTATATGCCCCGACCGTCCACACTCACAACAACGACCTATACAGACATAAATAAAGCAGCGACTGTATTCACCATGACACAGGCAGTCTGTGGTTTGTACTTGTTTAACTTTTGTCTAGTTTCTGAACATATATGAGGAGCTGTGAGCTCTGAGTGCTAACAGCTAACGGCTGTGTTGTTTTTCTGGGGTCCTCTGAAGATCACGTCACGGCTCCGCCTACACTGCGTTACTATAGATACTGCCCCAGTTCCTAAACTGTAATGGAAATGCGCCATAAAGTGAGCCAGTCCTAACGAGGCCCAGCCATACCGAGCGGGGCCGAGCGAGGCCGTGTAGTGGAAACGCGGCATTATACCTCTTACACTGACAATGCTGTGCGATTATGGCAAAAATCATAATCACGATTATTTGGGTCAATAATTGATATCACGATTATTAAATACGATTATTCATTGACTTTAAAAACATCCATTTATTGAACTTTAAAACAAATACAAATAATAATTTGAACAGTATCTTTTTAACTGTTGATTACCCTGAACGTATAATTCAACTGAAAAACCAATACAAAAATAAATGATACATTTATATTTACATTTAAATAAATAATATCAAAATAATAAATACCAATAAACAAGATCAACAAATATTTTGGAGCGCACTTCAACAAGCTACTAAACATATGTAAATATGAGAAATACAAATAAATTAGACTAAAATAAATTAGATCAAATATGTTGCAGTGCACTGTCACAACCAAGCAAAGCAAAATAATCGTTTTTTTCGATTATGTTGTTTTCGTAATTGTGGCAGGCCAAAATCGTAATTGTGATTAAAATACGATTAATTGCACAGCCCTAGTTTCTACTATACACAATTCACTGAGCATATTACTATGAATGTGTTTAATATCAACAACCGAAAGGGAGACAATGAATTACTCACGTGGTAACTGAGGAGTTTTTTCAACCGGGCGGAAATCATCTGGGGGGACAGATTTCTCATCCTGTAAAACCACACAGCACAGGTGTAACTTCATTTGTACAGAGGATGTGAGAATTAATTTTCACAAGAATTGAAAGAATCATACCATTTTCACATGCATCTGTCTGTCAAACAGCATCTGTCCATTGAACATGGCTGAGGCCAGAGTCAAGGAGGGATAGCGCTAAAAAATGTAGAACATTACTTCGATTTACTAGTGTGCCCTTGTGAAGGATACATATGGCCTGCACAGCCTCCAGAGACTGCTCAAAAGTAACGGTTCCCATCCCGCGGCTCTTGCCGTCTTTATCTTCCTTTACATCGGCTCGTTTCACCACACCACCCATCCCAAACACCTCCTTCAATTTCTTCCAGCCCACTTTGAAATCCAGCTGCAAAACATCAGATACGGATATTAGTACTCATCATGATTAATCATCACTATCTAGATTTGGTGGTTGTCTATTTCTATGTTCTCACATTGGCCACAAACACAGTGGTGCCCAGTCGTCCAGCCTGCAGTGCATGGATGATCTCAGGTGGGATGTTAGGGTTGTTGGCAATGGAGTGAGGGATGTTGACCCCCCCGGGCCCCATCTCCTGCCCACGCCCTCCCTGTTGAACTCCACCTATGCGCTGCAGCACACGCCGAGCGTGTTCACCATCAGGGTCCTTAAAAGAAAATACATAACAATTTATTTCCGTTCCTGGATATTCTGACAAATCCCAAATCAATCAAGAATCAATAAGGGTTTTTGTACTAATAATGGCGCATTTCCACTACAGCGGCACGGCCCGTTTTTGGTTGTGTTTCCACTAGGCGTAGTTCCGGCTAGCGGGTACTATTTCACAGTTTTTCTGGCCCCATAAAATCGAGGTTCTTAGCGGGCCAACAACCAGGCTGAATCGGGCTGAGTATGCTAAACTAGAGAGAGAGAATCGCTGGCAAGGGGGATACAACTACAACAAGATGAACATATTTGACCGTGATTGAATTGTAATACGCGTTTCAAAATGATGCCGAAGTAACAACATACTGATACCGGTTAGTAAAAACCATGAATTAATGCTTTGACAAGTCTGCAGACAGACAGCAGGCGAAAAACCTTTTAAAATGCGCGTTTTCTAAATGGAGATCGGCTAAGCTAACGCAGTATATGCTCCGACCGTCCACACTCACAACAACGGCCTATACAGACATAAATAAACCAGCGACTGTATTCACCATGACACAGGCAGTCTGTGGTTTGTACTTGTTTAACTTTTGTCTAGTTTCTGAACAGATATGAGGAGCTGTGAGCTTGAGTGCTAACAGCTAACGGCTGATGTTGTTTTTCTGTGGTTTGCATTGAAGATGACGTCACGGCTCCGCCTACACTGCGTTACTATAGTTACTGCCCCAGCTACTAAACTGTAATGGAAACGCAGCATAAAGTGAGCCTGGCCTAACAAGGCCTAACGGCCCGTCCACACGGCGGCGTGCGTTGAAGCTTCAACGCTTCTGCCCATTCACTTTGAGTGGGGTGACGTCACGCTTTGCCGAACTGCATTGTGGTTCCGTCGCTTCGCTTTGCTCGCGTTGCTCGCTTCAAAAGTTCAGCAATGTTCAACTTTTGAAGCTTCGACGGAAGCGTCAGGCAATCAAATCATATGCCAGTACAAGCTCTAGCCAATCAAACTGCGTGCTTGTGTGTCCGGGGCGGGAGATTCATTTGATTGGTTGTTGGTCGAGTTTCAGACACCCCCGCCGGCAAGCTGCAACGCACACCACCGTGTGGACGCTGCGTAACAAGGCCTAACTATACCGTACTAAGTCGAGCGAGGCCCTGCAATGGAAATGCACCATAAGACAATTGTTAAGTGCAACTCCATGGTTCACTGCATTATTTGGTGCAATTTCAGCGTCGTTAGATCTTCACTAAACATTTTATCAGTTTTTTTTTTTTAAACGTGTAGGGATACACGCTACAGAAAATCAGTAGAGTTTACAGTATAATGAAGTCAAGTGTCTGTGAAATGAGAACCTCAAATCAAGTAAGAGAGTAAAAATGATAAATAACACTATATATGTGCCACGACACTAAAAATGCATTTATTATTACGAAAAACAAAAGGATAGTTTCTTGTGGCCGAAACAAGACGTTTTTAAAGACAATAAAATAATCAGCGTTTTCTGTTTCGCAGAATCTGCTCTCACCTCCTTGATGTTGAGTGGCCTTCCACTCAGGTCATGCTTATTCATAGTTTCTATCGCCTTCTTCACAAACTCCTCATCTTTGAACTCCACCACACTGTTGAATCAGGGAAACAGAGGACTCAGTTAACTCCATGCAAGTGTAACAATGAAAAATACCATCTTTTAAAATGTAAGTTGATGTCTTACCCACAACCCTAACCAGGTGGCAGCATAGGAGTTCAGGGAGCACACGTATCCAAAGTTGAGGGAGTGAACAAAATACAGTTAAAATCCAAACAAAGCAGTGGAACATTATAAATCTGAAGTATCAACATGCTTCTAATATTTTTCTAAAGCGCACGTCAGCCATATTTTGCCCACGAGCTTGAGCCAGCAGGGGTTTGGTTGTGTTAAAGTATATTACAAATATTAAAAGGTTAATAAGATCATTTTCCAATGTTGACAGTTAATACTTTTTGGATAATAAAACAATAACGGTTTAAATTATTACGTTTTGGTAAAAACATTTAGCACTAATGCCTGAACACTTTTGATATTTTTGAACTGGACACAAACACAAATGTAGAAAAAAATACTTTAACATGTTTATTTATTGCATTGTTTAGGATTGAAGTTTTACCACTAGCGCTATCCACCTTTACTTCTATAGTATGCAATTTAATAGAAAAACATAACAATAGAAAAAACACTACAGGATCTTTCAAGAATGTTTTGTTCCTTTGAAGAGAGATCTGTGCCATATAACATAATTGTAAAATAAGATTTTGAGACATGAGGGTCAATAAATAAGACAAATCACACAACCCACATTTCCCTTTGGAAAATGGCCAAACGAACAAACTTTTACACCAATTGAAATAACAACAACAAAAAGCAAAGGTGCACTCTTAAATGAGTTCATTATGCTACTTTACCAAAATCAACAGGACATCTCCCTCTTTAATGAATATCAATCATTAGCCATCTATCAGGCTCTAAACACAACCCACAGTATCTCCAGTTCAGTAACTTAGTAAGACCCAAAGGATCAAAACCTAAAAGAACACTTGATTAATGAGAGCCTGCTGAGGGCATTTAAAACCTCGTGCAGCAAATTGGCCACATCACTTACCCTTGACTTTCCTTCTGCATCCTTAAAGAGCTCCACGTATGTAACCTCACCAACTACATGAGACATACAAAGGAAAAATACCAAAAGAACAAAGGAATTTAAGTCACCAAGTCTTCAAGTCGCTGTTGGCCTTGGCAATGCCGCCAAAGATGGAGATGTCCAATTAATGATCAACAGTCAGCCCAGACCAACATCCCACCAGACAACACCATGCCTTTCTGGGCAGTGACTGAGACACCATAAGGCCAAGGCCAGAGAGAAACACAGCTACATTAAACCTGGGAAATTCAAAGAGCTTCAACATGATCAGTTTCATCAACAGATTCCATTCATGGCATTAAGAGTTTTAAACTATCCTTTGACCTTTCAAAAGGCTTATTGAGGCCCCATAATTCAAAAATGTAAAACATTACAATATTTTCATTTATAATCAAGATTCACCTTGCAACAGATGCAACAAAATCATTCAACACTCAATTCTACTACTGGTGGTTTGAGGTTACATTTTGGAGCTGACAATGCCATAGAACAAGTGACAATGTAACTAATTTCATCTTCCATTTCTCAAAGACATATCAATCCAAACTAAATTGGTGTCCATCCAAATACATTTATTAAAACTCCAATACCTTGTGTCAAACTATGTTGGTTCCCTTATATATGCGATAAATACATCCAAAAAAAGCTACACACTAACTGACTACTGCTAGAAGCAGGATGCAACATCTGGTAATGGAGGGAAAGAGGTCAAAAGCTTCTGAAAACCTGAAAAGTGGAAAGAAGATGAGACATTATCCCCATAACTGGAGACATTACCTTTCTCACGCATTAGATCTTTAATTGCCTGCCACTTCATATCATAAGGGATATTGCTGATGAACACCCGATTCCTATGAGCCCCCTTCTTTTCTCCACCATGTTTGTCTTTGTAGGGATGGAAGCGGTTTCCTCTTCTACTCCCAGAGGACTTCTCTTTACCATCATGCTTTTCTTTGGGAGACTTAGTTTCTTCAGCATTCCTACAAAATGCATAATGTTAAAAGTCAGAGAACAGTCTTTCTCAAAATCCACATTCAGAGATCACACAGTGTAGTCTGTACTTTGAAAGACCTGTCATACAAACATACTTAACATTTCAATGTGACACTACTTACCTTGAGGACACATGTTCATAAAAGGTAATTAGGTAGCATAAAACAATCTAAATACAATTTGTATACAGAACCATGAATGGAAAAGTGCTCAGACACCTTCACTATGAATAAAAAGGGGAGATTATTTTTGCTTAGAATTTGCCTTTGAAAAAATGTGTAGTCACTGAGCTGAGTAATGTTACATGAATTTCAACACTTATTTGTATGATATAAATGATGATACTGCTGGGGAAAAAACATGTATTGTTACAAAAGTAAACATAGTACTCATGGTGAAATACGCACTTTATATTGCCTCCTATTTCTTAAATTAACACATTGTATCTAATGGAAAAATAACCATCAGATAAAGTGTGAATAGAAAAACAACACAACGTTTAGCTTGCTAGCGTTGTTCGTTTGCACCATAGACTGTACATTGATTTGCACTAGCTTAGGGTTTAGCTAACTTAACCCCAGTTAGTTTTACATAATGAAACGTGTTTGAATAGACATTAACAGAAATGCTTTGGCCAGCTGTTAATGTCATTTGGGGGGAAAAGGCTATAGGGTATTTGATATCCATCTAGTTGGAGGTGTAAACTAAATTGACAAGAGTCACCTCCATATATTCCTGCAGAATCAGATTAGCATCCAGCAACGTTAAAGGTTGGCCCATTGCACCATGGTTAACGTTATAGCAACAGCATGCCATTTTGATTCATGAGTTAGAAATTATATATCGCGTCATATGAGCTACAAACCCACCATATATCACACAGATACATATAGATTACAATTGACAACAGATGTTCAAAGAGGCTCGTTCGCTAACAATAGCAAGTTAGCAAACAGGACTCCATTTTAGCTAATCCAGCTAACGGTTGCACTAGCAGGGCGGACAGAATAATACATAATGTTCACTCACGTTTTCACACCATTGGGTGTTTCTTCAGATGCCTCTTCAGATTCGGACTTGACGGATACAGAAGAGTCCTCTTGCCTTGGCTCCTCGTCAATAATTACAACATCTTCCATGTTGAGGTTTGCCCCAGACAACGCAAGATGCCCCGCTGTCGCTACGCAGTTTAAAATGTGGAGTGAGATTCGTGCCTGCAACGCGAGAATTGGGAGCTGTTGCCCGGCAGCCTAGGTGAATGCATGGATGTATAAAGGCTGAATGGAAGAAAAAAACACTGGAGTCCGTGTAATTTGGCAAAAATAAAAAGGGAATATTTGATTGAAAAGATTTTGCACGTGATTGCAAAGCAGCATATGAGGGATACAATGTACCACAGCTGAACATCCTCTTATGAGATATTAAGGAAACATTTTAAAAGATCTTGTGTTCTCAAATAGCCTATATATCTTTTTACTAAACACTACCCAGCCATCAGAAAGCCATAGACATGTATGTGCAACCATCAAAGCAGTCAGATCCATGCACATTTAAAGAGTAGACATGTTAAGTTTCAACTGACCCTGTAAATTCCTGATTACTCTGCAAATGTTGTTATGCTTATGATATAGTGCAACATTATCCAAGAGGAATAACATAATTTTCTTTATACAATATGCTTCAACATTTGTAGAGAATTTGCTCACCAAATGTGTGCAGATTCCAATACCAAAACCAACCATTTCAATGAAACACCTGATCTTTTAATAAATCTGATGTACTGTTGTATAGAAAACCTTTTATTTTTTTAGAGAACTTGTTGACCTTATTTCTTTATTTTTTTTCAATAGGTACCTATAGCTCTTAATGTAGCAGGAAAGTCTCAAGATCTATCTGAGAAAAAAATAACAATCAAGTAAATGTATTATCAGTTTATTGACCTCTTACATTTATCGAGTAATACGTGTACTGAACTGTATGTTACATATTAACTTCCCTGCTTTGTTACGGGTCAGCATGATCCATGGTTGTAATTGAGTTTGCAACATGTCCTTCTTTGCACCTACATTGACTTTTGGCAGTAATGGAATATAATATTCACTATGATTTCACATGAACATAAACATTCTTGTGTTTTCTATAGCTATGAGGGGGCCCTTCATATTAATACAGGAAGAGAGAAGTATTTATCAGAGTCCACAATGTTGCTCTTTTGAAAGTAACCCAGAACAGTGAAACTAAATAATTGCTCTTGAGAGGGCATTATTATATTACCTGAGGTCCTTTGTGATTCTTCAACAGGCTTCCAAAGGTAGGAGAAGTGGAGTGGTATTCAGCTAGTTGCTATCTGCAACCTCACCACTAGATGCTACTAAAACACATTGGTGCTTTCTGAGATTTTGCTCAGAACATTTTTATCGTCATATTTAATGGCTTTACTGTCGACTCCTGCCACATTTCTAATCACTTTGGAAATCTGTCTTTAATTACAATATTGCAAATATTTATATTTATTCTAAAAAGTAAGACCTCCACGTGCATTTAGTTAAGTTGTCGGCTACAGGATGATACAAATTGCAGCAGTAAGGCTAATGGGGAGGCCCAATAAAGTATTATAAATATTAAAATCTTTCAAAGCTAACTTAGTACTCTCTTGTACAGATTGTATATCACTCAGGGGTGGGGAGTAGAGTTCAATTACATTTGAGAGGATACCGCTAGAGCAGTTCATATAATCCTCGTTTTACAGTTCTCAATATCAGTTTGCTCCTGACCTGTTGTCTGGCTTAGATAAAAGAGTAACAAGCTTTATCCGTTTGTCCTATGGACACTCAAGTATTTTAATACGCTTTATGCAACAGGTTTAAATGGCCTACATTCATCTTCCAGTGCCAAGAGAGTCCAAAGCACATCTGCTCTTGGCACACATATAAAAGAGTGCTTACAGTCATTTTAAAGACAATTAAGAAGGAAATACTATTGTAAGTCGTTGAACTTCTGTATAATTTCAAATGAATGGACATATTCAATCATCTCTGACAGCAAATTCACTGTTTTGGATTGCTAATAATAACATACTCATTAAAAGTGTCTGTAAATTGACCATCTTATCACTGATAACCAAACACTATTGGGCTGTGACCTTGTCTTTACAATTGATGAGGGCAATGAGGTATAATGTCTTACAATGTCATGGTCTTTGCAGTGTGACATCTCTTCATCTATTTAGCAACAACTGTCCTTGAAGTAAATGGGAGATATAAATGAAGTAGCTGGCTTCGTCGACAAGTCACAGTACAGCCAAACTAACTATTTATACCCAAATACATTCAAATATTAACAGCACAGCAGGGCTACAAGAAACAAGGAAAATATAACTTTTAAGCGAATATAAATGTGAATAAGACCTTTCTCCTCTCTTTCAAACTCCCAGGGAATGTTTCTGCTATTGACGTAAAAAAAACTAAACAATAAGTGAAATAAGCTTCTTTTCATCCATTAGAAATTGCTTCACATCACACACCAGTGATGACCCTCTCCCTCATGGCTTGCCTTATCCTTGAATCAGAGTCACTGCACCACTGTGATTAAACCGACATGGCTGATGTGAATTTGCACTACATCGAAACAGATGGCCAGACCCTTCACTGCTGCATTGTGTTACAGTGGGCAATCAGATGACCTGCTGTCTGTTTTAAAATACTGCCTTTTGTTTACTAAAGTAAGTCTCTTTTCTCTCATCCTGTCCAGGGAGCTTGCCTTCGTAAGCCTTTAAGCAGAGGGGCTAATTCAATTTGACCACAGCACACTGCATCAATTAAAAACACAACATCAAACCGGGCTTAAAGAATAATGCTGTGTTGCACCTAAAATACCTTTGCAGCAGCATTTACTGACCAGGATCAGTGAGAGGCAGCATCATATTGTCATTTTTAGAAATGCCAAATAAGCCAATAAGCCAGGGGAGGGGAGAATGAAGAGAGAAAAAAAGAAGAGGTGGATTACTTGTTTGCTGCATCCGTCCTGGTGTTGCTGAGGAGGGGTATGTTGTGAATGACAGAAGTGAGACTAACAAGTGGTTGCCATGCAGCAGGAGCAACGTGCGTGCTTCAGGAGGGAGACATAGAGAAACAGAATGATAATGAGTAGGAGGCAGCAAGAAAAGGAGCATGAGGAGAGGAGCTCTATCTCTAAGAAGAGACACATATCATAGCTTGATCCAGCCTCTCCCCTTGCTTCTCCGTTTCTTTAGCTTTTTGTTTGGATGAGAGGTCACCCTAAAACATCCAGTATGTCAGCGATGGATGGTTTAATGGATATGTGTCTCAGGGCTGCACGAAAGAGGAGTTGTTCGCAAGAAACAGCAGCAACAGGTCTGTGAGGATGGAACGATAATGACGGTGAGATGGCTGCTTTTTCTTCCTCAGACATCCTTACTATCTGTCAATGCAGTCTCTGTCTTTCACCCTACCTCCCTCCCTTCCTCTCTCCTCCCTGACTCCCTCACCATGCATACTTGTGCAGTGTTCCCCTCATTCTACTTCCTTCTCCCTTGCCTGTCTATCCCAGTTCTGTCTGTATGTACCCTCACTCTCTCACTCAAGCCCCCTCCCTTGCTCTAAACTAAAGCCACTTGCTGCTTGTGTTCATAGGAAAGATTAGGGATGAAAAATGATGACAGAAGCAGACTTCCACTTGAGTGGCTACACCAATATTGTGAATTAGTTTTGTCAATCACCGTCGCTTTCTTGTTTAATGGAATCATGCCGTCTGGCAGGCATCTGCTCGCACGCAACAGGTAGAGAGCCCTCTCTTCTAAACCAAACATACATCACATCATCATGAGATTTTACGTTTTCATTGATACTTCAGCGCTTTGCCTATGTTAAACAGCTGGATATGCACTGCGACAAACTGTAATTCTATCCTGACTTAATGGAAAGAATCCCTGGTATTGGCTCTTGTTATTGAACCCATTTTCCTGCAGTCTCTTTGACTCTTCTGTTCATGTTTGCTTTTTGTCATTTTCTGCAAAATTCCCAGAGGCGCAGAGTGAGAGAGAGATCGAAGTCTGCAGGCAGGCAGCAGTTTGATAGCACATTAAAAAGAAGCTATTTTTAGATACCTGTAACCCTTCACGTTTCATGGTCAGCTCATTGAATTGTGTATTTTCTGTATTTTCTCTTTCCGATATCTGTTATTCCCCCAAAGCTTACACATATTATGCATTAAGCGGTATAATATTCAAATAGGTTCTTCAATGGATTCTCTCTGCCCAATAGACAGCACTAATCTGAAGCCATCATGTAATCCCTGTCCAGGTAACATGCAGGCTTCTAAACGCCTGACACCTTCAGAGGTGAGATGAGGCAACTAGATGTTGGTTTACCATGTGTAGTGTCCACTACAACCACTCCCTTGCTACCATGAGCGGAAACGACATGATGGCGCACTCCCTGACTCTGGAGCAGAAGACAGCGTTTGCCTTCGTGGGGATGCTGCTGGTGTTCCTGGGGCTGCTCATAGTAAGGTGCTTCAGGATCCTGCTGGACCCTTACAGCAGTATGCCCTCTTCCAACTGGGCTGATGGCATTGAGGGGCTGGAGAAAGGGACATTTGAGTACGCTCTCACTTAACACAGGGAAACACACATCCATAGATTAAACTAAAATGCTTAGAAACACAGACATGTACACATATGGACGCCAATACACTTGCACATATTCAAACACACACAAGCCACAGCCCTGCACAATCACTGCACCTGACACACCTCTCTCTGTGATGGACCAAACTAAGAGACTGAAGCTGTGTATTTTTTGTATGTGTGTGCACTTTTGGTTCAGGGCCAGTGTGGATCCTCTCTAATGTATGTGATTACATGTCTGGTTTGCGTGTCTGAGCGAGTGTGATGCAGATGCTGTGTCATTTTCATCGCCCTTCTGCCAGGGGGTCTGCATTTCAGCTCATCGATTTACACAGAAACGGCTGAAGCTCCCTTTAACCCATACTTACAAGTTGAATGTCTGTAGAGGATAAGAGGTGAATGCTTTAGAACAGTGTGGGGAATTAGGGTGCAGTGGGATTATTCAGATGTATTTTGAAGACTCAGGGACAAGAATCCTTATGTGAACTCACAGTGGGAAACAGAGCGGTTGCACCTCTGCATGCATAGCTGTTCTGCACAGGAATGTGAATGGTTGGATACAGGGTATTGTGTCAAGCTTGTGTTTTGTGGACTAATCAAATCCAATCTGTTGGTGATCCAAAGGAATGCTGCTGCTGCTTAGTGTGTGTGTGTACGGGATGGTCCGTTCCACGGACACATGCAATGAAATGCAACTGAACAAACTGTGATTTACATTATGGTGTTACTGTTTCTAAATGATGCAAAACCAACTCTCAGAGTTTGGACTGCTGTTGTATTTGAGTGATGGTATACCGTATGTTGCCACGATTACATGTCTGAGTGAAAGAAACTGTTTAGACAGTATGTCTGTATTATGTTGATTAATGGACTCTCAATTATTCAGATTGTTAAGCGAATTGTTGGCTGATGTGATCAAGCCAAAGAACTGTTAAAGGGGAAAGAGGATTGTAAACTTAAAGGACTCTCTAGCTCTTCGCTGCTAGTTTTCTAATGACAAGGATAAACTCTCACTACGTGTCTGCAGAAGAAAATGTCAAATGGAAAAATGGGCTGGGATGTCTGTCAGCCCTGGACGTGAACACCCTTTTCTCAGCCATCTTCACCATTTCTCACCTGCTCTCTTGCTGCCAGACAGAGGAAGACAGGAAAGTCCTAAACAGAGATCCTGTAATACGGCAGACTTGTCGAAGTCTAGAATGTTCCTTTGCTAATTTCTACGGTATACGGTTTCTCCTTAGTGCTGTGAATCTGCCTTACTGTGACCTTCAATGGGTTTATGTGCCTTCATCTAGAAACATAACAGCAACTGTGTGTGTATATGTGTGTGTCCCAGAGCGTGTGTATGGCATATCATGACGACAGATAGTTCATCTCCTGACCTGGTGCTTGCACAGATGGTGGTAGATAATTCTCCATGATATAGATTTGATTCAATGATGTAAAATAAATAGAATTTCTTCACTTTGAAATGTTTTTTGTCAAATGTTTGCTTTTTTAAATCTGTGGATCACGTTTAACAAGGAAGTAATGTTCGTATCTACATTAAAATGTAGGTCAGAGGCAGAGTAGAGGCTCACAATTCCTCTTGATGGAAATGTGAAACTTTTTTAATCTTCTCTGCTTTTAAACTCTGGCATTTGTTATCCATCATCGATGTGGCCAGTTCACACCCAGAAGCCAGGACATCATCCACTCCTTTCTCGACACGTCATTTGTCAGGAATGCAATCACTATTGCACCATTGTCTTTGTCACCTATATGACATACTTATCTGAAATCTATTTTAGTGGAAAAAAACGCTGCCATTTTCCTCCTGTGCCTGGAATCTCACTAATCTTAGACGAAGAACAAACCAACTTGTAAAAAGGGGTTATAAATCTATCAAATATTAACAGATGTGTCTGCTTTGCTTTCAGTGTGTATGTTTGCGGAACTTGATTTATATAAAGATAGAGAACCTCATCCCATCATAATTGTGAGTCACATTTTAAAAAGGGCCTACAGTAATATCATGCTTATTTAGAGTAATATTCCTCTGCCAGCATCGAATATATATCAGGAACAATATAAACGATAAGAAATATTCATATTTTGTTAACTTCCTTCGTATAGAGACTCAGAATTATTAGGATATTAATGCAAAGCAGAATCTTACTTACATGACCAATGAGTCAACTGAATAGTGAACCTTAGCTTTGCTGGTTATCAACCATCAGCTTTATTACCTGTGGTCTTCGGACCTCACAAGAATATGTCCTTGATTTGCTGTGATAAGATGAGGAGATATAATGGCCTTTCTATTACCCAAGTTATCCAAACAGCTCTGTAATCCACTATTAATGCAACTTTGAGTACCGTAATATACCAAAAATAGCTTGAGGTGATCACGTCAATGAAATGGTGAATATGTTAGCCAATATGTTTTTTAAATACTGTTAGTATTAATAATAAGGCTATATTTTGTACTTCAGTTTAATATAACTATAAAAATAACACACTACAAAAATATCTCCTGATAAAATAGATTCTACCCCTCCTGCAGATGTAGAGAAAGCGGAAAGGAACTGTCCCTCGTCAAATACCGTTTCCTGGTGTTAAGCTGGACACAGGCTTGAAATCTGAAGCCAGAGCTAAGGCTGAGTTGGATTTTAGACCCTGTTGAACACATTTTAAAACCCATATGGGTGGATAAATCAATGATTAACCTAGATGTCCCTTACTGCGTCATATCAGTTATTAGTGAGACCAGTATAAACTATTATGCTTAATAATTTACTTTTAACTGATTTGAAACGGACCAAAATATATTCTAGTTTCTTTAATAACACACTTTTTAGCAGATTTCTTAAAAAAATTATTCGAAAAAATGTCTTACATTTTTCAATAAAAAAATATATGTAAATATTATGGATAATTATCAAATTGAACAATTCAAAAAAGAGTAAAGGTGCCTTTTACACAGCAGGCCACAGTCAGGCGTATCAGTGTTGAGTCCAGGCTGTGGGACTTGACTTGCCAGCCTTTAACCCTACACCTAGAGTTATTGACTGACCTTTGCCTTTATCATTTAAAACTTAATGAGATTTATTTATCTATCACTATAAAGATTTTAGTTTAACAATTGTGATATGTTTAATAGGTTTTTCTATAACAAAGCATACATAATAATAAGTGACTGGAAATATTTAATTGTATTTGTGATTGACAGATAGGTATATGCTGACCGGAGTGTAAGCCTGAGATGTGCATCAACTATTCAGCTCTCTAGGATGTAGTATTCGGTATTCGGACTGCTGGTATCTGCACTTTTGCTTTTAATCACTTTTTCATGTTGCAGTGAACAGCAGGGTTGAGGAATTCTGTATTGGGATTTTATCTGCATATTTTGAGCCCTTTGGACGTTGTGCAAATTACCTTGTTCTGTAGAAATTGGAACATATGCAGCTGCTGCCAAAGATTCAACATGTAGGCTCAACAGATCTCAGGGGAGCACTGCACTCTGAATTTATTCACCTTATTCTCAAATTCAGACTATGGAAGTGTCAGCAGGGCCTGAGGATCTCTATCTGCAGTAAGACAACTGCAGTGTAGCACGAAACAAGACTCAAGAACTCAAAATAACTCCATATCAATCTGTGCTCCTAATTGTGGATTCACTTAAGCACTGTGATAATGTACACTTTGACATACTTGACTTATTATTTTACTGCTAAGCATTTGTATTTTCTACTTTATTATTTGACTCCACTATAATTATCTTTTAGTTACTTTAACTTTAGTAACTTTGCAGATTCAGATCAATAACACTTAATCTAATCGACATACAAATTATTATGTAATAGCCTGTTACTTTACGATCTAAGAACTTCTTCAACCATGCATCAGAAATCTCAGGATCAATGTCACCATAATGACCTGCTGCAGTCTGATTAAGACAGAGAAGTAAAAGAAAAGCAGAGGGTTAAAAAACCCAGCTGTATATTACATTCCATGTGGAAAATGTTCTTTGTGAGCATGACTCAGTCAGCATTGTTCTTGTAGAAAATCGCAACAACGTTGAACTACTGTGTTCTGAATCTGATAAGCATTGTGAAATTGATTGCCTCCTTTCAATTTGCACATAAAAGCAAGTGCTGGAGTATTTTTCTCAGCCTGCAATACATCCAAGGTCAGATTTCAAGTCATAACTCTGCCTTTCAATGTGTGCATAAATCACTGTGGTGTATCAGTAATAAGGAAGTTTACCTGTTAAGAGAACATTTAAAGGCACTTTAGAAGTCATGTGGCAATAAAAAAGTGCCTCCGGCATATTCCTGTAATTCATGGTCTAATATTAACTCCCATTTTCCTCATGAATACAGCCATTTCTTCTGTGTTAGCCGACCCAACAACTTTACCTGTGAACACGTTGTGGCAAAGAGAATGATTAGAGGAAATGTTTATTCAATCAGTTACATAACTGTTATGGGCACAATATCTAAGATTAATTTCCCTCTTGTTATCACACACATCTATTGATAATATCCTATTGCTTATGTGCTCAGCCAATTTATTGGGTGCAGCTCAGAAGAACTGATTCACTCTAACACAACAATCCCTTTAACCAATCCTCCCTCCATGAAAGTTGTAATGTTGTTATTGAGTAAGTTTAGAGGGGGGGTTGATTTACCTTAATGCACATTTTGGAGGTTGTTGTTTCTTGTATTGCTATTGAACTATATTGGGTTTTATGGAAAACATAATAATCTTCATAGAATTTATCACAGAAACAGATCAAATTAGTTTTAGCTTTGTCCAAAACAAACTGGCATATATGTTATTAATATAAAATTCCCTATCATCCCATATTAGCTTTAACTTTTTCTTCCCCAGTAATGCACCCTTTGAAGAATCTGTAACCTTGAAACTTTTCCTACATAGTTTTATATTCCTCTAGTGGATATTCCATGTGGATATGTCCTGATGATTCATCTAAAGGGCCAACGGGTCTGAGGAAATACTATCCATAGCCCCATATATATTGCAACAACTGGACTACATGTGCCTGCACACCGACAATAATATTAGTAATCAATTCTCCAGAACTCAGGCAATGAGCGCCTTTATCTCTCGTTTGGTGTTTATGACTTGGTTAATCGTTAAGCAATGCCTTTGTGTCCCCTGGGATGGAGCAAGGACATTTTTGACACCCCTTGTTGAGTTTTCTGAGGGTTGATCCAGAGAGTCAGCCAATAGCTGGCAGCCAGTGTTTGACCCTGGGATGCAGGGTATAAAGGTAGGCCATCTGAGACAAACCCAGTTTATGTACCACAACTTGGGAGCAGCAGAAGATATTTCTATAACCCTACCAGCATATATTTCATTTCACAAGGTCAACCACACCAGTTGATGCAGTGCTCTGCTTTTTGAAACACTGTTGGATGACTGAAGACTTTAAGACCCACACTTCTGTTTTAAATCTGAGAACCTCCTTCAGTATTCCTGATGGAGAATCTCAACAGGGGAGAGCACGTTAACTCCGCTTATGATTCTAATCTGGATGAACCTCCGGTGTATGAGGAGCACCGGACGGTGCGGCCCTCGGTGGTCAGTGCCTTTGGTCACGACACTTTGGACCGGCTGCCCAACATTGACTTCTACCGCAATGCAGGCAGTATGAGCGGCAACCGGGCTGTGAGACCATCTCTGCAGGAGCTCCACGATGTCTTTCAGAAGGTGAGTGCTTGTATTTCTGTGAAGTTGGTAAATGTGAATGACTCAGGTCCTCTTCATATATGTTATTTTGTTATTTTTTCCTGAAATACATGGTTTGCACTCAGCCTGACCTTCTGCAGAAAGTCTTTTACAGCAGTTTTTCTCCCTGAGTCCTAATTTCAATTCACTGACTATTTTACTGCAGCCTTTGTTCTGCGTCTCACCTACACAGTCCATTCACTCAGGTCAAAAACTCCAGAGGAAATCCGATCTTTTACAGTTGATTGTTCATTTAAACGTCATGACTTTCAGTGTTGACTGTTCAATCATTAAATTAAGACCGAAAGACTTGTACAACTACAAAGGACACCGAAAGTTACATTCTGGAGATCAACAGCAACTGACACACTTAAAGAGCTTTTAGTGCTTTTTTATTAGGCCATTATACTGCCTTGTGTTGCAAAAGAGTTGGGGTTATAGGTCATTTGGGATTTAAAAGTTGAACTACATTAGCATTTCTAAACGGTAAAAGAACAGACAGATGATTGAGCATACTTTCTCTGCACATAATGAAACTATGTGTCATTCCAGTTTAAAACTGTGCAAGGCAAAAATGCCATACATCACCCATCATCATTATCTTGACAACATGTTTTATTCGTCTGAGGAGAATAAACAAAGGTGATTCATAGTTGTGTTACTAAAAATATGATGTGTTTAATTCTTAAACTATATACAAATGAAGTTACATGTTCCAAGTAGTCTAGTCTCAGATTTTACTCAATAACTACTGCAACTAAAATGTTGTCAACTTGTTGCCATAATCTCTGTCTTTCAGTAAATGAAACACATATCAGAGGTCTCACTAACTAATCTTCATAAAGTTTCTGCAAATGCTTTATCAATCTTCATTCTCTACAAACCAGCATGGTTCCTCTCCGAAAAGGAAAACACACCGTCCATCTCTTAAAATGATACCCTCTTTCGAACTTTCTCATACATTGAAAAATGTACATTAACAGCAATAATGCTAAAAGCACAATTATCATAAACCCATCCCAGTTAGGTCTATTTAGACACAAGTTTACATGTTTCCTTTCCCTTACATTTTCCCAACAGAATGGAGCGATCTCTGTGCCGGACACTGTGGAGGACGATGAAGAGGATCTGGAGTCTGCCGTTCCCACTGACAAAGGACCAGTAAAGTTTGGCTGGATAAGGGGCGTCCTGGTGAGTTATGTAGGGTCACGATGGACTCCCCGCGCTTTATGGAAGCAAGCTCTTTACATAACTGTGACCTGGCAAGAGGAGGCTATGTGTGTCTATAACACAGCAGGGTCGAGGGGGGCTCTGGAAACTGAGTCTGGGAGATGTTTGCATTTACTCCAGTTGCTGGTTGATGATTTGTGCTACTGGCACGAAGATAACCCCAAACAGTTTTTGTGCTGCTTAGTTCTTGTACTTAGCTAAGTTCTTGTAAAGATGCTTCTATGTTGAAGTATGCAACTAATTAACATGAACTTGTTTCCATTTGTCCTTCTGTTTTACAGATAAGATGCATGCTGAACATCTGGGGTGTCATGTTGTTCATCCGTCTGTCCTGGATCTTTGGTCAGGCAGGCTGGGGTGAGTGAGATAAGGATATGTGTTTGTCAGAAAAGACAAGTTACTTATACAGTTATATATCTCGTGCCCAAGATATATATTACAAAAAAACGTAATCATTTGATGTTTTGAATTGCCTTTCTCGCAAATGCAACCCATAGACATACAGATATATCATTCCTGACAGATACTCAGATGTAACCTAATTCTAAGTTTAGACAAATATTAAGGATAATAAATAGTCCTCCAGTCATTGGCAAGACATGATTGAATAAGGACAGTTTGAAGTAAACAAAAAAATGTTAGGTCCATAATGATCTAAACTCCCTGAAACTCTACTTAAAGGGCCAGACAAATATGTGTATGTGTGTGTGTGTGTGTGTGTGTGTGTGTGTGTGTGTGTGTGTGTGTGTGTGTGTGTGTGTGTGTGTGTGTGTGTGTGTGTGTGTGTGTGTGTGTGTGTGTGTGTGTGTGTGTGTGTATATTGAATGGCTTTATGATTTTGTTCATAGCTGAAGAAAGTATCGATCGAACAGCAGCTTTTATTCATGCAGTGTAACGTATAGCCTCCAGGCTCCTCTGGGACTTTGACTTTCTCTGTCTTTAGAGGTGACTGTGGGGAGAAAGGTTTCATTTTGCAATGAAAATGTGTTATGCCTACGTATTTAATATAGTGCTTTAGTAAGTAGTTATTACAATGATGTTGAGCTTTTATCTGTGTGCATTTCAGGTCTGGGAATTATGGTCATTCTTCTCAGCTGTGTGGTCACCACCATCACTGGCCTTTCCATGTCTGCCATTTGCACTAATGGTGTGGTCAGAGGAGGTAAGATAATGCAACATTTTCCTAAATACTTGATTCCTAAATGATTGATTACTTATACAACAGAGCCACTGTGAAGGGCTGTTAAAAGATTGTTTATAAATGTATATAGCCCAAGATAACACACACACTCATCCTGACATAAAGTCTTTGACCGAGAGAAGGGAGGACCGTTTATAGATAAAGACACATGGCTCAAAACGTACCTGAATGTCACCTCTTAAAGCCCTTTCTCTGTTTTAAACTTGCTCTGACATTAAATCAATAAAGAAGTGATGAGGCGATTAATCATCCACCAGTGTTATCTATAATGTGCGTGCTTCATTTTGTCATATTAGGAGGGGCCTACTACTTGATATCTCGCAGTTTGGGACCAGAGTTTGGCGGGTCGATTGGATTAATTTTCGCCTTCGCCAATGCAGTTGCTGTATCCATGTATGTGGTGGGATTTTCTGAGACCGTGGTCGAGTTGCTCAAGGTGGGTGATGTTCAGTGAATGTCTTGTAGAGATGTCTCTCACACATATTTGACTGTACACTTATCCTTGCTCCTTCTCCCCACTTAGGAACATGCTGCCATCATGGTGGATGAGATAAATGACATCAGGATCATTGGATGTATTACGGTGGTGTTGCTACTGGCCATATCAATTGCTGGAATGGAGTGGGAGGCCAAGGTGGAAGATAATTCTGGTTGTTGGATAATCTCTGAGTTTGTTTCAGTAAAACGTCCAACCATAACTAATCTGTTTTAATCTTCTGTCCACATAGGCCCAGATTCTTCTACTCATTATCTTGCTGGTGGCTATAGTGAACGTATTTGTAGGAACCTTCATTTCTGCAACCCCGGTAAAGAAATCCCAAGGCATCTTCAATTATAACTGTGAGTTTTACAAAACAATACACATTCATAGGAAAAGGTTTGACTTATTCACAGAGTACTCTTTACCTAAAGATCCTTCTCCTTCTCTCTTCCCATTCTCACAGCGAAAATCTTCTTAGAGAATTTTACTCCAGACTTTAGGGAAGGTGAGAGCTTTTTTTCAGTGTTTGCCATCTTTTTCCCTGCTGCAACCGGGATCCTGGCTGGAGCCAACATCTCTGGAGACTTGCGGGTAACTTTTTTATAGAGAGGTTATTACTTACAGTCCATGCATTCAAATCAGTAGGTGCTATGGATGTGATTTCGAAGCAGAAGGCCTCAGCGGATAAAATAACGTTGTTTTGTATTGTCTGACTCATTGGCTAGAATCAGAAACTGTTCTATTTTGATTTTGATTTTTTTTGTATTAATATCTCTTCATAGTCACCATTATGCAAGTCATGTCTTTGTTTTACAGGATCCCCAGGCAGCCATTCCTAAAGGTACCCTGCTGGCCATCCTGATAACTGCTATCACCTACCTGGGTGTAGCCCTCGCTGTCTGTAAGTAGGGTCATATTTTCTTTGTTTTGTAATAGAAAATACAACCATTGGAAATAAGGTATTTATGTGAGGTCATGAACAAAAACCTAAGCAATGCATCTGTTCTTCTCTCTAATTGGTCAGCTGCCTGTGTAGTTCGGGATGCCACAGGAAACTTAACTGACATCATCACCAGTTCAATACCATGCAATGGGACCTCAATCGTTGCTTGTGAGCTTGGATATGATTTCTCTTCTTGTGCAGAGACTAAATGCCCTTATGGCTTGTTGAACAACAATCAGGTACACACTCTTTTACATTCTATCTGCACATCACAAGGAGCTCTTCTTGCATTTTGTAATACTTTCCCTGGTTCAGATGATGACCTTCGTGTCTGGGTTCGGCCCCCTCATCATTGCTGGAACGTTCTCAGCCACCCTTTCCTCTGCTCTGGCTTCTCTTGTCAGTGCTCCTAAAGTTTTCCAGGTCAGTTACTCACCACATTTTTGTAAAAATGACTGCAACTGCAATGCAAAGTTTTAGAGGAACTCTGCAATGATTTACAACTAGAGCATTGATTTCAACTTCTGTCTCTTGTCAGGCACTGTGCAAAGACAACATCTACACCATCCTGCACTTCTTCGCCAAAGGATATGGCAAGAACAACGAGCCAATCCGGGGCTATGTGCTCACATTCTTTATTTCTGTGGCCTTCATTCTCGTTGGTCAGTTAAATTGTCTTTCATTTCTGTCAACTAAAGTATTATACTATTTCCTTAAAGGTTAAAACAAAAACATTTCAAATATGAACAAGAAGATCTATCTGCTTGTTCATATTTCATTAGCAGGATTGTTAATGCTAGCAACATGGCTAACGTTGCTATACAAAGCAAAGCAAGAATTAAATGTAAAAATCCCAAATAACAAAAAATCCTGATCTCAGTGTTATGATAAAGGCAGTGTTGAACACCTGGTAGCATTTTAAAGAAGGCAGGTTTTAAAAAGACTTTTTTTATGACTGTCCATCTTGTCTTCTTTGCCCTGTCTGTCAACGGGCAGAGTTTCCACAGTTAATGTTACCGGTTGTTCTGCAACCTACAGATAGCTACTGTAAGCGTGTTATATGAGTTTCCCAGTTAGCAAAAGGAGAGACTAGGGTGGGCAGTGATTCGATAAAAGTCTAGGTTTTTTTTAATGAAAGGTAGACGCAACCCAGACAGACAGAAAGGCATCTAGAAACCAACACTTTTAGCGAACCAAACTTAACGCAATGTGCAATCAACATTAACTTTATAATGATAAATTAATGCAACAATGTTACCCATAACCACCAAACTATTCTTATGCATTGTAAAATAATCTCAGCTGAATTACAATTAGACTGAATGTTTGCCTTTTTAATGTCTTTGCAGGTAATCTCAACACCATCGCTCCTATCATCTCAAACTTCTTCCTGGCATCTTATGCTCTCATCAATTTCTCCTGCTTCCATGCCTCCTACGCCAAGTCTCCAGGTGGGTCTCTACTGACAAAGAAACTTATTAAACATTCTGTCAGTAGGCTGAATTGATTCTACATGTTTCCATCCATCTATACCTCAGTTTATTTAAGTAAAAGTGATTGTGAATATAGCAAATCAAAACACCATCAAAACCTGGTTCCAGCCATAGGACAGGATATAATAGGACTTTTAATGTTTGAAATTCGAAGTAAGATTAACATTACCTATCACGTTTAAGAGAAATTGACTGTACAGTCTTTTCAATCACTTGTCCATGAGCCTGAAGTTACTCAATGTGTTTTTTCTTTTGTCATGCTTTTTCCAGGTTGGAGACCGGCATATAAATACTACAACATGTGGCTATCTCTGGTGGGCGCATTGCTCTGCTGTGTTGTGATGTTCGTTATTAACTGGTGGGCTGCTCTTCTCACATACGCCATTGAAATCTTACTATACATTTATGTATTAGTCAAGAAGCCAGGTGAGCTGCATGTGCGTGTTCGCATGTTTGGACATACATTAATGATGCCTGCATGCTCGATCTAACCTGTTGGACTTTCATTGTCTCCCCAGATGTGAACTGGGGTTCGTCCACGCAGGCGGTGACATTTATCAGTGCCGTCAGCAACGCTCTGTCTCTCTCTGGTGTGGAGGATCATGTCAAGAACTTCAGGTAAAGGTTTACATTGCACAACTGTGCACTTTATTTGGTACACTTGGACAATCTAATACAATTCAATGCAATAGCTCTGCAATAAATTCTACCTTGATAAAGTTTATAATGATTAGTTCTTGTTGACAAAAACTGAAACTTTAAGCACCATAAAGGTAAATCATATGCAGAACTGTTCTGTGGGATTATATTGTACTTGTTGAACTGTTTCCTTATCAATGTGACATATAAATAGCTGAAGTATTTAAATAAAATGACATTCCCTGAATCCCAAACATTCCTAGTAACATCTTCATGTCTCTCTCAGGCCTCAGATCTTAGCCCTCACAGGTTCAGCGCGGGCCAGACCGGCTCTCCTGGACCTGGCTCACTCCTTCTCCAAGAACTATGGACTCTGTCTTACCTGTGAAGTGTTTGTGGTAAGATTACATTGTTATCTCATTAGTGGCAAATGCAATGGATCTTACCAAGGACACACATATTATCTTTTCTCAAATCTTCATTTATATATTAACCTTTTATTCAAATCAATATTTACACACTGAGCCAATTTAAATTGCATTGAGTGCAAAATTCACATGAAATGGATATTCAAGGAAATAATAGGCAGGGAGGAGGAAAAAAGCTAACTGTCTGGTTTCCTGAAAATACAGTTTAGGGTCAGTTGTGTCTACTGAATATGAAAAAGTTGTTTTTCATCGTCTTACTCTCTCGAACACACTCACACAAACACTTCCACTCACATAAGTATGTATGGTGTGATCCTTTCAGGGCCCGAGATCAGAGGCCCTCGAGGAGCTGAACTCTGGCATGGAGAAGAACCAGCTGTGGCTTAGGAAGACCAAGCGAAAGGCATTTTACGCTGCTGTGGCTTGTGACAGCTTCAGGGAAGGGACTGAGAGTCTGCTGCAGGTCAGTATGGTCATGATAACAACACATTTCCTCAACTGAAAATGGAAAAAGCCAGAGCTGATACCCATAACAAATCCATCCGCTTAATGTGTAACCTGTGAGTTTTGATCAGAGGGAGACTGGGAATTCAAACTTTGGAGAAATAAGATTTATTGACCCATTTCATCCTCACCACATCGAGTATCTATTGCTGTGTTATGACTCTGGGACTGTGTTAGGGATCTGGCAGAACATTCGTAGCAGGTAGAAGAGGAAAGAGTTAATAAGAAGCAGAAAAACAGTCTTATGGCTCTGGCCATTGTGCTTTGGAGATAAGGCCCCGGTTCATTGTCAGGATGATTTACTTCAAACAGCACAGCAGATTAAAAACTGTAATTGATTAACACCGCATTGGACGAGTCACTGCAGACAAAGTGAGATCTGCTCAGTGATCTGGTCATAATTTCTGGCAGTAAAACAGCTCCACGTCCTGCTTGTGTAGGACATGTTGTCTTGAGTTGTTTTCTTTCCTTCACCAGTTCATGAAAAATCCAGGTTTTACAACCGCAGGGAAACATTGTGCCTGTGTTGCTTCACTTAACTGATTCAAGGTTTTATCTTTATGTTTTGAGTGTTGTGCTTTTCCTTCCAGGCTTCTGGTCTCGGCCGTATGAAGCCAAACACATTGATGGTAGGCTTCCAGAGAAACTGGAGGATTGCAGGCGCAGAGTCAGTGCAGAGTTATGTGGGAATACTGCAGTAAGTCACAAATAAAGGAATACAAGCACATAACACAATAACGTTACCAAACATTAAAAGAATATAGGAGATATGTGCCGCACTGGTGTCCTGATTGTCTTTTTTATGTTTTGACAGCGATGCTTTTGACTTTGAGTACGGGACAGTATTGCTGAGGATGAATGAGGGCCTTGATGTGTCACACATTGTGGAAGCTGAAGGTCAGTATCTACAGGAATGTCTGCATTAGTATGACAATTATGTATACAAAGTACAATTTAAGCAAATTGCACAAATATAGGTTAGGGTGAAACACAACAACTAGGGACTACGGATGGAAACTAGCTCAAAGCTCAAATCCGGCTCATTTACATTTAAAAGCATTATTTTGTTTAAAATGTTCATTAATGTGCACTGTCCCGGTTCAAATAAACGATTAAAAATGAATAAGGAGGTGGCTTCTTGACAGAAATTAAACAATAAATAAACGAGTAGAGTGTGCACGGCTGTTGGACCTTTATTCTTACAACCCACAACGGAAAGAATAACACTGATAAGCCAGGGCACTTTGTTCTGTAGATTACTAATTATTTATGAAGGTCAGGTAGTTAACAGATATGATGGTAGAATAACTACCAGTTATCTGCCTCTGTAGAAATGATTACAACAGCAAAGATAAGCCCTAATAATGTAACACAATTATGATGTCTTTATCAAAAACAGGCAATGTGATTCTGTCTTTCAGAGGACATGCTGAAGGCAGCAAAGGAACAACAGGACAATGAGATGATGCAGAACGGAGGGAAATCAAAAGGACTGTTCAGGAAGTCCAGGAAATCCTCTCAGCAAGTGCTCGCAACAAGAGGTATATCTCTCTAGAGGTCGCGCCTCTGCGTTCAAATCCTAGCTGACATTTCAGAAAGGCTTCGATCAAAGCTATCTGAAGAAAAGTTAGCAGATGTGTATGGTCTTTTATTATGTAGGGAAAGCAGGTGTCTACCTCACTCTGCTTCTCGTTGCACTGAGATACCCTGCATTTAACAAATGAAACAAATGGCACACATCTTTTTTTGGAAACGTTCCCTCACTCCCATCGAGATGTAATTGAATCAAGCACTCCCACTAAAGATGTCTCTGAGGGTGTAATCCAATAATATGGTCCCTTTTGTTCCAGTTTGAAGAGCATCCCTTAAGAGCGGCCCTTTAACCCAGACAGCAGTGCCTCTCCGTCGATCTGTCTTTGTCTCTACATCACACAAACACACGCGGGCACACACACACACACACACACACACACACACACACACACACCACACACACACACACACACACACACACACACACACACACACACACACACACACACACACACACACACACACACACACACACACACACACACACACACGCACACACACACACACACACACACACACACACACACACACACACACAAGGCTGCGACAGTTGTTAGTATGCAATCTGGATCCCATTCATTGTAACATTAAACCTGAGAGAGTTGTAGAGTCAGCTATTAATGTTGATTTGAGCTAGTTTTCCTATCCAACTTAGCTCTCCGCACTTTGCCAATATATTAAATTCCCTCCTGCGGTTCTTATCCCTCATCCACTTCTCGTTTCTTGTATTTTTTTTCTCTCAGTGTCAGTGTGCGGCCCTCCACCCCCGCAGGTTGCCAAGATGAATGAGAGGCTGTCAGAGGCCAGTTCTCAGTTCCGGAAGAAACAGCCTAAAGGAACCATTGATGTATGGTGGCTGTTTGATGATGGAGGTAGGTACTGGTTCCCCTAGGCAGCCTGCCTTTATGCTTCTTGCCATAAAGATTAGATTAAGATTAAAACCAATATGTGCAGAGACACATCTAATTTCCTTGATACTAATGCCATACAATTCAAATTAATCCTGAACAATACAACATAATCAAATAGGACAGAAAAGGTAAACAAGAAGTCTTCAACTCAAGATCTGTTTCACAACCAAAATCTAATCATTTGTGTCCTGCCTAAACTTGATCTCTCCTCCAAATGTGCAGTTGCTTTGTTAAGTGTTTGAGAGGTAGCAAACAGATTCTGATAAATGCAAACACATTACATTGGCAAATGAGACACATAAAATACATATGTTTTAACTGGATTAATTGGTTTCACAATTTGAAAACTGCATCTCCCTCCCTTAGGTCTTGCCCTGCTGCTCCCATACATCCTCACCACCAGGAAGAAGTGGAAGGACTGTTCATTAAGGATCTTCATCGCAGGGCAGCCGGGACGCACTGAGCAGGATAAACAAGAGTGAGTCAAATATTTTAAAAATAATAACAATGGAGATAATATTTAACATTACCTGAAAGTAATTACCAACAATCGTTGTTAAATTAATCTGTGTATTATATTTTGTCTTTCAGGATGAAGTCTCTGTTGCAAAAATTCAGAATTAAATGCACTGACATCAATGTCATTGATGACATCCATGTCCAGCCCAGCCCTAACAGGTAATTGCGTTTTTGCAGTTATAATACTGACAGCAGACCAGATAATAGGTCTGTAATAGGCTACAGTAATAATCAAATGTAATCACCTCACCCTATTTACATATTATACAATTTTTAAAGAAATTATATTTTTCACAGTCAACTCATGTTCTTATCTGCTTTCCTCCAGCTTGAAGAAGTTAGAGGAAATGATTGAGCCTTTCTGTCTGCATGAGGGGTCTAAGGACACTGCTCAGGCTGAAGCCATGCGAAAAGAGCATCCATGGAAAATCACTGATGAAGAGCTGAGCTCCTTTGAAGAGAAGGTAAAACCACTAACACCAAGTTAAGACTTATATAAAGAAAGAGAAATGTGTATTAGTTTGGTTTTGTTGGTGCATTTAACAGCAAAGTAAGGTTGAAAAGCATTGTTAAAAAAGTTTCTGCTGTTGTATTTCAGACCAACCTCCAGATACGACTAAATGAGTTGCTTCAGGAAAACTCCAAGTCAGCCAATCTGATCATTGTGTAAGTAGAACAAACTGTCACTGAATAACATTTATAGTGCCAAGTTTGGAAGAAACAGTGTCTTACATACTCTCTATGCTCTCGCCCTGCAGGAGCATGCCTATTGCTCGTAAGGAATCTGTGTCTGACTACCTCTACATGGCCTGGCTGGATATCCTGACAAAAGACCTTCCACCAACTCTGCTCATCAGAGGCAACCACAAGAGTGTGCTTACTTTCTACTCCTGAGCACCTAGTAGGATATAGGTAGCTACAAAGAAAACAAATAGTAATACCTTAATGATGGACCATGTTCATAAAGCTAACCATAACCTCAGATGATGTTATTCAGTCCTCTTGACCAAAACCACAATCTATCACATGCATTTTTAAGTTGTTAGCCGGAGTATTTAGCAAAGGTATTATTAAGTCATTTTCAGTCAAAACACTAAAGATGGGTTGCACTTTGTGAAGTTTCTGCCAGCTTTCCTACAAAGGAGCCTTACACAGTGCTGCCTGGTGATTTTGTATATATGCTTTCAGTGAAGAGCAAGGCTAGTCTCAATAAAGGGAAATTTATTTCTGATTTTGAATTTAAAAATGTCAGCCTGAATGTGAATTCAGAAGCAGAGTCAAAGTTTTAAACACACTGCAGCAGTGGACAAGTACAGATTTTATGGTTTAATCTTCAGATATAATATAGATCAAAAAACAAAAAACATTCTTGGGCTTCCTAACTTAGTCACCCCATTGAAATGAACAAAGGCAGTGACACATGTCGCTTTCATGGTGAGTGACTGTGTAACCTGCTGCAGTCATCGTAAAAATGTATGTACATAGTAGATGTCTGGATTCAGAAGTTTCTCAGCAAAAAAACCTGCCTTTCATAAACAATCATTAACATCTATTCTTTTGAAACGCAGTAGTAATGGTTTGATTCTTTTTCTAACACTCCTTGATATTCACTGGGTGTAAAATACACTGTTCTCATAAAGCTGTTTACCTGTTCCACATTATGTTTAATGTTACTACCACAGCACACTTTTTGTCTGAGGAAAATATAGTGAATGATTTTAAAGGAAGACTTCTGTACATTTTAACCTTTTCTCTATCTTCCTATTTAAATATCTAATTGTGTGATAACCTGAAATAAAGGATTAATACAATTTTGAGCTGATCATATTTTTGTGTCTGTCATTTAATGGGTGATTAGATGAGATAATGTCATATACCTTGTCCAGATAAATGTGTCAATAGCTCGTTTTATGTAACTCTGAAGTGAATTATATATTTCAAAGTTGAACATTACTGCATGACGATTGTTTTGAGAACACTGTTACACAAGTATAAAGTGTAAGCATTAGCAAACTGCAAGTTTATGCAAGACCAGCTACAAATAGCCTATGATGTCTCTCCAAGACAGAACAATCTGGGGGCATCTGGTACGGCTAATAGAGACATTTGGACACTGCATTTAATATAAAAGGTTATATAAAATAGTAAGACGACATTATACAAATGTATATAAGGACAACATATTAATCCTCCATATCCTGTATGGCAATGCTGATATATTCCCAATAGGGGCAGCAATGCACTTGAGATCTGGCTCTGACTGTATATTCTCATGTAATGATCAGTAATGATACCAGATCATAGAGAAAAAAAGTCATCCAAATGTATTTGCTGCACACTCGGATAGATCTTTCCATAAGCATAACCTAATAACATACATGAATATTGCCACAATAATTGCTTTTAGTGACTTCTGTTTACTGAATCTATTTAATTACAAGACAACGAGACAATCCATAGACACGTTGAACTGACAAACGTTTTTTTCGTATTTCAATAAATATATTTATAACCAGAATATATTTTTGTTTCAACATTGCACTGTTGCAGTGTGAGCGAGCAGCTGCATGACAGGGGGAGGAGCAGGAAGTGCAGAGCAAACAGCTGAGCGGATGTTAGCCTGCAGACAACCTTAGCAAACAATATGACACGAACGTTGCTAAAGCTAAGGAACCTTCATCTACAATGCTCTGCGATGTTTGATGCTGCTCCACGTTTCGTAGGAAAGACATTTCATATTCAAACAGTCGCTCTTAACAAAGGCAAGCTGGACCTTAGGATGGATAACGTATCTATTAGCATGTCAAGTGCTTAATGACGTTAGCTTTGCTAGCATGCCTAGCATTTAGTACATGAAACCGGGATGGTTTTACTATGTTAAGTTCTTCATCTGTCTTGTACTGAGCTCGTAACACCCACACTACGTCTGCTATATTCTGGTGCAATGCGTAAGTAAAGTGAGGCTTGATATTGACCTAACATGTTCCTGTTCTTTAGTTACATATCATTGTGACGGGAGGAGGCGGTTGTTTACATTAGCAGCTCTCGCGAGAACTTTGTGACAAACGGGTTGGCATAGTTACAGAAAATACTTACTTACTTTCCTTTATGTTTATTTAATAGGTTTTCCACCAAAGGCATTCATGACAGTTGTGTAGCTTTTATTGTTGGAGTTACTTTCATTACACTTGCGCGGTATAATAAAGTATCTGTTTGGAGTTTGGGTTGTCTCTATATGGCGCTGGGTTGTCTAGGGGAGGGGCTAATTTGGCGGTACTTCCAGCGCGGGAAATTCGTTTTAAATAGTAGTAGCGCGAAGAAACCGAAGAAGCTTGAGAGGTTGTATACCTTGTAGTAGTCGGCTGTAGTTTTGTCTCTTGGTTAGTAAGTAGTACGTCTTAAGTCCGTATAAACAATTTAGTGTACTATCCGTTTTAACTGTACAACTTTTCCATCATGCCCGCTCTAGAAGTTAAAGATGCATCTACAATTTCTCCTTCGAAGAGGGCAAGGACCGAGACAAAGCCTGCAGAGGAAAGATCTGTCCTCAGGTTTGCAAAACTCTCTGAGCATGCTACCACACCGACCAGAGGCTCAAACAAAGCAGCGGGATATGATCTCTACAGGTTGGTTTTGCACTTTGAATAAAATGCTGAATTGACTTAATGACAATTTAACGTTTGCGTAAATTAGGTTTAGTATGAATGTTGTGACCGTATATTCCTTAAAATGTATGTTTAATGACTTGGTATACATTTGTTAAAATCCAACTGTTGCTGTCACTTAAAATGTTTGAGAACAATAAGCTCATGCATCTACATAGGTTGAATTTACTTGCTGAATGTAATCCTGTGTAAAAAAAAGTATTTTATATATTGTCATGTAAACAGCAAACTATATTTCTCTACATTTAAACAGTGCCTATGATTACACCCTTGGTCCTATGGATAAGGCCATTGTGAAGACAGACATACAGATAGCAGTTCCTCATGGCTGCTATGGGAGAGTTGGTGAGTGTTTGTCATGCTGATGCATGTATGTATATTCAAGCTTAGATATGAAACCAGTTGCAGAACAACACGTCTTAACTATATCTTACCATTTGTTTTACTCAGCACCGAGGTCTGGACTGGCAGCCAAACACTTCATTGATGTTGGTGGTGAGTCTTCACCTGTTTCGTCTACTTGTACTGAGTAAGTGTAGTTTTAACCTTTTGTCTTGCAAGTCATTTTAATTTCTCTGATGTCTCTGATCTCCTCAGCTGGAGTTGTAGATGAAGACTATAGAGGAAATGTGGGAGTTGTGCTCTTCAACTTCAGCAAGGACACATTTGATGGTGAGTCGTGAAATTAGTGACGTACCTGAGTAACTTTTTTTTTATCAGCAAAACGTAACCTTAACCCATTCAATTTGTATTTTTGAGAATTCACTATACCAACAGTAAACAAAACTTGTTGATTTTCAATCTTCCCTGCTTGATTCTTTTAAAATTCATTTGTGTGAAATGGCAAGTATTTTTTTAATATGCACACTGTTAATAAAATATAATTGCTTCTCTGATTTACATACCAAAGCGGCCTATTTTTTTGTTGTTGTTGCAATTTTACAGTTTGTGTAACATTTCAACTGGCTAAAAGTGATTTGAAAATAAATTGTACATTGGATTTTTATTACAGCCTGCATTGATGTCATGTAATTTAAGATATGCAATGTAAAAACCATTGTCTCATCTCTTGCTATTCATCTTCGCAGTAAAAAAGGGTGACAGAGTTGCTCAGCTGGTCTGTGAGAGGATCTGCTACCCCGATCTGGAGGAACAAGAGGTAAACTGCAAGAACAATATAAATGCGTACATGCACTCAGTTTGATTAAGAACACTTTGCTAAGACAAATGCAGTTGTAATACCCTGCAATATATCTGAGCTTCATGAAAGTTACAATGTTCAGCTTTATTAGAAGGTTGGTATTTATTGAAGCAGGTTTTTTTCGATGTCCTCCGATTTAGTTTTGAATCATTAAATCTACTTTCTGCCTGTGTTCTTTCAGACGCTTGATGAGACAGAGCGTGGTGCTGGAGGTTTTGGATCAACTGGACGCAATTGAAAGCTCCAACTAAAGGTGGAGATGTACATGCTGAATATATTAAATAAAGTTTTGTTTTTGTATTCTTGAGTCTTTATTTACTGGGACTGTCACATTGAGTTCTGTCTCATAAACGTATTGTCTGATCCTCTTCAAAGTTAAACAAATCTTCAAAATCACCACATGGGGGCAGCACAGGACAATAATTGCATCTTGGTCTTATAAGTGTCACTCATCAACAAATTAAAGCTCAATTCATAGGTGTGTTCCAGAGATTTCTGACATGAAGCAACTGTCTGTAGCTGAATGTGATTACAAAGTAAATCTGGATTAAGGGGAATCACAGCAGTGAATACTTGTACACCAAAAATATGTTTTTATTGTGAATTTACAACTAAACCCTCACTGATGTGAACAGAGAACACAGACTGGTGTCAGGCTGGTCCGTGGCAATGCAGCACTGATTGTATTTGTGAGAGAATGTGTGGCCACTAAGACCTCAGTGCATAATCATGAAGGCCCAGGTTTGGCATTATCAATGTGTGTGTGCAGGTGTGTATGTATACACAGTTTACAAAGGAAGTAGTTGGTCATTATAAGCACCATTACAAACCCCTCTATTCCAGGGGCTTCCTCTAGTTTACAAATGCTTCATAGATTAAAAGTGGCATCGATTATTACAGTATAAACACAATTTACATGTAGTATAGAGAGCAGACAGGCTATGAAGCTAGCTGTTACTGTTGCAAAGACATGACATTTTCAGAATGACCAATAGAATTGTATAATTGTTGACTACTGAGTTTTGTATAGTAATACAGTGCATTCAGATGTCTATGTAGTTGGGTTGCTAGCACCAGTAAATATGAATTATTCTAGTCAGTAGGGAAGATGGAAAAGCATAGTTTAAATATGCAGTAGGAGTCATTCAAGCTCAGACATGGCTACATCTCAATAGTTCATGGTTGATTCCTTTCCTCTCCTAAACATTCCCATAACATTCTTTCATCTTCACTCCATGAAATTAATAACTATGGAAAGAAGAAATGTGTTTACTTTCATGTATGCAGGTTTGGTCGGTTATTTACCTGAGGGGAGGAAATGAATTCATCGCAGACTATTGGGACTCACTCTTTCCTCTCACCTAAGCTTAGTTCTATAAAGTTCTTTCTGCAGTCCTCATGCCCTTTCAAAGTGGCACTTGATTCCACATATCATCTTACAACGTTAAACCCTAACCTGAAAAACCATTCACAATCTTTCTAGTGCTTCACACACTGCTGATGTTGTGTGTTAGGGCAATGTGTTCTTCATTTGACTGAAATCTATCATATCGCCTTAATCAGCTGGCTTTTTCCACAGAAATTGTATCTATGATATGTAGAATCATCTTTGGCAATCTTTTGCATCTTTGTATCTATGATATGTAGAATCATCTTTGGCATCTTTTGCCAACCCTCCTTCTTGTCTCTTTGGTGGCGAGCCGATCTCCCTGTGGGAGCAAGTAGAAGTTGCCCCTGACTGCTGATCCAGAGTCAGAGATGTTTTAGCTTTTTTTGGAAGTGTGAGCCTGACACTGAATTAGCAGCTGCCAGCAACATCTGCCTGTCTCAGTCTTGTGATGGTTAATGAAGGACGATCTGCACCCTCATCTTCAGTATGTCTCCCAGCTGTCCTGTGAGGTAGTCTTTATCGTGTTGATCCTCCAGCTCAGCCAGCTCCTTCTTCCTGTACGTGGGCACGCTGCTGATCTGAAGGGAGTATGCCCCTGAGAGCAGGGCCTTTTTCTTGCTCAGATGCAGGTAGCTAACGCCCTCTCTCTGATTTATCTTGAAGTAGCCTTCTTCATTTCCGTAGTCAATGCTGTAGCGCACATGGTCACTGAGCGCGGATAAGGCCGGGGTGAACTCCAGGATGTGGTCGCGGTTGCTCAGGTCGCTGATGTTCAGGTGGATGTGCAGCGTGTCCTCGATGTCCACACTGGCCAGGCTCACCATCTCCTCAGTCAGCTGCAGAGAGAAACGTGGTCCAAGTGAATGAAGTGGATAATAACACGTGTCCTAAACAGTATGTTTTCTGTTTTCTTATTCAAAAGAGCAATAGTGAGATCCTTATTTTTCAGATTCAATCCCTAACATGTTAAAAGATGGACCAGAAACGATAGAGAAGGTTTTGAACACTTTTCCAGTGATAAATACTGAAGCCTTTACTACGCTTATTATTTTGTTGGCCTGAAATTTGGAAAATAGTCTGGAATACGTTTTTTAAACAACTCTTTAAGTTTGAATTGTTGATGTATTTCTGTGTCCTTATTGGTAGCTACAGTGGTGCATATTGCATTCAGGCAGACAGGTCACCTGCGAGTTGTCCTGAGGATCCTCCTGTGTCGAGTTGGTGCTGCGGCGTTTGCGTCCCTTCTTGGGATATCCGTTGATCTTACATTCATAGCAGGCCTCGTGGGACAGAGAGTTATCATCTGCCTCACCTTCCGGTTCAGCACTGGAGCCGTCACTAGTGAAGCCCAGACCTGTGACACAGTGCCTGAAAACAAGACAAAGCTGTCAGTAACTTAGAACCATCTACAGAGAGATTTCTCACAGCCAGAGATGGCAAAAGTACACACATCCTTTACTCAAGTAGAAGTACAGATACTCATGTTTAAAAATACTCTGGTAAAAGTAGAAGTACTGACTAAACTTCTTTACTCAAGTGAAAGTAAAGAAGTATGGGCTTCGAAATGTACTTAAGTAAAAAGTGCCCATAACTACCAACTATTTTAAAGAGTAACTGACCTCCCTTTATATTAATAGAACAATAATGTCATTGTGAGCTAATAATGAATGTTTCGATGCTGAACAATGGCAAAATGACAAAGTTTTCATTGGAAAATTTCACAGGAAATGATGGATACATGGATCGTGTTAAAATCAATAGGCACGCAATGACTCTAAATAATAATGATCACTCCACCAAACACAGATCAAAACTAAAGTAACGAGCCTGTTTTGAAAATGTAAGAAGTAGAAAGTACAGGTATTTGTGTTAAAAATGTAAGAAGTAAAAGTAAAAAGTCAGAAAAATAAGTAGTGGAGTAAAGTACTGGTACCAGAAAAATGTACTTAAGTACAGTAATAAAGTATTTGTACTCCACTACTTCCCATCTCTGCTCACAGCCATGCATTAACGTACCCTTGTCCTGCACGGAAGTACCCAGTGGGACATCCACAGAGGTAGCCCCCGTCCGTGTTGGAGCAGCCGAACTTGCAGGGGTTTTGGCTGGTGGAGCACTCGTTGACGTCTGAGCAGCCCGCGCCTGTCTGCTCGTAGTTAAAGCCGGTGGGGCAGAGGCAGCGGAAGCTCCCCAGGGTGTTGTGGCATGACGCTCCGCCGCAGATCTGGCTGGTCTGACACTCGTTCTCATCTGGGTCACAGGAAGTAAACAAACAAGAGGTCATTCCAGTTAAAGGACACACAATGCTGGGAAAGCTGGCCATGAATGTGTAAATATGTGGAGGGATTCAAACTAAAAATAAAGCTTTAACTAACAAAAGCTCTTCATTTAGGGGCATACACACACACTGTACCATACAATTACTTTATCTAAGCCTGAATTATTTCTAAATATGTTCGTCATAGGTTGTATTTTAAGTGTGTGTATATATAATAACTTATCTTTTGAGCATTTATTTTTAAAAACATTTCCTTTCTCATGACCTTACCCCAGCAAGGGAAGGGTTGAACTTCCAGAGGAAAGGAAAAACATTTTTGACATATTTATATCTTAAGAGTGACAGGAAAGACATGAAGAATGGATGACTTGTTTTAAAAAGGCTCGAGGCTGGGCTCCAGTCCAGAACATCAAGGCTGCATGGTACGTATTTTGGCAACAAGGCATCAGGATGTCCCAAAAGGAAATAATTTGTATATTTGCAAATAAAAAATAACGGCAGTATTACGCACCTACACACTGGTTCCACTGGTAGTGCTGCAGGTAGCCTTGAGGACAGCTGCACCTGTATCCACCCACCAGGTTCTGACAGCCATGCTGACACCTGTGGTTTCCATCACACTCATCCATATCTGTGAGGGACAGACACACAACAAAACTACAGTAAGAGCCTACTTTTTGTAATGAAACAGCGGATACTCAAGTTGTTAAAAACTGTTGTCAGACCTTCACAGCTTTGTCCATTGGGATCTAACGAGAATCCCCGCTGGCAATCACAGTTGAAGCTCCCTGGAGTGTTCTGGCAGGCCCCGTTGGAGCCACACATGTTGGGGTCGGATGCACATTCATTGTTGTCTACACAGAAGGAAGGTTCACACAGGGGTAAAACATCTTATTATAGCTTATTATATGCTGATTTGAAAGTGGATAGTCAAATTTGAGTCGACATTGGTTCCATTCTTTTTAAGGGCCGGCCCATTATGGACTGTTCATACAAATGATCTCATAGTCTGCAAGGGTTTAGGAATACAATCTCTCACCTACTGATTCCATTTCAGACCAAAGGAAGTAATAACAAACATTTGAGTGAAATTGTGAATTGTTTACTTTGGGAATAATTGTTTGACAAAATAATCTAGCATAATGTCCATTTACAAGTTTTTCCCGGGAAAGAGTCATTTAATCACAAACATGTTTGGCTGAAGTGACGGAAAATCTGAACCTAATTAGGAAATTCAAACTATTTAGCAACACAGACCCAAGATTAGATCAGTCCGTCAACACAATCTGGAAATGTTTCTTTCAAATGCAGAACATAGTGAGTGTAGTATCAAAATAACTTTTTTTTGGAAATAGATCGGATTCACTGATTTTGTTTTACAGCTTGACCACTGTTGGTAACTGCCAATTAACATTGAGCTGTGTCTGAAGGGCAAGCGACAATGAGAAAGATGGGAATTTGTTGTAGCTTTTTAGATAGCCATTTTGGGACGGTGTGTTTGATAGATATCATCATCATCATCATCAGCTTTATTTAAAGAGACTCTTGGTAATATGGACAGTCAGGGATTTTGTGGCACTTATTGTTCACATGGATTTACGCCTTGATTTTAAGAAGGCATTATTGTCAGTCAGTTTTAATGAATACAGCTACCTTAAATAACATTATATTAAAGAAGGATTTACACTTCTTTATAGTGGCAGTGATAAGGAAAAGGTGTATTAGAAAGAATAAAAGGTCTTTATAATAAGTCTTGGCCCTTGAGCACCTGTCCGGGAGGAGTTTGGGTTTGGTTTCCTACACTAAAGCCCATCAGCAGTATTTACTGAAGTTTTCCTAATGTCACACCCATGTTTCTCCAACCTCCTTACTCTGAAATTAATAACACGTCTGCTGTATGTCATTAGTCTGCTGTTGCTCCTTTAGTCAAAACTGAGGTTTCCCTGTCCCTGATTTCATGTGAGGTCATGGGAGCTGCTTTATGGTCTGGAAAAAAAAAGCTTGTGGTAGTCATGGCGATCTGCTGCAACGTTCCATAACAAAGCATTGCTAAGCTGCCATGACTCCAAACTGGTGCAGCCTAATAAGATCAGTGTGATATCAGCCGGAGTCCATTAACGGGAGTTAGCAAAGGTTGGACAAAAGGCTGGTTCAGGGCTCCTTTATGAGCTTGGCAAGAAGATACTTTTAGAAATTACTGTGAGGGAACATACTGTGTGTATTTGACATGATGCTTCTGGGAATACACAGACATTTGCATAACGACTATTACAACATTTTTGGGATGTGCAGTGCATCTGTAATATGCATATGTTTATTTACCTATGCAGGCTGTATGATGCTGGGTGAAGCCAGGAGGACATTTGCAGGTAAACCCTCCGATAGTGTTAACACACAAGAACTGACAGTTATGCTGCTTTGTCGAACACTCATCCAGATCTGTAAAAAAGAGAGTTGTACAATATCAAATCTGCCATACATTAAAATAAAGTCATTTTACATAATACATTTTAGTTGTGGTGGAATTTACTTAAATACTGTACATAAGTAAAATGTTCAGGTACTTTCATACAAATGACAAATATCTTACTTTTTACAATACTACATTCGTTTTATAACTAATGTTACTTTTTAATTTGTGGATTAATAATACAAAATATAAATCAATTAATAATGATGGTGTAATAAAATGTAAGGGTTAGTGTTAAACTACCTAGCAGAAATTGTAATGAGATCCACATTTACCAGCTGCAAATTATAGCAGTGAACAAATCAAATGCATCAATAATTAAAATCAAATAATATAATGTGTCCTGAAAAGGGCCTTTCTGCATAATAGGTACTGTCACTTTTGGTATATTTAGATGACAACACTTTTGTACTATTAGGTAAGATTTTAAATGCAGGACTTGTACTTCTAGTAAAGTCCTTTTACTTCCTCTTCTGCATCAACATACAGTGGTTGGAGCTGTGTAAGATACTGTATGCTGCTATTTGCTGTGAGTACAAATTCCAGTCCTTCTACAGTCAGTGACCTACAAATGAACTGCAAATGAACCAGACACCGGAAACACAGAGGGGGACTGAAGGGGGGGAAACTACAGCTATGGTAAATAAAGTTGAAAGAGGACCTGAAAAACACCACGAGCATGCACTTGTTTAGACTCACAAACAAGCCTGATAAACAGAGACACTGCCAGATGCACGGTGTCACAGGCTTTGATGCAGAGTACAGATTCACTAACAAACACATTGACACTAGCAAGTCAGTGAAGGAGCGTCTTCACACAGTGATTCACTGTTCTGCACCCTGCTGAACTCAAGTAATGTGGACTACTTTTGAATATTTAGATCTTTTTTGCTTTGTGTCACTCACCTCTGCAGGTCTTTCCATCTTCCTGTAGGATGTATCCACGGGGGCAGGAACAGAGGTATGCTCCCTCTGTGTTCTTACAGATGAAATTACAAGGCTTTGGTGCTTGTATGCATTCATCCACATCTAGAGAGAGAGGGAAAGGGTGATAGTGAGACAGTGAGAGTTTGATCCTGAAGCCAGAAATTCCATAAGTGGAGATGATGAGACAGACAGACGCAGACTGCATTTTTTAGAGGAGTGTGTGGGCAGTCCACCCACGTAGTTTCGGCTCTTTACTAGACAGCAGGAATGAGGATGGGAGGTATGCATGGGAGGAAAAGAGTCCATAAAGTGTAAGTGCTGGAGGTTAAATTAAGCCTTACCCACACACTGTGTGCTGCTGATGTCAGTAGTGTAGCCGGTTTTGCAGGTGCAGCTATAGGAGCCCAGAGTGTTGAGACACTGACCGTTCTTGCACAAGTTGCCCATCACACGACACTCATCAATATCTGTAAGGTAACAAGGAAAGTTAGCTCCAGATAAACTCATCACAACTGAATTACAAGGAATATTCCTGAGTAGGAACAACAGTGTATTCTTGGTCCATGTCTTTGTTTCTTTAAGACAATATTCTTTGCCAAACACAACCTAATTATTAAACGCATTTAGTTGTGCATCAGTGTTGTGTCAAGTATAAAAGTTTTGATTTTTACCGGCAAAGAAAAAACAATGCTTTACAAGTGATTAAATCAGCAGACAGCAAACAACAGGCATCTTAAAGGTCCCATGTCATGCTTTTCCGGTTATTACCCGTCCCCTTGTGTGTTATGTAGCTTTTTCTGCATGTAAACAGTCTGCAAAGTCACAAACCCTCAAAGTACACCCTGTAGCGAGTAAAACTCTTACACAGAAAAGACCTGTCTATGCTGCCCCAGAACGCCTCGTTGGAGATATTTCTTTTTCCATTTTATTCTTCCTGAGTACAGTGACGTGACCATACCCAGGTCCAAATGGACCAATCCGTGGAGCTCCTCACACACACACACTCACTCAGCCTTGTCTTTTCTCAGGCTGTGAGTGTGTGGCGAACTGTGTGGTGAACAGCCTGGCTGTGAGTGTATTTGTTTGCTCAGGCTGAGTTCCGCGATGTCTCGCTGTCTCGCAGACCCCACGCAGCAACCAGGAAACGACACCAGTAATACAGCTCACACTGTCCGCTCCTCGATCCTCAAAGGGCGGAGCAGCGAGCCCCGCAACGTCCCGCCAACACGGCACCCAGACCCCACGCAGCATTCTCATCTGTTTGTCATTACTGGTGTCATTTTCTGGTTGCTATCAAACGCCATTGTAACACATAATCACTGATGTTCCGCTGTAACGGCGGTGGACTCATCAGAACATAGTGGGCTAGCTGACCAATCAGAGCACAGCGGGCTCATAGGGGGGGGGGGGGGGGGGGGAGGGGGGAGGGGGGGGGTGGCAGGAGCTCCAACAAGCCATTTAGGACAGAGAGTGAATACACATACTATACAGAGATGCTGTATGAGAAACCAATGTGATTTTGGAAAATTGAACAATGTAAATCTATTTTAGTATACCTCAACAATGGAATTATGATCAGTAGAAATGGCCATGTCATGGGACCTTTAACTTAACACCCACCGTATCAGTGGTTTCATGCAAAATGTATTCAGCTGACAAATTTAAAAAGCATATCAATACATTTTGTACTTTTCGCGCAGTCATTTACCTTGGTGGTTTACAACCCAGAACGCAGAACATAACTCTAACCTTGTTAAGATAATTCATCATCTTGATCATGTCACTGCTTTATTTTACGTTAAGATACTTTATGATCATTGATGAGTTTAGAAACACTGCCTGCTGACACAGGTAGATTTTTTATGATTCTTTGTTTATTGTCTTCAAGGTTTATTCTGCTGATATCATAGCTAATAAATGCAATGATTTTTCTAGAAATGAGTTTTAGACTTGAATGCTGTAGACTCCATTGAAACAAAGAAAGGTTTTCAAAATGAATACAGCTGTCTGCTGCAAGTTACAGAACTGAATATAAACCAGAATCTGTATAATAACTAAACATGTAAACTTCTAGTGGCTCGTAGTTTTGGTTTACATCATGCAAAACTACCAGCATGGTCAATCATCTTAAATAAAACACTTTCTTAACTAGAATATTGTCATGGAAATATCCACATTCATCAACTGTGGAAAATGTGCAGTCAGTTTTTAATCGATTCTCAGTTTTTCACAGTGATCTAATTTGAACTCCAGTCTCCTCAGCTGTAAGATACCTCTGCCATCGGTGGTGTACCCGGGTCCCAGAGGACACATCTTCTTGTACTGAGTGGTCCCGGGCAGGGGGCAGAGCTCACAGCTTGTGCCCCAGCCTCTGCCTCCGTCACAGCAACACTCGGACTTGGTCACCAAGTTCCTGTTGCTAGAAGTCATCTGACACAGGGTGGTCAAAACCTCAGTGAAGCAGAAGCCTTCTCGGTTATCTGGAAGGTGGAAGAGGCAGAAAAAGTCATGCGAGACAGAAGACAAATAAAGAGGTGGGCCAGAGGAAAGCAGACCAAACCACCCAGACACGACCTGGCCTCGGAGAACTAGACGATAACACACTGCTCTATCACTACTGTCTGTAATGAGGAAGATAGCAATATAACCACAGCGCTCACGAAATCTCCCTGGTGGGTTTCTCATCAAATTCGACACATCACGTCTATCCAGAAGTATATATTTAGATTAGGGAGGAAGGCTATGAAAGGATTTCCTCTCCACTATCTTGACAGTAACAGACACATGTTTTTTAACAAGACAGTGTCATGGAATAGCTACATTTACTTTGACATGAAACAATTACTTGTACGCCTAGTTAGCCAAGATTCAATAGCATATCATCTTTTATCCAAATATACAAGTACATAAATGTATGTTAAGTCTTTAAAATTTAAATAATATTTGAGTGTTGTCAATCTGAGAGCTATTTTTTTCTCTTTAAACCCATACACATTCCAGTGGTTAGACTCCTGAACTGTCCATCCTAGAATTATATCCCATTTCTTCATCTTATTCACTCGGAGGTGTTTGAAATACAGAAACAACATGCCACTAAGAAGTGTTTTCTTTTCAGTTTTATGGATCTTTTATAAATAAACGTTGTGTTAGAGCACAGTAGGTTACGTATGTTTAGGGGCAAAGTGAAAACAAACATACAGTATGAGCAGATATATACATTTCTAATAATATACGTACCGATACATTCAGTCTGTGTGGGGTTAGCGACGTATCCTTGGTCACATCTGCAGCGGAAGCTTCCCACTGTGTTCTCACAACGGCCATTCTTACAGGTACCTGGTTTGGCTGTACACTCATTCAGATCTAGCAGAACAAACAAATCAGGGAGAAAGCCTATAATAAAGAGACCAACATCTCACCTCAAACACAAATGATATCTCTCTAAATGATTGTATAATCTTCAAATCCTGTGGAAGGGTTTATTACGAAGAGTCCTGTTTTATGAACATTTTCTAATTTATAATGATGCAGCTGGTTGCTTGTATTTTAAACCAATATTCAGAACTTAACATTTGATCTTTATGGCGAAAGGATAAAGTATATTCACAAGAATTGTACTCTTGTTAAGTTTCTTAAAAATCTATTGTATGAATGTCACAAATTAACTTATTACATGGACAGGAAGTGGAGGGGGGGGGGGGGGGGGGGTTAACAGCACTTAAAATTGAATTAAATCCAGAATACACAACTGGCTTTTTACATGCTACATACAGTGTATCAACATAGTTTTTATTTTATGCACAGTGAAGCCAAGATTAAAGGCCATAAACATGAATTACGTTTAATTATTTCCCACAGGTGGACAGTATGATATTCTTACCAATGCAACCATCTCCGCCGGGCTGCCGCATGTATCCAGGGGGACAGATGCACATGTATGTACCAATCAGGTTCTTGCAGGTCATGCCTCTGCTGGCACAGTCATCTATACCGTCCTCACACTCATTCTGATCTAGAGAGCAAAGAGTAAACTCAGAATAAGATAATGCAAAACAGTGATGTAAGTAACAGACGGTCAAACAAACTTCAGCCCTCAGGAGTTTAATGTTACCGCCCAATCCAACATGGCTCTCTGAAGTGCTAACAGGCGTGCACTGGGAGGGTTGGTGGTCTGTTTGGAGCTTTAATGTAAACAGTGACGCTACAGACACTGACAAGTTCCTCCTGTCTCAGCGCTCCCCTCCAAATACAACCGTTGCTATGGTGCCCAGCCTATCTGAGAGAGCGGAGGTGTAAACAGTGACTTGGCCGGCTACAGTTTCCAGAGAGTTTAAGGTTGCCTGAGACAGAGAACTCTTGAGGGTCTCACAGAGATATTGTGTACTATAACTTTATAGACGGGGCCAGCATGTCTCTATGAGGTGCTTTTCTAACAACACTATTCAGTAAATGGAGTGCATGAGTGTATTACCTTTACACATCCTCTTGTCATCGCGCAGCACGTAGCCTGTGGGACATTTACACTCGTACGAGCCCACCACGTTAACGCAGCGGAAGGCACACAGCAGAGGATTCTGGGAGCACTCGTTGATGTCTGGTCAAGGGATAGAAGGCAATGCCTTACAGTATAGTAGTATAGTATAGACCACAACGACTGCATGATGGAAGTGCAGACATAATTGTACATACCTTCACAGGTCATCATTGACCCAGGCTCAAAGCCGTCATCACACGCACACTCAAAGCCACCAACAACATTAGTGCATGTGCCGTTTCCACATGGATTGCCAATGGCACACTCATTAGTGTCTGTATTCAAGAAAGTCACAAAAAACTCCATTAAGCGCGTAAGTATAAGAGTCATAGAACATCTACTTAGTACCTCAGTAAAGTATGATAGCAGATAGGGAAACAGTGAACCTGCCTTCACACTTGACTTTACTGATGTCCAGATTGTATCCCATTGGGCACTCGCAGCGGAAAGCGCCGTCTATGTTGATGCACTCGCCATTGATGCAGGGATCATTGAGGCATTCATCAATATCTACAATAACAAAAACATCAACACCAACTTAATTACATCCAGCACTATACCATAAATGTAGGACAATGTCAAAGACACACAAACCTTTTGGGTGGTCATCTTTCCCCTGTTCGTATCCCACATTGGGACAGAGAAGAGGATAACCCTCTGGAAACATAAGAGTCATGATGAATAACATTAAACATTATTTTGTGCAAGGTCTTGTGTTTCCCATATGTGGGTGTATGTGATAAGAAGTGTACACACCCTCTCCGTCGGTGGGGCAGATTTCACAGGGGTCTCCCCAGCCTTGACCTGGCATCATAGTGCAGCAGCACTCCGCCTTGGAAGTGTTCTGAGGCTTTGGAGCCTGGCAGTGGCCATTTTCAAACCTGGTGTAGCAGTAGTTCACACGGATATCTGAGGGTTCAAAGACAGAGGACAAGAAGAGCGAAGAATTAGAGGGACTGAAAGATTACTGAGTCGTACAGTGCACAGTGTTATGCTTACCGGTCAAACTTTTAAATAACTGTGATTAATAAGAGCTACATTTAAAGTGTATGGGTTATTATGGTTACTTATTATTAGCAAAGATATCATTAATAATATTTTAACTGTATGTTGTTTGACACATTTTAACATTTTATATACCGCATTAAGTACAAGGTAATGATTACCAAATGATTTATAAAACAGCTTAAAAAAAACATTCGATATGCACCAGATATTAGTAACACTTACAATAGTTGGTTTATACACATCCATAAACATTATCAGGATGGATATTAAACTTCAACATATGAATATAATACATTGCTAAATGGGAAATAATAATTTATTAAGTATCAACAAAATTAGGATAATCAATACATTTTCAATGGTTAATAGCTGGTTTCTGGTCATTTATGTACTTTTTATAGATATTTATAAAGCAAATCATTTACAAACATCTTGAAGGTCTCTTAGAGGTTACCAAATAATTAGGTTATAATAACAAACACTCAATAAAACATCTTCAAATATTTACAAATGAATACACCATACATAATTTTACAATACATGTCATTTTTACAAGACAAGACAATAACAAAGTATGTTACTGTTGAACCACATTTTCTAATTTTTCGGGTGAAGTATCGACAGTGAGGGCAGAGGTTGGCTATAATCCTGAATGATCTGTGTTTGTTAGACTGGAGCCACACGAGAACGGTAACGCAAACGAACCGAATTCGATATCAAAAAAGTCTTCCGTCCACACGCAATAGGCACCAGAAACGTGTCCGTTCACACGAGACCGCTCGAAAGCGCTGGAGACGCTGTAGTACATATGCCGGGCCTGTACGTGGCGCTGTACTTCTGCCACAAAATACCACCTCTCCGCCTCATCCAAAGGACGAGGGAACGGTGCGGCAGAGTTTCCGTTAGATTTTTTTCCCGCCGGTCAACATGTCCGTTAAAGTCAGAGGTCTTCTTTGTTATTTATTGAGCTTTAAAACAAATTGATAACGACTCTATATAATAATATAAGAATAATAAATGGAGCCTCTCTTTTCCTCCCCCTCTTCTTACAGCCCAGCAGGGGCATGATCGTATAGGGCGTAGACACGGAGCCGTTTGCCCCCCCAGAGCGTCTCGTCCGCAGATCTACCCACCTTGGGAGCCGTTATCGTTATCGTTTTCTGCGTTTCCATGTCGGCCTCGTGTGGCCGAACCGTCTATATGGTAGAGAACTGTAGCGGATTCCTCCTGAACGAGGAGGCACTTACTCATAATGAGAAGCATATGGTCGCGCTCTCCTGCTAGCACTGGCCTTCACTGAACTCAACACAAATAAGCTTTCTGACCACCATAGATCACACACACATGCACACACACCTGGCTAAGAGGCAAAGATCACATACATGAGCACCTGGTGCTGTGAGGAGAATGTCAAAGAGTGTCATGTTACTTTCCTCCATGAAACTGATTTGTCAGCCTTTCCGTGGAAGAGATTTATGGTGCTCTGTGCACGGCTGCCGAGCAAGTGTGTGTGAGTGCACGCACATGTGCATCTGGATGTATGGATATGTCATTCTGACTTTGTAGTTTGTTCACTGAAATATGATACAGATGTCAAAAAATTGGGATCACTCGATAGATTCCCCTAAATTGTCAGTGCTATGCAATACATTTAAAAATGAGATCGAATTTCATAAAAAATTACAAATAAATAAATAGAAAATTAAGCTCTGAAATAAATCACACTTAACAAGCTTTGACATTGGTGACACAAATCTAATGGTGGTGGGGGTGGTGACAGATATTTGGAGGTCATGATTTTGGACATTTGCACAACCACTACAGCATTATAATTTAAAGCGTATAATTGATTAGGGACTGGAGGCCTAGTGGTTAGACACATACTGTATACTTCACATCATCGTGGATTCATCTTCTTATTATAGACACATGCATTTCCAAACATTTGGTCTACCTATGTTGTAAATGTATTATCTTTTCGATTTACACACGGCATCTATTGCACGTCTGTCCGTCCTGGGAGAGGGATCCCTCCTCTGTTGCTCTCCCTGAGGTTTCTCCCATTTCCCCCTTTAAACTGTGGGGTTTTTCTCTGGAAGTTTTTCCTTGTACGATGTGAGGGTCTAAGGACAGAGGGTGTCGTATTGTCATACTGATATTCTGTACAAACTGTGAAGTCCACTGAGACAAATGTAACATTTGTGATATTGGGCTATATAAATAAACATTGATTGATTGATTGATTGATTGACTGTATACTGTTATCGCAATATCTCAAGCATGACTCCAGCCAGTGACTAATGTTACTCTGTCTCGCCCTGTATTCTTTCACTATATGGTATCAATAAAGGCAAAGAAAGCAATAATATTGACTAAATGTATTTGGGCTTTTAATCTGTCACTAAAATGGAGCTTCGAGTTTTTTGCACAACATTTACAGTGCATCAGTTGTTGGCACTGATGTTCTTGTTAAAGGCTCTACTACAATATGTAGTAAAAGAAAAATATGCAAGTTAATGTGAGATCCAATGTTAAAGTAATTAATAGTCACAGGTTTAGTTTAACTGCAACGAGTGAGGTGAAAGATTCTCATTGTTCTTATGACTTATGACCAAGCAATCATTGGCCATCAATTTAATTCCAAGTGTATCTGTCTCCCATCATGTTTTTTAATATAAAATAATTAGTTGTTGTCATCGGGATTTTTGTTCATTTTCTTCATGTCTATCATCAGTTTTAATAAAATAGCAAAGGTTTTCTCAGTGGGACAGGGTTTGTCTCTTTTACTGCCCACGTAGCTCACTCTCCACCCAGCCCCTCCTGTTTATCCCCCACCCTCAGTCCAGCACGTCTGACACTGGAGAGAAAAGTGAAATACAAACTGTAACTGATGATGTCATCACTTCAGTGTTTGGAGGGGGAACTCCCTAACAGAGGACGCAGCACGCCCCCACCCAACCTAAAGACACACATATGTACATAAACACACACACACACACACACACACACGTGAGGAAATGGAAAAGTGATCTGTTCAGAGCCACCCTTGGCCGGGTTGAGGCAGCAGCAGCAGAACCAGCTGGAACACAGTGTGCTATCGTGAAAAAGCAGGAGCAGTCTAAAAACCTCTGACTGCTGCTTTGTCTCCACTAGCACTTAGAGACAGACTAAACACATACACTAGTATTTACACTTTGAACTTGATGCATAAGATAGTTTGATAGCCTCTTTTCCCCCTCTTTCTCACACACACACTCAAAATTACCTAAACATCTGCGTCCGGAGGCAGAGACCTGGAAGCCGTCTGGACACAAGCAGGTGAAGCTTCCTTCATTGTTGGCGCAGGTTCCAAATGTACACATCTCGGGCGACAGGGAGCACTCATCAATATCTGGTACAGAAAGAAGGACGCAATCAAACACCTCATGAACATTTAAAATGTATTTAAGAGCCTCACCCTGCAGCGCTTTATTAAATACAGTAGGTTAACTTTACTATCATACTGCGAGCATAAAGTTATACGAGAGGGTCATATTCTAACCAAATGTGATGAAACAGAATGTAATCTCACTAATGGATAGTTCGACAAAGTCGTATTAGAGCTTTTATGTTACATGTTCGCTCATCTCAATGACTAGCTGCTGCTGTTACTGATGCTGACAATTTAGTGCTGCTCCTCCCTGCTTCCAGGAACAGGGCACAAAGCAGGAATGTGTTGAATATCTCTTCATCAGCCCCACTGTATAAACAATCAAAGTGTTCTGGCTTGAGCCCACTCCCATGTGTGAAAGGAGAAGATGGGTGTTTTCTAGCAGCGAGGCAAATGAAGAGAAGAAGAAGTTTATTCTATTCTTGTTCACCTCAGCAGAGTTTGTGCATGTAAACTGGTGTTATTGAATAGCCTGAGGTGAGATTCAACCACAAATGTAGATATTTTATTACATGAAAAATGTATGTTGGATTTTTTATGTCCAAGCTTATATTTGTTGATCGTGATGCAGAAAGGCCTTCAGGCTGCTGTACCTTCACAGGTCTCCTCATGGAGATAGTAGCCCAATGGGCAGATACACCTGTAAGAGCCATCCAGATTCACACAAGTTCCAGCACCGCATGTGCCTGGATTCACTGCACATTCATTGATATCTGAGAGAAAAGGGAATACACAAGGGTTACACTGTAAAGTATACTTATTTCATTTAGATTAAGAATGAAAAATGGTGGCTCCTTACCTGTACAGAGTCTGCCGTCTTGAGTGAGCTCATAGCCGTCGTTGCACACACAGAGGAACGAGCCCAAGGAGTTCAGACACTGCCCGTTTCTACACATGCCCCTCTGCGTGGAACACTCATCCACATCTGATCAACACACAAACATAACAATTAGTCATTTGCTTTATCCTCTTTTCCTAACTCACTTCCAAATTTGCCGCACGTACCTATGCAGTCCCCGTTGTGTGAGTTCTGGAAGCCGGGGTAGCACAGGCAGTTGTAGGAGCCCACCGTGTTTTTGCAGGTCCCGTTGCCACAGGGCTGCCTCTCACATTCGTCCACGTCTGAAACCAGAGGGCGTCGTCACAGTTTTACCTGGAACAGCACTCACATTACATGTCCAACACAAGGGAGATCATAGCTTACCAACACACATGGACTGGTCCCGTGTTGTTTTGAAGCCGTTGGGGCAGTGGCAGCGGTAACTCCCCAGCATGTCAATGCAACTACCAGGATTGCATATACCAGGGTTCTCATTGCATTCATTACGGTCTGAAAAAAGAAGAAAAACAAGTATCACACAGTGTGAAATTCAAAGCCAAACCACAACCATCACAGCCAAGTGTTAGTCTTTAGAGTCCTTATAAAGTAGCAACATTTATAAGTCAAATGACTAAAGGGGAGACACAACAGGTGAATTTGTCTAGGTTGATATATATATAATACGGTTTTCTGTATTGACAGTTTTCTGAAATGTTATGTTCAAATATGGAATTAAGGCATTATCTTGTGCTACCCTTCGGTAAAATCAGGAGAAATCTGCAGAGGCAAATAGATATTGTTAAAAAAAAAACGTTGGATGTTTTCTAGCTTTTCACTGTTCACACTGTTATAACTTAAAAGGCAGTTTACATAATGTGTTGAAAGACATGGAATAATTCACTGAAAGTATTTTCATTTAAGAGTCTGGCTACAGACAGATAACATTTGAGGAGATCCAAACAAACCCTAACATCATACTGTATACATTACTTAAATCCTGTGAGTAATTTGTTATGATAACATTACAGAGATAAGGTTTTTAGATAAATATACTGTAGGTCATGAAACTTAACTCTGTTGCATTATCCAAGAGCAACATCATAATTATTAATGGTTTTAAACAGTCATTAACTCATTTTTAATACCAATACCATTTCAAAGTATGCCTTGCAGCATGCTTAATTATTTATTTGTTAATTGTGTTATTTCCTTTTTTTCAAACGGCTGTATTATAAATCACTGCCTTTAATAGATTGTGGTCATCATTGTTTCCAGCCACAGCTTCAGTTTGCCCTCACTGGGGTCCGACCGGGGTTTGTTGTTAGGACTTCAGGAAGAAAAACAGGATGTGGATTTAACATTTGCTTATCGGGGAGGATACTCTCCAGTCTGACAGTGACATGTTTCAGATATACAGCAGCACATGTTCAACAGCTCAACACATGCTTCACATTCTCACTTCCCTAATAACAAGCCCACCATGAAGAGTTCCTCCTCAGCCCGACTGTCACTGCCTCTGGTGCTTTATCTTTGGCTGGCAATAATGTGCAGTTTAAAGACTTTCGTGTGACTGACTTTGATTCAATAGCTTGAGAAGGCAAAAGAGAGTGTAAGGCCACAGGAGGATCCAGAGAAGTCAGACTCATCCTCATGGAAGACAGAAGTGTTTTGGCTGCCTTCTCTAATCTTTTCTCTAATCCTGCTCCATGTTTCCACCTATTCTGTTTAATCTCTACTGAGGCCTTCAGGAGATTGGCTGTGGGTTGCGTGAACAGTGACAACAATGCATTTCACCAGTCATTTACTGTATAATCTGATGACATCTTTCACCTTTATTTGGTTGATCACCACCACAGCCTTACCTTGACATTGCCCAGTGGGGGTGAAGCGATATCCGGGTTTACACTCGCAGCGGAAACTTCCGGGGAGGTTCAGGCAGGCCGCGTTCTGCTGGCACACCGGCCCGTTCTGACACTCATCGATATCTAACCACAACAGCAGGAGAGAGCAGGGTTCAAAACGGGTATAGATTCATGTTACTACATGCATACATTTACTCAAGATGCTCAAAAATTTGTATTTTACTGGAGTATTTCAACTTCATGTAACTTTTCTACTGAACTGCAGCTCAGAATTTTAAATCTTACTTTTTAATTCCACCACATGTATCTGACAGCTAGCTGACTAGATACCAATCAGATTCAATTGTTTTATCCCCTTCCTGTCGAGTGAAAACCATGTATCTCCAGATGATTTTGAATGTTTGTGATGAACAGGAGGATGAAGTGTTTCTTTATGTGCTGAGAAAATCCTTTATTCTTAATTCTTCACTTTATAAGCTAGATAAACAATTTGAAATGCCTCTTGGATCCACTGGGAAATGCACAAAGCTAAAAGCAGGGCTGTTTTCCTGGTGAAGAGTGTTTTTTTTTTTTAAATATATGGTTTTCACAGGACAGCAACGCTACAAACATTTAATGATCTTATATTTTGCATTGCTGTAGATTAAACTACATAAAAGCATAAAAAAAAGGTAAAATGAGCACAACCTTAGTCATCAACCACAATAAAAAGCAATCTACACATTAATGCAGCATATATAAAAGCAAAACAATGACAAGATACAGTTCACTGCATACGGCTTTATATAAGTACTTACTTACTATACTGTATGTAGATTATGCTGATAATACTTTCATATTTTACTAAACAATGCAAAGTTCCACTGTGGTATTAGTAATTTTTCTAAGGTTAAGGATCTGAGAACTTTGTCATCACTGTAATTATAAAGAGACTGTCTTTTATTAAAAACCTGAGATGAATTCACTAGATTTTACATTTGTCATCACTTTCGGTCTAACCTAAATGTAAAGAAGGCCTTACCTTCACAAATCAACAGCTTGTCGTTGTAGATGAAGCCGATGGGGCACTCACACCTGAAGCTGCCGATCATGTTGATGCACACGCCGTTCTCACACACTCCTTGGATCTCCCTGCACTCATCAATATCTAGCAAATGAGGGAGAAACAAGGGACGAGGTGAGAACAAAACAAACCTTCCTTTTCATCACAAAAACCTTTGATGGGCAGATCTTACCAATGACCCGTCCAGTGGTGATGTCGATGTAATATCCTGGTCTCTCACTGCCGCACAGGATCGCAAACGCATCTGATTGGACATAAGACTTTAGGTTATTAACGCTCACTTTAAGTATCTTATCAGGGCTCCTACAGCTACATTTTCTAAATTTCTTTTTATACTATTCAGAATCAAATTCAAGACTTTTTGAACCAATGAAAAAGTAAGATGATCTACTGAAAACAAAAATAATGTGTTTCACTTTCCAGATCTTTGTAACATTAAGGGGGAGAGGCATTCGGTAAATTATTAAAAAAATAGATACGATTTCTTTTTTGTGGCATTTATAAGATACATTTTAATAGTAATTTAGGAGGATTATTATTTCTTTACATAACTTTTATTTGTATTTGTTGAGCACTTCCGGCAATTGTCACATGGGTGTGGTTTGTGTGTTTAGGTCACCTGTTGCAGGCCGGGTTGGTGAGGGTGCGCTGATACTTTTTCTGTTGACCGTTTGGTCCTAAGTTATTGTTGTTTTTATTTTGTTTATTAAGCATCGTCAACATTTCGACTTAAGTATGGGCTTTCTTCTTGAAAACATGTCATAGTCTAAAGCCAAGTTTAGCCTCTTGGCGACTCAATTTAATTGGATTGGAGTCAAGTAATTAAGGCCTTATTTTTAGAACAACAAATTAAATACATTTTAAGTTTTAGCACGGGAACCCTGCTTAAACTTTCTGCACATACGTGTTTGAGACCTCACCGGTACTGGGCACGGGACACTGTTCACAGGGTTTATTCCATGCGCGGCCAATGTTGTAGGAGCAGCAGCACATCTTTTTGGTCATGTTATAGGTCAGCTCTCCATCACAAGTTTCGTTGTAAGAGTAAAAGTTCCTGTAGCAGTAGCTCTTCCTTATGTCTGTGTGTCAATAAGAAAGAAAAAGTCACTGCATGACTGCATGTCCCCACCATTTTGCTGATTGATAACGTCATGATAGTGCATGTGCAGACCTACCCATGCAGTTGTTCCCTCCATTGACCTGCATGTAGTCCACAGGGCACATACAGGTATAGTTCCCGATGGTGTTGTAGCACTGGCCTGGGCCGCAGATGCCTGGTCGTTCACACTCATCAACATCTGCACACAGAGAAAAAGAGAAAGAAGCAGTTCATTGTTTTGAGGAAAACATAGTCTGATGAAAATGTGTTTAGTTGAGGTGCCTATGTTACTTATTTAAAACGTATGACTTAACTCCTTTGTAATTGTTGATTTGTTTAACCGTCACTTACTCTGCTTTTACTGCTGCCCATGTTTATGTTCTTCTTAACGTTTGTCTGTGTTTCCCTTATAACGTAATGGATTTACCTTACGTCATATTTATTGTTTTGAACTTGTTCTTTGATTTTAGGCTGCCAACGTCACACCTGGCTCAGGCCGACAGATGTAAACTAGCCTCCTGCCTAAATGTGGCATATATACAATCATGTTAAATGAATAAATAAAAGAAATACACTTGATACAGTAGGATGACATGTAATCTAAATTAAGGTGGAAAGGTGCAAAAAGGAGTATTCCAAGACACTGATTTAATACATGGATGATCTACTTATCTGCAAAGATATTCTGATCATATTTTTTGTGTTTTTATTGTCTGTACAAAAACCCAATATAATCATCATCTTTTGTGAAAATACTGTACATCCAACATCGCAGCCACTACAGCTAAAAACAAAATACTAAATATACTTTCTCTATCCTAAATGTATTCTCCAATAACATTTCTGCCAGACAGAAAACACATTTCTTGTTCCTCCCTGGCCAGCTAGCAGCTGAGGACATGGTGGATGTGCAGTCTGGGACTTTATAGCGCAGACGCCCGCTTTTGTTCTCATGGCCAACAAACACACGCTAATTAAAATGCCGCCAGCCACATGTCATTGTCTAACCCTTACCCCCTCCTCTCCTCTCTTTGTTCCTGTTTCCCTTTTCTAAACACCCTTCTCATTTATCTCTTTTCTCCCCCTATCTTCTATTGCTTCATCTCTCCCTCCCTCCGTCATCTCTGGCCTGTCTTCGGGGGACTCAGTGTTCTCCCCTGAGGAGAAGGCTGACCACATCAGAGCCTCGCTCCTCTGGACATAGTTAGGCGTTCAGCTGCCTCATCATCCACACTGAGCTTTGCCGGGTTAGCAGCAGACGGGGAACTAGAGCAGAGACATATTGAGCCAAAATGAGCTGCTGTGTCGTATGCAGGATAAGAGGGTCCAACGCTTCCTCGTCTTTCTGCTCTCAGTGCTTTTTCCTCCCTCTCCATGTGTCCTCGCTGAACGAAGGCCTTGACGGCTGAACTCAATTTCCTTCCAACTGAAACCTCCCAAGGCAAGAGCTAGAGAGGAATAGGTCACCTGTGTGTTCATGTGTTGGTGGGGTTGCCCATACCTTCACAGACTCTGGTGTCAGCGTTGAGACTGTATCCTTTCTGGCACTCGCACTGGAAGCTGCCAAAGGTGTTGATGCACTGTCCTCCCTGGCACAAGCCTGGCAGCTCCTGGCACTCATTGATGTCTGCCAGAGGAGAAAAAGGTAAAAGTCAGTGGGCATTGTGGGTGGGAGGATGTGTGTTATCAGTGTGAGTGTCTGTAGGTGTGCACAATGCCTCCTTTCTTATCTCCTTTAGCATAGGGTTCACTGCACCATAAAGGACAGGAGAAAATGCACAACAGTAGCATTTAAGTTGACTTGAAAACCTCCTTCTTGGGAGGTTTGATTCTGTTTCTGCTACTTGAATTGTGGAGCATTAGGTTTTCAGTGTGCTCATTTTCTATTTGTGAAATGAAGTTGCTTAAACATCCAAGTTTAGAGGGTTAGGGTAAATTGACATGTGGAGTCAGATTCTCTTTTCACTGTTGTTTTCCTTCTTTCTAATTTAACACAAATCCTGGACCTCATTACGTTTTCAAGGAAAAGTGATGAAGAAAAGACATGGGAAGTCATTCCTTTGACTAATCAACTGCAGCCATGATAGCATGTGTGCTGTCTGACCTTCCAAGATGACAGTGATGGGGTTTGGTCTGAAGCCTTCTCCTCCAGGACACAGCGTCTTGTACTCAGCTGTAACACAGCAACACAACACATTAACAAGCAACAATGACACAACAGAAAACCCACAGTCAAGGTGGTTTCACTTCAGGATTTGACAGTAACGTTTTGCTGATGGTGAGATGTTGAGTTAAGTCTCTCTCTGTTGTGCTTTTTCTGATCAGCGATCTCAGATCACAGTGGACCTGACATGACTGCGGCTTCTTAGAATTACAAAGCACAAAGAGAAAGTTTTGTTCTTGTCATATAAGCAAGCATTTCCTCAAGCTGCAAGGGATGAGTCATTCCTTGTAATGTTTTAAAACATCTGTTGGTAATTTCTAGTAAGTTGTACAAAGCTGTCTCATCTTTACCAGTAACAACAATTACAGCAAACACACACTCTTTGCATGTTAGGAGCAGGCAGCATGTAGCCAAATGTTCGCAGCTAACTCGAACCATGGTACAAAACAACTTGTAGAAGGGTTTGACAGGATTGTTGAATCCAGTAAACCCTGAAATGACTTTTCCCGATACTGACATTTAAAATCCATTTAGCGTTTACATCCCTCCTCACTTTGTAGTCAAAAGTCTACTCTCATCTCTACATATCAAGTGATGGAGGACAAAGTTGGGAGAATAAACAATGAGAATAAAACATGTTGGTCTCAAGGAAAAAAAAACACAATCGAACAACAACAATTTGGTCATTCAATAGAACCATTACATTTGTTTAAATATAAGTCAGTGTATTAAGAGTTCCGTGGTTGAGTTGGATTGGTTGAAATATAATCACGTCTATATTGCACAAGTTATCAAACAATAAAAGAGATAGTCCAAAGATACTGTAGTTTTGAGAGTCATTAACGAATACATGCCGTAAGAGAGACCTTTTTTTAAGTTATCAATGTAGTCTGAAATTACAATAAACATTATATTAGGGTGTTTAGGCTCATTTGTAAAGTGTCAAATAAGATAATCATGTTCCCACAGGGAGGGAGGGATCAGTATCTATATATCTTTGCAGTGGCACCTCTGTATATCTTGGCTTGAACTGAAACATAAAAATGAACATACATAAAGCAGGCAAAGTCTAAATAATGATGGGTTGACTCACTTGAGTTGAGAGCGGGGCAGGATTCACACGGGTTCCCCCAGCCCTGACCCAGAGAGCAGCAGCAGGACGCTTTGGAAACACCAACTCCAATCTCATTGGAGCAGTCCAAGCTCTCTGAAGCATCTCCACGGGAACGCACATCCAGGTAGCAGCTTCCAGAACGAGTGTCTGTGACACACACACACACACACACACACACACACACACACACACACACACACACACACACACACACACACACACACACACACACACACACACACACACACACACACACACACACACACACACACACACACACACACACACACACACACACACACACACACACACACAGGTGTTCAGGAATAGACATTGTGTATTGCCCTACTTTAGAATTAGTTGAATGATACGTTGAAATCCAACACCAACAATGTGTGTAGAGAGAACTTGTTGAGTCTAACCTACACAGCCCACCCGGGTGGGGTTGAGCTCAAAGTCTGCAGGACAGTTACAGAGGTAACTTCCAGGGATGTTGACACAGACTCCATTAATGCAGATGGTCGGGTCTGCACATTCATTGATGTCTGAGATAGAAAGACAAAGAAACAGTTTCAACAATTATATCTGAGAGTCTTCAATCGCTGTCAGTAACACGAAGAGGAGCAGGAGTCTGTATACCATGGGAGATGAGAGCTGTTCACTTGTGTTGCTCCACTTATTTTTCAACCATTCAAATCTCCATAGCTTGTTGGGGCATAAACTGAGCTTCATTGTGCCGGCGGTGGGAGTGGTGTCTTACCTGTGCAGTTGCCTCCACTCCTGTCCAGTTCATAGCCAAGACTACAATCACATCTGAACAGTCCTGGAATATTCTGGCAGCGTCCATTGACACAGATGTCAGCAAAGGTACATTCATCTATGTCTGTAAAAGAAAACAGAGAAAGAAAAAGTGATAAAGAGAGAGAGAGAGAGAGAGAGAGAGAGAGAGAGAGAGAGAGAGAGAGAGAGAGAGAGAGAGAGAGAGAGAGAGAGAGAGAGAGAGAGGCCCAGCTGTGAGGGATTAGAGGATCATGGGATCATGGTGGAAAATTGGCAGCCAGCAATAGGAAGTGAAGGCCGCTCACCTCTGCTGAAGAATGACAAATCTGGGGCAAAAAAAATGCCCAGACATATCCAGACAGACGCACACATACACTATCAGAGCAGCAGCCAAGGTTATGAAATTCTGCTCTTCCACATCATTAGACTCTGCATAAGTCATTACTGTCCGGACCTGCCTGAGTTGAGGCAGGGAGGACAGGACAGGTTATTTCAGGATGTTTGACACATCAGCACAAGGAGGTCAGTCTGCTCGTTCAATTGAATCCAGCAATGTCTTATCAGTGGAGGCATGACTCACACACGCTACTTGGCATGAAAGACTCTACAGAAGCTCAGCTCAGGATTTTGGAAAAGATCCCTCCTCAGCTATTTTGGTGAACATGTAATCACCTCGATATTTTATTCTATTCAGTTATAATATCCCTGAAAAGATGTACCTAAATAGGCAAACCTGGATCTAATGTAAGCAAATTATCAAGGTCATGAACCAAGAGAAATGCCTGAAAAGTGCCTGGAGCTTTGTCTCAAACAAAAACTTTGTTTGGTTTACAGACCAGTCTACACAACACATATCATTTCAACCGTGAAAATGACAGGCATTTTCATACAATTCAGACTATATGACCTGGTTCCACTCCATTATGAGTAATGGTAGTAATGTAAGTCTTTACAACGTCTATACTTTCTTAAATGATAGTAAATGTTTGATTCAATGAGTGGAGGAAATGGGGAAAAATAGAGTTCCTTATACCCAGTTCATAGTTTTTCTGTCTCAGGAAAACACAACACTAGCGTAAAGAATAAGAAAGTTGAAATATCTCAAGACAATATTAAAGGTCCCCTATTATACTGTTTTTCATCAATATATTATAGGTCTCAGATATGTACAAAACATGTCTCTGAAGTGTTTGGCTCAAAATACCAAACAGATCATGCATTGTAGCATCCCATAAACCCCTCTGTTTCAGCCCTGTTTCAAAAGGGCTGATTCTCTGTCTGTTACTTTAGATGAAAATAAGGAGCCACTCCCCACGCCCCTCTGAGAGATATTTGGTTAAAAAGAACACAATGGTGCTCTAGGAGGAGATTCAGGTGATAAGGGGGGGGTGGGGTGGTGTTACCTTGGTTGGTGATTGGCTAATGGTTACACAAGCCAAAAAATCGTTATGACATCATAAAGTGGCCAAAATCTGATCAGCTCATTTTCAGACAGGTTTTTATATAAATGGATCAGGACAAAAAGTGAGCGAATCTTTTTTCCTGAAACTTTCAGAATCTCTTTACACAGAGGGGAAACATGTTTATGTATAACAGACATGAAAAAGTGGATTTTGCATAATAGGTGACCTTTAAAGTCTGAGCTAACTTATCCTTGTGTCTATAGTATTAAGAAGACTGAGCCAAGATAGACTATGATTATAAATCCTGTTACTGTATATAAATGTGCTATGAGGTGTAATTGCAATGGCAGTTACCATAATGTTATCTGACAAGAAAATGTTGGCAGCAAAGGTTTTCATAAGCCTGAAATGAAAACCAATTATGAAACCAAAAATGTTTTTGACTGACTGATACATTTTTTGCTAATGTAGGCACTGAAGAAAGCCACATTTGAAAAAGGAAGAAGGCAAATATTGTAAATCCATTGTTGTTGTCAGTCTTTTAGAAATGTTCTCACTACTAAAGCCATTTAAGTCTTGGGTTTATTGTGTGCTTCCCATTTCCAAAATACTATCTCATGAGTCCCATTGAAGGCATCTGTTTGTTTCCCAGACAGAAAAACAGACAGTCATTCACCAGAGTAACACCAGACCAGATTAAATCATAATTTAGGATGTAGGCACCAATTGCGATGTCTGGAACTCAGATAGTCTAGCAGTGTCGTTTTGTCTTACCCTCGCAGGACTTCTGGTCAGGAGTGGGTATGAAGCCCATGTCACATTCACAGCGGTATCCTCCGGGGAGGTTCAGACAGTGGCCGCTCTCACACAGGTTGCCGTTGTCTGCACACTCATCACTGTCTGTAGTGGTGATCAAACACACAGGCCGTAAACACACAATGCACATCTTTTAAAAAACAAAAAATGTGGTTTTGCGTGTGACCTGAGCAGTAGAATCCATCTCCAGAGAATCCCTCCTTGCATGCACAGCGATATGAGCCCATGGTGTTGAGACATTCAGCGTTGTTGTTGCACATGTGTGTCCCGTTGGAGCACTCGTCCAGGTCTGAAACACGACAACGTCCCATCACATGATCAACATAGATACAACTCAAATTGTTGAGGAAAGGATAAGCATTGGGATATTTTCTTACTGTTTACAAAACCCATTCAATGACCAAAAACAAATGCATCTATAGAACATTATTACTTCTCAACCATTTTGTGGCACTCATAAATTAATTGCTAAATCATTGCCACTGACGACATAATAATAAAATAGCTCAGAAATAAAGATTTTTGTCGGCTTGATATTTCCTAAAACAGCTGGGCACTGTCGTTTTTAACAAACCCTGACAGGGGTAAATAGCGCATTTGTAGGGGGAACAACAAATACACATGTATATTCAAATGTAGCACAATACTTAATAATTAGACTTTGGCTACTTGTGAATATGATCACTTCATTGATGGTTTTGGTTATGTCAGACCAATTTTAAGCAAATCTTAAACCCCCCTTATGTTTGTTTGTTGAATGAGACATTTATTTACAAACACGTTTTTCCTCACCTTGATATACTAAAGATTATAAAGAAGACGTGCATCTTGGAAACTGTGGAATTCTCTACACAATAGTTCAAAAGGGTTGTTGAGTTGTCATCTATTATGCATCATGAGGGAAACCACTACATATAAAAAAACGATTTCAATGGACCCATTGAGTGTCGGCCATACCTGTACATTTGACGCCATTACCAATCCATCCTGGAGCACAGTGGCATTTGAAGCCGCCAGCTGTGTTGGTGCAGGTAGCTTGTCTGTCACAGTTATGGGCTCCGATCTCACACTCATTGACGTCTGAGGGGAAACAAAGGAGAAGCCATGTAAAGAGAAATTCTTGTAGACACTGCTCTGATGGTCTGATGATTTGGGTCTGCATTCTCATTCCAGTGGGGTTCTTGGCATTGTGGAGCGAGTTGATGCTTGGTTTGAATCACATAGAGACAGCAGCAGGAGACGACAGGACTAAGTCTTTCTGGGTCACTGTCTTCATCCATGTATTTCAGAGCAGAAGGCACTGGGCACATTCTCATGATCTCTGATACTAATAGCCTTCCTGCAGAGGTTTAATGAGCACACCCAATCCCTGGATTTTCATTGTGCAAGTGTGTCCAGAGAGAAAGGCCAGGAGGGAGAACAATATACCAACGCCAAGGTCTTATTCTGTCAAAACTAGAATTTCTGAGATTTTTGTAGGCAAAAATTTCCATTTTTGCACACAGACACCACACCTCTCACATGAGGCTTTTTTAACAGCCCTCTTTTAATGCTCATGTTTGGTTTGCTCACCATCCCAAGTTTGGACATATAATCTTACTCAAATATCATTTCTATAAAAATGCGATGAAGTAATGTGCCAACTTTACAAATAAACACTCCTTGAAGATAAAGTCATTATAATTACATCAAAACTCTGCCAATGGAGAAAATATCGGGGTACTTAGTCGATAATGTGGTTATAAAAATACCTCCCCAAATTTGATAACCCATTGTATGTGGATTTGGATTCTAATAAATGAACAGCAATTAATGAGAACAATTAAATTGGCTACTATTAAATTCTGTCCTGCCAAAAAAGCTGTTGACATCCTGTAGACTGTAGAGTATAAGCAATAGGCATCTCCATGAAGCAGCTGGCACTGATAAGATGCTGTGAATGAGGCTCATGTTCCTCAGGCAGTTCTGACACGATTGGCTACATGGCCCAATGGAAAAAGCCTGTATGTTGCTACAACAATGAGAACTGCTCATAAGAGCCAAAACAACCCTGAGAAACACCGACCCAAACAATACCTGGCCCTGAGCCTGACTGAGTGTTACAGCTTTGATATAGTGATGTACAAAAATGTAAAAACAAATCTTTTCAAACAAATCTTTTTAGTGGCTGGACCAGGTGAACCTGTTCGAGGGGTCATGGATTCTCAATTTTTCCCACTTGCTATAATGCCTGCTATTAGTGAAGTCGCTCATGTCTGAAGTTGTACATTATGACCGGTACTGCATTTAAGATACGTTTTATGGAATAGGCAGAGCTAGCAGGTATCATATCGAGTGTCACAGAGAAACGGACGTGATATTATAAAAAATATGACGTTTTTTTATAGTTTTCCATGTATCAACTCAAAATAACACATACTGTGAAAAGAGTGGGTCTGCATATCACTACTGTGTGTGTATGCATGTGTGTGTGTTCCTGTACATCAAGGGAATCTATGCTATGAACTCGATCAAGATGTGAGGACTTATCAGCCAGTGAGATACACTCCTCTGAGTGTGTCTGTCTTTGTGAGGGTAGTAATTCAAAACACTGTCAATTAGAGATTAATGCTGCTGGTTTACAGTCTTCCTGAGGAGAGGGTACGGTATATTTACTCTACAGATGATGACAGGCCTTAATGTAAGGGTTTGGAGCAAACGAATCTCCCTGAATTACAGATGGAATTAAACACCATTTCCTTCAAGCCTTTGATGACAGAGAGAGCACCAAACACACACACACACGTTCTCTTGTGGAAATGTAAAATGCAAACAGAGGTTGTTGCATGCGAGAAGCATGTCAGCTGTTACAGCTGGTGTCAAAGAGGAGGCTTGGTTTAACTAGGACTAATGTTTGACAGATGAAGAGCAACAAATTAAAAAGGGATAAAAAGGGATAGCAGAGAATTACACATCTGCCTACCTGGCTGTCCAACTGTCTCCTAGTTTGCATACCTGCCTGATTGCCTGTCTGTTTGCATCTTTGTCTGCCTGCCTGTCTCGGTAGTAGCAATGGGATAGGCAGGTTTTATATCAGATCATGTGTGGTCATGTTTCTTTCAAATGTAAAGCACATTGAGTTTCTTTGCAAGGATATGTCTTATGCCTGCTAGGATTGGTGCCTTCTTGACAACCCAAGACATAGCTACAAACCTAAATATCTGCCGATCCAAGTAATATTAAGCATCTTGAATATCCACCGTTTTCATCTTCTCCTTTTGTCTTTTTATAAACAAGCATCATATGAGATTGTGTCACTTTTGAATACATCTGTAGCCACAACACAATTAAGAGATAATTGTACAACTTATAAGCAGTGTAACTATATTACGAGTAGAGAAGGGTCATTTAGTTAGCAAGCTAACTCAGAAATGTCATTTAAACAACAATATAGACGGCTAACATTAGCCACCATAAACTACTGATCATACCAGACTAATTAAGACTGTAGAATAAAACCCCCTGACTGTGTTGAGTTTAATAAAGTTGTATTTTATTGCCTTTTTTTGTTGCATAGCCTTCCTTTAGTTGCTAACATTTTTGCACAGTTTTGTCATGATGCTTAAAGCCTTAACCCTGATCCTCTCTAGCCCTGTAAACTCCCCCAGAACATCTCCACCCAGTGCTAACATTTCAGTACACACGCAAGGCACTAAAGTACTCAAATGTACAAACAAATACCCACACCCTGCCCACTCAGGGTTTTGGATTAAAAAAGGGAAACCATTCTTATGGGAGACTCATCATCAGCTGGATCAGGACTGGCCTCATTAAAACTCACACAGGAAGATGCATGCCAGCCTCGCCCCATAGGGCATACTGACAATGTCAACCAATTCATTTTGCATTTTTGTTAGAACATACCGGAGGGGGATTCTCTCCAAAAAGTGTAGCATGTTTGTTTCCTTGTCTAAAACAAGACATCCTGCCTGCCTGTGAGGAATTAGTGTCTTGATTCTTTGGTATTTTGGGGCTGAAATTCCAAACCTGTGAATCAGAAGTAGCTGCAGCACCAGCTTTCTCAAAACAAGGAAAACCCTGTATGGTGATTTTAATGGGATTAGAATGAGCAAGAGTGTGTGCGAGTGAGGGAGTGAGTTTGAATCATACTTCAGACAGATCTGTTTATTTGCGTCTGAAGGAAGACGTGCTTCTGCTGACTCATTTCCATCATGGCGACGAGGCCAGATAAGGTCACTGACCAAGTTCTCCAAACTTTTAAGTGAGCATGTAAATCAGACTTAACTCTGACTGAACGAGGAGTAAGTCCAAACTAGCAAAGACTCTACCAGCCGTAAGGACTTTGTATTTATGTGTTCTGGAGGCCTTTCCAGGGATTACGTGCTGCAAAACTCTTCCAACAATCACGTAATGTTTAACTGAACTTAATGAAGGGGCAACTTAAGAATAAACAAAGATGCAATGTGATGCATGCTTCGGACACAAGATAGTGATCTCACTGCTCCTGCTCCTGAAGCTGATGCATGTGAGTGTGCGTGAACATGTTTGTCGTCAAGTCACACAGGAGCTCTCGAATGAAGATGATTAATTTAAGAGCTGTGGTTAGCCAGACAATCACCTTACATCCTCTAATTTCTCACCCTTCTATTTGGCTTGCTTTCACTTCACACACGGGTAGGAATACTTAAATGTGCATTTGTTTCGCTAACCTGTGCAGCCTGTGGTTCCCTTGCGGACCGAGTATCCCGGGTCACAGTGGCAGATGAAGGATCCCTTCGCGTTCTCACAGTTCCCACTCAGGCAGATGTCTGGATTCAGCTCACACTCATCCACATCTAGACAGGGGAGGGAAAATAAGATTGGTTCAGAGACAGAGCAAGAATTTTAAATTGCTGAATATAAAAACAAAAAGGGAAAAGTTCATGGCAATGAATTATCTTTTGTTGGTTCAGGCCTGCCAAACAGGTTTTGGTTAAGCTGTGATGTATGCACATGAGTCACAAAAGAATTACATCATGAAATATATTAAGGCTTTAAAATGCATTTACTTTCAATAAATACACCAATAAGAGAGGATGTGTTTGTGCAGACCCGTTTAGAAGTCCTTACATCATAGATGGCAGGTTTTTGTTTTCTCACTCAGTGGAACCAGACTCCTAAATGTCAAGAATTCCTCCCTGCTCAACCCTACTAACTAGGGATGGGTAACGAGCCCCGGTATTAAAGGGGCCCCGGGGCTGAATTATTAAAGACCGTGGTACCGTTAAACTCCGACGTTATCGGTCTTTTTATCGTTACTGGAGACATTTAAAAAGATATATGTATTATTGCTAAATAAACATTATATTGCAGTCTTAGTGTCGCCAACTCTGTTTCTAACATGCAAAAAGACAAAAAAATTAGTCTATGATGTATTTTCGATCTTTCCAATCCAGACGAGAGATCTCTCTCTCCCGTCTGTGTGCGAGGGGGCGGGGCAGTTACACACACGCAGCTGCTACATGCATGCAACACACACACACACACACACACACACACACACACACACACACACACACACACACACACACACACACACCACACACCACACACACACACACACACACACACACACACACACACACACACACACACACACACACACACACACACACACACACACACACACACACACACACACACACACGGCGGAGATGGCAGAGAGAACTAAGCACTCCAAGGTGTGGTTCAACTTTACCCGTCTCGATGTGGACAATGCTCGTTACCAAAAGTGCAATAAGAGTTTAGCAGGTAAGGGCGGTAACACGAGCAATTTGTCTAAACATCTTGCAAAAGTGCACCACATTAAGACGGAGAAATGCACCGTTTTCGACTGTCTTTCTAGTAGCGCTGTAGCCCCATCCACGAGTAACGTTTCCACGTCAGGTATGTTATGTATGCTAGCACCAGCACACAGAGTTAACTCAATTATACAAACATGGGTTAATGATTAGAGGTAACTGAGTTATTTATTTTTGTTAAAGTTTCAGCTATTCTGTTTACAATTCTGTCATCAGATTATTTATTACGATTTGTTAAATACGATTTTGAATACACTGTTGTTTCTTTTGATGTGAAATATTATTTATTTAATTTAAATAAAAAGCAATGTTCATTTTGTTTACAATTTGTTTAGTTACCTTTTTTTTCTCCAAAAGAACCGATAAGATTACCGTTAAAGGACCGGATCGATAAGCGGTATCGATAAAAGTAGTAGTACCATCCCTACTACTAACACAATGTTCACTGTCTTGTAAATCAACAACAACAACATAACACTTTTCTCTCTCACACACACACTCATATATCTGAGTCATTATGTGTTGTTTTGTTTTGTCTGTCTGACTGGGTGTCTGACTGCCTTTTGTTTTTGTTAAGTTTGTTTTGCTCTGTTCTTCTTTGTAAAGCGACCTTGGGTCTCATGAAAGGCGCTATATAAATCCAAGCTATTATTATTATTATTATTATTAAGTCTTGTTCTCATGACTCATGTCTTGGGTAACCTTTCAAATAAGTTTTTGTAGTATATCTCAGAAAACCCTCTGGATCTTATAAGGGCTGAGCTGCAGACAGGTATACTGCTGCAGTCTTTTGAACAAAAATGTGCATCCATTACCCAGGCAGGTCTTCATATCCTCAGATGACATGAACCCGTCATAGCACAGACACTGGTACGTCCCTGGGGTGTTGGTACACTGGCCTCCATCACAGATGTCTGGGCTCTCCTCACACTCATCAATATCTGGAGGTTGAAAAGGGAGAGGCAAAAAAAAGTAAAGAGAAATGAGAGCAGACAAAGTGCAGAGGACAAAAGAAAAAAGCTCTTAGTAGTATTTATCCAGGATTGAAAGTTGATGTATTATTTACCATACAATTATTTCAAAAAGAACACATTACGATTATATAAAACAATGCTAGGACTTTATTTATCCCGAAGGAAATTATTGTGCCAGAGTAACAAAGATACAATAAACACAGCACCATAATAATAAAACTGTACACTAACAGTGCAGTAAAAAAAAGTGAATTGAATAGCTACAAGAAACATAGACGGTCAAAAAATGTATATAAAAAACTGTAAAGAACTGTACATTGACGAGCAGTATTGAATAGTGCAAAAAAGTAGTGGCAGATACGTAATTGCACGTTATTATTGAACATTATTGTTAATATTGCATATGTTATATAGCAGAGAGTGTTTAGCAGAATACCGAACAATACAATATAAGAATGTTTACTTTGTCACATTATGCTGAGCAATGGTAAAGTATTTTTAGGCTCTTCTTTTGCACAAACTACACTGAAAATACCCATGTGCTGCTTTGATCTATATCTGAATTTATCTCTGGTAATTAAAGGAATATGCATCACAGGAGTCGGTAAATACATACAGGAAAGCCTAATGTAAAGATACAACTTGACTACCCTACGAGGAAGAAATATCATGAATTGATTAATAAGCACTATCGACCATTATTTGACAGCATTTTGGACCTAACAACAAATCAATCATCAGATTTAACCTAACCTTTTTTCTCTGCCATCCAACGTTTGCTTTCTTTGAACATGTGCCAGTCAAATCACAGCAGTGATTCTCTCTCTTTGTTCCTGCTCTTAAATCAGCGCTCTCTGAACCCAGCCTTTGAGTAACTTCTCTTCTACCACATGTGCAATCTTTGGAAAATGTTCTGACAAGTCAAACCTATCACTGTAAGGCAGTTTTCTTTAGTAAAATGTGGTAAAACTAAATGTCAAAGTCAACAAAGTTTAAGTGTGACAGACGGATATGAAGCTACTCACCAGTGCAGGTTCTCAGATCGGGCATCAGGGCGTATCCACTGTGGCAGCTGCACTCATAGCTCCCCTCTGAGTTGGTGCAGAACGTCTCACAGCCACCATTCTCAATCGTACACTCGTCGATGTCTGAGAGGCAGAAAAACACAGGCTGTAACATACCGCTAACATTTATTCTTCAGATAACCACAATGACAACAGAAGGAAATAATCAGTGAAATGTTCGATACCCACCAACACACTCCACTCTGTTCTCGGTGGATTTGTATCCAGTGTCACAGGTGCACTGGTAGCGGCCGATCATATTGACACATTGTCCGTTCCTGCACAGCCTGTCACTCAAGTCACATTCATTGATATCTGTGAAAAAACAATGCAATTGTCTTACATATCGTTTTAAAATCAATAAGGATAACCGACATTTAAAGCTGAGGGCACCAGTATGATGTTTGTGGACATGTAGCTGGAGTAAATTAGGTAAGTCACATACTCCTACATCTCAATCCAGTGCCATTTAAAGTGCCATTGAGCCAGGCACCCATCCATTGCTGTCAGCAATTATTTTCATAATTGAATTTGTTCAGAGGATTCAGTGTTTTATGGTGATAAATAGGACATTTCCAACAAGAAATCTGACATAATTAAGCACACTATGCCCCACCCTATCATTATCACCATTTGAGCACTTGTTACTTCATCAGAGATAATGAAGACCATTGTCTCAGAAGGGAGAAGGGCAGTTTTCAGTAATGCTTTCATTGTTTTTATTACTTTGGGAGGTAATAAAGAAAATAAATGAGTGTGAAGGGCAGTGGTTAAGTATTAAGTCATGGACTGAAATCTTCACACGCTGCATTAGGTCATGAGAATGACACACAGTGAATAATGCATGATCAGCTCAACTCTATAAACTAAACATTGGGGGCTGTGAAACTATAGAAAGCATGGGAAGAGTCTTTTGTTTTTGTAGGAAGAAAGTTCTGTAAACACAATTGGAGTCAAATACTGTAGGTGCTTAATTGACCAAACTGAACTGATACTGAAGGAGCCTGCTTGTTATTCTGCACATTCATTATAATGTAACTTTATAGAAAGTGCAAAAAGCTGCCTATGTTAACACAACAAGATGGCTGAATCTTTGTCAATTATCCAATGAGAGCGAGAAAGAAGGATAATGCACCCAAACTAAACACAACAAATAAATCAGAATAAAGCACAATGTTACATTATTGTAGATTCTACTGGTACCAAAATACAATTAAGGAAATAAGATGACTATTTAAGATATAAATAGAAACATTTGAAAAAAGTTTGGAGAGTTTGCTCGGATCTCCTCTCTGATGACATCATCACTCACCTAGACAGGCTGACCCGTCGGGGGCGATCTCGTGTCCATCGGGGCACAAACACTGGAAGCTGCCCTCCGTGTTCAGACACTCACCACCGCGGCACAGCAGAGGGTTCCTCTCACACTCATCGATGTCTGTGGAAGAACAGCATAAAAAGATTGGAAGAGTTGCTATTTTTTGTTAAAAAAGAATTGTCATCAATGTCTGATGACAAGCAGGAGATATATTTTCCAAAATAGTGAGACTCCAATTTAGGAGAGACTGTGGGAGAACATAGAAGGTATTTTATCGCTGTTTTCTAAAATTGCACAGTGAAAAAATACGAGCAGCAGCTTCAAAGCTGGAAGTGATGTTAAGAACTGCCACTTACAAACAAAAAGCTTTGCTAGCCCACTGAATGCAGCTCTGCAGTTTTTGCCACAGCCTAAAAGTAATTTCTCAGCCAATTTTTGTCTAATTGCAGCTTTAGGCCAACAAAAGTATTGAGACTCTCCATTTTGTGTGTAGTATTTTTCCCAAGAATTAATCAAATGGTCTCAAAGGAAGAACAGAAATAGAGCATTAAGTATTTTCACAGATGGCAGAACATTACGACTTAGAGCTGGATATAAAAAAACAAATTGCTGGGCAGCTGATGGTGTCTCTCAGATGTCATAAAGAACAATTATCTTTTAGGACTTTATGGAGCAGTTTTTCTATTCTCATTCTCTCTCACTTGAGGTCAACTTAAACACACACACACACACACACACACACACACACACACACACACACACACACACACACACACACACACACACACACACACACACACACACACACACACACACACACACACACACACACACACACACGCACTCATATTATATTTCAGATGACATCAGCCGTCTAAACAGTGAGTTCCACGTTCGGCATGTTAGCCTAAGCACCTCATCCAGAGTTTACGGCCCAGGAGGGAGTGTGAGGACAGGGCTGGGTTGTGATTAGAGCAGCGTTAGTGTGGAGGCTCTATAATTGAAGAACTTTAAACTTTAAACTTTAAAGTTCGGCAAACCTCTGGTCTAAGATGCTGCCACTGAGTGTGTGAAAGAATTGTTGACCAAGTTTCTCAATCACGTTCTCAAAGACTAAATGATTTCATTTTAAAGAGAGCTGTCTCTGGATGTAACTGTACCAAATAATCTAATGCTGAAGGTTCAATGCATGTGTTTTAAGTGTGTTGTTGTGTGAGGATTCGACACTCACCCATGCAGTTTTTCATCATCATAAAGCCACTTTCGTATCCTTCGAAGCACTCGCATTCAAAATCTCCGGCTGTGTTTATACACCTGCCCTGCCCACACAAGTCCACAGAGATGCGGCACTCGTCGATGTCTAAAGGAAAGGAAGGATCAAAAAACATCTGTTTAAAACAGCACAAACATTCACGCATGCAGTGAGCCCCTGTATCTTTTTTAAAATAGAAGGATACCATTAAAGAAACCTTATTTGTTGCCGTGAAACATGAGATTTCACTCTCAGTAACAAATTAATTGAACACAGAAGAGAGGGACTGATAAGATCCCTAGCAAAATCATTGAGGCTAAAATACATATTATAATGTAAGGCAGACAAAGCATTAAATATTTGGACATCATTTACTACATGAAAGAAAGGCTATAAAAGGACATTAAAGGGGAAGATGATTTAGACAGACTTAGCTCTTCAAGCAGATTCTTCTAGAACTAAAACCATGATTCCCCAATGTAATCCACATTGTGAAACACTTAACACAAAGACTGGGATCTCATTCATATGAGGTTAAAAGGTCCCAGATATAATTTACTTACTAAGAGCCTATAAATGATTTAAGAATAAAGCCAATGAACTGGCGTTTAAATCTAACATGATGTGTTCACATTTAAGCAGAGCACATATGCAGCTAACCAGACTACAGGGACCCGCTCCAACAAGTCAAAGGAAGCCAGGCTCCCATTAGACTGAAAGAGCTCAAAGTAGGCCATGGCTTTACACCACTTTACTGTAATTAGTGTTAGCAGAGGGATTCAGAAAGAGTGACTGGTGAAGAATCAAGCAGACAGTGGAGCTGAGATATAAAGCAAATATTCTAGGCCAAAAAATCAGGAACATGTATGTCAGCTCTTAACATATTATCAAGACTGTAGGTGAAGAGCTAATTCATTCAGAGATGTTTTAGGTATTTTAAGATGTTTTAGGAAGATAAATCAATAATCTTTCAAACTATCAATATGATGTTTAGTTTCTAAAATGTCAGAAAATAGTGCAGTAGGCCCGTCACAATCTTCAAGAACCACAGTAGGTAAAATAGTCCTACATTCCATTTACAATGGTATTGAACAGAGTTTTTTTTAGTTTATCAATCTGTTGTTGTTGACTGTATAGGTATTCAGCTGATTGCTATAGTACAACTTACCAGTGCAGTTCCTCTCATCAGAGTCCAGAGCATAGCCGTTATCACAGCGACAACGGAAACTGCCGATGGTGTTTCTACACCTTCCATTTGAGCACAGCGTGTTTATCATTCTGCATTCATTTAAATCTAATGTATAGAGCAGAGAGATAAAGGCAAGTTATAGAGTATTCATGAGACACCACAGGCAGTTGTGCAGTGTGTGGAGGGTACAGTACCTTTGAGGAAGGGTCTGCCGTTGATGAAGTCGCCCCTGTGCGAGAAGCCTGGTCCACGAGGACAGAGCTGGTTGTATTCTGGAGTCCCTTTCTCGGGACACTCGTCACACTCAGGGCCCCAGGCTACACCCACGGAGCAGCAGCAGGCGTCTACTCGCTGCTTACCAGAGATGGGAGCCACACAGCGCTCGTCCTCATGGGTGAGATAACAGTGCTCCATACGCAGGTCTGGAATCATGTTGGATGCATTTCATATAAGAATACGAAGTGGTATTCATTAAACATCTAACACATGATGAAATAAATGATTTGTTTAAAACAATGACTCAAATATCACGGATGCTGATGATGATGACCTAAACTTTTATTTTCATGAACAATGTACGCTAGAGGGGGTAGGACCAGAAACGTGTTTAAGGTTCTTCTTGCCCCTTTTGAACATGACGGAAACTATTAAACTTGTTTTATTTATACCGTGAACGTTTTTTTATTTTGCTTCTCTTTGTTATAATCATTATTATAATTATTATTGTTTGTTTTGTTTCTAACATGTTCAATAAATTGACTAATACAAATCAAATAAAACACATGACATATAAACCGTACAATTATTTCAATACCACTACATGTAGACAAGGTCTGCACAAAATCTGAAAAATCCTGACTTTCCAACATTGTTTTTTCTTTCACAATATATTACTCACAAACCAAGTGCAACCAAGATCTCCTAAATCTGAGTAAATGTTCAAGCAAACAGACGCCGTTGTCATGGAAAATGAGAGTATTATTTTTTTATTATTATTTTGTTGTTTTGTTTCCCATTGTAAAGCGTCCTTGGGTCTCTTGAAAGGCGCTATAAAAATTGAAATTATTATTATTACACGTTTTTTGTTTGCATAAAGTACAAAGAATTTGTAGCATGGCAATTTGAATTTGCCTTGCCTGACATTGAACGTCCTGCAATGTGTCTACTGCTCATATGACATATCACGTATCACTGTAATACACACACACACAACCTACCAATGCACGTCCTGCCGCTGATATCCACAGTCATTCCTGGAGGGCACTGGCAGAAGAAGGAGCCCGGTGTGTTGATGCACTTTCCATTGATACACACTCCGGGAAACACTCGACACTCATCCACATCTGACAGTGAAAACAGAGCCACATCAACAACAGGTTCACTGTTTCTCATTACTCAAGTGAATTGCTGGGTCTACGTAGCAATCAAAGCAGATATTACCTTCACAGATATTTCCTTTGACCCTAGCAAGGCCTTTACCACAGAATGGATCTGAAAAAGAAGGACACACAACACATTGTCAGTCAATGCGGTACACTCAAATGTGCAAAATGGTGCAAAAAGGTCACCTCACCTTTTTCACATTTGGCACACGGGCTGTTCCAGGCTTCTCCCAGTGTGGCGCAGCAGTGGGACTTTAGTGTGGCCCCGTTGATGTTGACCTCACAGCGATTATTGACTATCTTAAGCCAGCAGGTGCTCTTAGTAGTCTCTGTTTATATGAAACAAACCTTTCTAGTTACTCACATTGTGTATGCAGTTGATCACTGAGCAAAAAAAGGGAGAGAAATACTTCATTTTAAAACCAAATCAAACTATTTGTAATACTTGATACTGTTAAATAATGTTGACTTTGAATTAACCAAACTGGGAGTTTCATTCACAATTTTTTTTTATGTTAAATAAATAAAGATTTTAGTACAGTTTTCCTGTAATTATATACAATTTGAACCCTTACCTATACACTCCATCCCAGTGCTGTCCAGTGAACTGCTGGTTGAACACAAACACACAAAGGACCCCAGGCTGTTCTTACAGTCTCCGTTAATACAGGGGTTGGACAGACACTCATCCACATCTGTCGGAAACACAACAACAGCAGATTATTGTAAATCTGATACAACACACAGCACTTTCCGTGATGTAGTTACAACAGAATGACTGAGTCTCTAACCCTCGCAGACGTCTGTTTCGGGATCAAAGACGAATCCTTTGGGACAGTGGCAGGTGAAACTGCCCGGTGTGTTCCTGCACTGACCGTTATCACACAGCTGACGGTTCATCAGACACTCATCAATATCTGAGGAAACAGAGAGACATCATGACACATATCACACTGGCTCTTCATACTGTATCAGGGCTGTATTATTTTATAGAAGACAAGGACATTACAGAGCAGTCAACCTACCGACACAGTTTTTGCCCGTCAGGTCTATTTCAAAGCCTTCATTGCAGGTGCATTTGTATGTCCTCAACATATTCTCACACACTCCATTCTGGCAGATATCAGGGTCGAGGGCACATTCGTTAATATCTGAGAAATCAAAGAATAAACTGTTCAACATCAAAGCAAAGATGAGTAATAACCAAATGTAATTATATATGTAACCATTGCGTTGGTTACCTCTTCCATCGCCGCTGATGCCAGGGCCACTGGGGCACAGAGCCAGGAAATCAGCTGCAACAAAACGCACAAACAGCACAGTTAGGTTGACAAAAAGAAGAATTAAAAGTGTTTGAGAAAATGTCACATTTGCCAAAATCCAAGAATTCTCCAAGCACCACATCTAATACCATGTCATTATCCATTTCTACGCTTTCTCATTTAGCCTGGATGTATATAAAAGCCTTCTCTTTAATGTGGTGCAGCTCTGGCGTCTTTTGATATAGAAACTTTAATTGGCAGGACTAATAAGAAGTCACTGGATGGTGTGTGTGTGTGTGTGTGTGTGTGTGTGTGTGTGTGTGTGTGTGTGTGTGTGTGTGTGTGTGTGTGTGTGTGTGTGTGTGTGTGTGTGTGTGTGTGTGTGTGTGTGTGTGTGTGTGTGTGTGTGTGTGTGTGTGTTTATCAAATCCAAGCTGGTATATCAGAGAAGAGGAAACTTTTTGTTCTGGTCCTCCTGACTTTGACAGGTGTGTTTTAAATTAAACTCAAGCAGTGTGTGTGTGTGTGTGTGTGTGTGTGTGTGTGTGTGTGTGGTGTGTGTGTGTGTGTGTGTGTGTGTGTGTGTGTGTGTGTGTGTGTGTGTGTGTGTGTGTGTGTGTGTGTGTGTGTGTGTGTGTGTGTGTGTGTGTGTGTGTTAGGTGGGTGTTAGGTGCCAGGAGGCGGCTCCATACTGTATGTGTAACGGGTGGAGTGATTTGAAGATCCGTACCAGAGCTTTCTGGTGGGCAGGGTTGGCAGGGCTCTCCGTAGGCGTACTCGATGCTGGCACAGCAGCACTCTGACTTGGTAACAGCTCCAAATAACGGTCTAACACACTGCCCTCGCATGTAGCCACCATAACAAGAACTGCGCATATGTGTATCTGTTTCGGACAGAAAAAGACAAGTGCGTGTGAGAAACAAGGATGATGCAAGAGATCTGGAAAGAGGCAAAGCAAAGCAGAGAGAAATTGAGGCGGGAGTCCACAGCTCTAATAAACAACAACACTGGCAAAACAAACTGTTGATCTCCTTCAGTGATTTGACGCACCCTCCTGTGCTGAAATCATTCTGACGAAGAAAACTCACCCAGGCCAGACCACAGCATTTCAACATTTAACACAATACACAGTGTCATTTGGGGGAAAATAGGAATGTTTAGAAAGAAACATAATCAGGTCTGTTCTACTAGTGCCAGTCCAGGAAATGGGAGCACGAGGAAACAGGAACACATCAACGCTCATTAATGATAGTGAGTGTGTGTTGTATAAGCTGTTGGTAAAGTAAATTATAGCGTGATTATACTGTAATTAGGAAACTTTGAGCTACTATGAGCTATCAGTTTCTTAAAAAAGAGGGATAATTTTGACAAAAGCTTGTTCTAATGACCAGTAGTAGAAATTAGTTTTATAAACAGAGAAATAGTTTTAAAAAACAGAAAAGTAAGTTTGTATATTTTCTGTGCAGCACAAGAGAAGAACTTTCCCCGAAGTTTCAGCCAGACTCAAACAGGAGGACACATGCCGGATACTGAAAGAGGGAGTTTGTTTGTCTTGCCTGTAAGTTTACTGTTTGCCATGGTCTCAGAAATGAACACATTCCTGAAAACAAAACATTTACTCACCAACACAGACCCGTCCATCCAGGCCCACTGCCATCCCAGCCATACACTCACAGCGGAAGGAGCCCTCCGTGTTGATGCAGTGGCCGTTCATACACATGCCTGGAGTCTCACACTCATCAATGTCTAGAAACAGATGCAGAAAAAATGACTTCTCTTTACAAAATAAATGGTAAGAGGAAATTCACAATTTCCTGCTTAAGCATTATTAAAGTCCTCAGGTGCTTGATTCATTTAAACAAAGATTGAGCCTGAACGTCTGCACAGTTTCAGTTATATGACCTCAACTAAGAAAACCTTATTTTCTTTCCCCTTGATCCCATCTGCGTATTACAATCATTATCATAATGAGCGTAAACAATGATATTGCATGCACGAATAAGAGTGCGTGTGTTCTGTCTGGGTGTGTTGTGGAACAGACTGCAGACTGTAGATATAAATGATGAGGCCCCGGGGCCCCTTTAGACTACACATTTCATTAATGACTGCATACATCAGGACACTTCACCCACTCCCTACTCTCCTATTTATTTATTCTGCAATGACTTAACCAGGTCAGTGTCTCAGAGATCTAACGTCTGTATCTGAAGCCATGTGGAGCACAATGGCTGCAAAATACTTGTTTTCAATGGAAATGGTTTTGTACTTTTACTGTACATTTCATTAATTTAAACTTTGTTGCATAAGGTTCCACTCATCATTATAATATTTGACAAAATGGTCAATCCAAAACAATTGTGAGGTGACTCACAATTTTGCAATTGAACAAGTTTAAGGAGATCTGTCTGTTAGGATCTAAAAATAGGCGGGGCCCAACAATGCATGTCCAGCTGGCCTGCCGGGACACTGGGGGACTTTTCCAAAGCTTGTAGAGGGGATTTTGGCTTGTTTGCTAAGAGCCACTAACATGCAAGAGAGGTAGCCATCTGCAAGCCTTGTCAAAAGTTGAATAACTTAAAGTATCTTCTAGTGTTGTAGCCTGGTATGTTAGAATTTAGAGGTGTGTTGGTAATAATCTGTGGCTCCTTCTGACAACCTACCTACACACATGCGTCCATTGCCGTCAAGCAAGAATCCAGGTTTGCAGATGCATTTGAAGCTACCATCATCATTGATACACAGTCCATTGAGGCACATGTTCCTGATCAGACACTCGTCCTGGTCTGTGGATAAATAGAAACAAATGAAAATGCAGTGGTTAAAGACCCAATTGGGGTGGGGTCTATTCACAACACATTTGCACCAAGCTCTATAATTATGGATTTTGGAGCACGTTTGACAGTCATGATTTTGAATAAACTCTATTCCTATAACCTAACTCTCAAGTGTAAATAATATAATCTGACTAGAGATTTGACTAGTGTGTATAGCTGTTCCTAAAGCCACAGTGGAAAGCTGGTGAAATCTGGGATACCGCAGCACATTTTCAGCTTTTGGAAGCAATTTATAAATTAAGTTCCTAAGCTATTTGATCATCCATGGCTAAAGCAAGTTTGCAAGATTTGCAAGACTTAACAGCAAACTCAAATTAATGGAAACGAATAGATGCCTGCATGGTAAGCAAGAATAAATAAAACTAACATATGAATAATATGGAAAAAGGTTGGTAGTAATATAAAATGATCATATTTTGTAGTTAATGGGCATACACACATAAAAGCAATACCGTGATAATTTAAGATGCTGTCTATTACGTCCATGCCTCCTACAGGCATTGGTATTAAAACCACCCATAACAAATCCACGGTCCATTAAATGTAACCATTACATAATACTGTATTAATTACAGAAAAGTACCCGTGTCTAAAATCCATAAATGTGATGTCAGTACTTGACAGACCTTGACAGTTTTTGCCGTCAGATGTAATCTCAAATCCAGCATTGCAGACACAATGGAAGCTGCCCACAGTGTTCACACAGCGGCCGTTATTGCAGATGCGACCGTTAGCAACACACTCATCCAGATCTGGCAGAAACAAACAGAGTGTATAGTTAACACATACATCTTCGTGATTTGGCATGCACATGTGTTTGTGTGTGTGTGTTGTGTGTGTGTGTGTGTGTGTGTGTGGTGCGTGTGTGTGTGTGTGTGTGTTTGTGTGTGTGTGTGTGTGTGTGTGTGTGTGTTTGTGCGTGTGTGTGTGTGTGTGTCTGTGTGTGTGTGGTGTGTGTGTGTGTGTGTGTGTGTGTGTGTGTGTGTGTGTGTGTGTGTGTGTGTGTGTGTGTGTGTGTGTTACCTCTGCACTCTGTCCTGGTTGCAGTAGTCTGGAATCCAGCAGGACACTGACAGATGTAAGACCCTGGGGTGTTCACACACTCTCCGTGTGCACATGGGCTTCTCTCACATTCGTCATCATCTGGAGAAAAAACATAAAGCTCATAAACCTTCTTCACCTTCATGTTCCTCCAGTTTAGAAACGTGTTCCCTATTCTATCAGGAACTTACCCAAGCACTCTCCTCTTCCATCCAACCTGAAGCCCATGTTGCACTCACAACGATATCCAATGCTCGGCATGGGGATGCACCTGCCATTCAGGCAGAGGTTACGGAAGGCCTGACACATGTTGGTGATGTTCTGCGTGAGGATAATCCCGGATCCTGATAGAATAATTCACACAAAAATGTTACCAAAAAAAACATACCAAAGTGTTTGCGTTAGTTGGTTTAGCTTTTTTTCGTCATATATTCATTTTGAAGGAGCTTAGGTAATTATAAAAGTATTAAAGAATGATGTAACACATCAAAATTAATGGTACCCATAAGCAAATCAATATCAATCTGATTGGGGAAAGAAAGTTCTAAGTTGTTTGATCTTCTTAAGAAATGCCCAAACTGTGCCAAAATGCCTTGCAAAATGGTTTTGAAGGAAATGTTATTGCGGAAGATTAACCAAAAATAAACTCTATTCGTTTAGATAATCCTTTTCTGCACATATTAAATCCATGTATTTGCTGCAATACCCAGAGGTTATAAGTAGCAGTGAATGTTTTCCATCATTGAAATATACTTGATAGCTAGAGTGTTGTGCATGCTCAAAACTGGAACACACAATAACAAAAGATCAGTTTGAGGTTGAGTATTGCACATCCATTGATTAGGACCAGAATAATAAACTATCTATGCACACATACACTTTTAAGACATGCTGTGAATGTGAATCAAACAAAAGACAGCAGAACCATACCTGGTCGAGGCTGTAAAGGTAGTTGTCCTGGAAATGGGAATTGTCCTGGGATCACGGGTACCTGGCCAGGATTTTGACCAGGATACAGGGGTAACTGGCCAGGATTTTGACCAGGATACAGGGGTAACTGGCCAGGATTTTGACCAGGATATGGAAGTGGGTAGATGGCAGGGAGGTCGGGACTCCCTGGGACACGACCAGGAACCACTCCATTGTTCCCATCAGGTATCTGGATGCACAGTTTCTGGTACTCTTCTAAAATGACGAAAACCAATAGGAGGTAAGCTCCGTGTTGAGACATGGAGACAGATAGCTGAGAACAAGACATTTAAAGCATTGTGATGGTAAATGGCCCCACCTGATCCACGAAAGGGACACATTTCCGGGGAGGATCCGTCAGACCAACAGCGTCCACTATCACAGCAGCACTGCATTTTGGTCAACAGCTGCGAGTTTTGGTTGGCGCAGCGCCCATTCAGCACGCTAGCGTAGCAGTACCCTCCACGAGAATCTGTGGGAAATAGCACAGCATGAAGTTAAACTAACCATGATGTATGGAATATGGCATGTGTTGTCTGCATGTTGAGCAAATTGGCAGGAGAACAATCAAAAGCAGTTGCTTCAGATTTTCCATCATTTGGACGATGGAAGCCATTTCCAATAGTCATCAATTCCTATTTATGAGAACCTTTCCTACATCCTGCAGTTTCTGGCACTGTGCAGCAGCATGACTAACACTCAGGTTCCCCATTAACATAAATATATCATGTCGTGTTTCACACCCAACCCATCCAGCGCATTCACATGGAGAAACTGACTGCCTATACCATTGATTGCTTGGTTAACTTCGACAAGATGACAGGCAAGCAAAGTGGCTGGAAGAAAAACAGTTGGGCCCTGTCAGGGTCGGAGTGGACTGTGCTGCATGGGAAACAGACTCAAATGTTTGGTACAACAGTTTTCTGGAGCAATAGACTCAGACATTCCTTCCTCACAAACATCCTCTCCTCGGGGGGTAATGTGAGCGAGTGTTTGCATAATATGTTTGTGTGTGAATCCAAGTGTGTATGCATGCGCATGTGAGTCTGTGCGTGCATATCTAATGGACTATTCTGACTCAAATTCCTCCGTAAAGTAGGTCTGTTTTTGGTCAAACTGAGCTGAACTTGAGAGCTTTGCAGCCTTTTTTGGTGATTATGTGTGCATGTGTGTGTGATACACACTCTTCACTGTTCACACAGTCTGACAGACACAAGCATATTCTACTTCTTCCAACTGTGTTGTCAAAAATCAAAGTCAGAGGAGTTTACCTCACTCTTCATGTGTCCTCCTCAGTTTAAAGAGAATATAGCTCATTGTTGTGAAGCTAGAAACAAGTGACTACTGACCTAAATCCTACCAGCTGGAACGTTGGATTGTTTTCAGCTCTTTCTGCTCTTAGTCACAGGCATGAAGGGAGAAGAACCAAAATGGGGTGGAAAAAGGAAAAAAGAAAGAGGCGGCCCCTTTTTCACTCAACTTCTTTGTCTCAAATTTCATCTACCCTAGTAACAATGAACCAAAGCAAATACAATGAAGTTGATTATACTTTACAGAGGTGTGACAGCTAGCGTGACAGATGGCTCACCTATACACTTGGATCCATCCAAAGATGTGTAATATCCCTGGGGACACTTACAGATGTAGCTGCCAACAGTATTAGAGCATTCACCTACACCACAAAGACCTTGGATGTTTGAACACTCGTCCAGATCTGCAGAGAGCGGAGGAGAAGACAAAAAACGATCAAGTATTTTTTCCAAACATTTGAGATTGCTTCCTGTTTGTTAAAAACTGCACAGAAATCCTAACTGTTGGGGAAAGCGATTAAACTGAAATATGAATGTCTTCAAGAGTGACTAAAACACATGTTGGCAATGACAATGGAAATAAGGCATTGTAACAGGATATTAAATCCAGGGGCCTCTGTAGCTGCTCTTCTGTTAGCACCATTGCTCAAAGTCTGTTAAGGAACTGTAACGTAGACCTGTTTAAAATGTCTTATACAAAGTCAAGAAGTTTTCCACCAATTATTTCTGGCCATAAAGTAGCACATTAGCCTCAATAAGCCACTGGGCATAACAGACCAAGTAAGGTTGTAGCAGCAAATCCCCTAAGTGCATTGAATTTAGCAATGGTGCATTTTACTGCTCCTTGATTCAGCTATTTGTGTGTCTTTCAGAGTTAACATAGTCTCTCTTTACACATGTACACAAGGGGAAAGCCTCTTCTACGCATCACAATTAAGTATTAAACAGGATTACTGGGAGAAAGCTGAGTGCTGCTTTGGTTTAATTAAACCTGTTTCAAGGGAAGGGCAAAGTGGCATATGTGTGGTCTTTCCCCACAAAGTAATAATCAGAATACCACAACTGAGGTAAAGTTAACCATAAATAGACGGATATGGCTTTTAACTCTACTTTCACATTGTTCATTAAAAACTTTTAAAATCATTGATTCCACCCTACTCTGTAATTCGAGTTTACACTGAAAGTCATACATTTCGCAGTTTAATGTGATGGCTGTTAATTCTTACCATCACATTTCTGTGAGACCTCGTTGAACTTGTGCCCAGCGGGGCATTTACATTCAAAGGATCCCACTGTGTTGATACAGTTTCCTCCTTGACAGAGGCCAGGGATGGCCTGGCACTCATCCACATCTGTACATACAAAGCATACAATTATTTCACACTCTAACACACACACATGGGATCACAGACTCCTGTAATGTACAAAAAAAGGAAAATGACACAGAGATGGAAATGCAATTCAGTACAGGGGCAGGAGAGCAATTTGAACCTAGAAATCTGCACATGACTGGATAAGCATGGATTTAAATTGGGTCTGTTTTAACAGTCTGGCTCTGACTTTCCTGCGATCAACAGAGTGACAAGGGAAAAGAAAAGGGAGAGAGAAGAATGTCTCCTGCAGGAGGAACCGAAATTAAAGCCAAGTCGACCAAGGAAGAGATGGAAATACAGAAAGGAAAGGTCTAACGTCAAACAGAAGGTTATAGTCGTGATCATACACAATGACGTTTGTGTATGAAGATTTGTTTCATGAGGGTCGATATGTAGTCATCAGAGAATTGAGCACTAGGTTTTGGGAACTTTTGGGAAAAACTTGTGACTGATTTGATGATCAAATTAAATGAAATTAATGTATTTGACAGATAAAAATGTGGGTCTCAGGCTAGAAAGCCCCAGGAGGCTGTGACCTGATGCAGTCAGAGCGCTGCATGTTCCTCTGGGTTCTGGCTCCGATCCGCCTCCCCTGCAGAGGTTCTGCTGTTGTTGGGTCTGAGGCAGACAGGCAGAGGGCCGTCTTACCAGGAATGAGCTCTCCCACGTGGCACCGCCACTGACCCGTGTTACTGACTCTGACAGTCCCGCCACAGTGTGTGTTTGCGGGCATTCCATACACATGTGGGAGGCACTGCCACCCACCCCAATTTAACCCAATTAGAACTAATCCTCTGGAGAGGGGATGATGGGTAGAGATGAGGGAACGACAGAGGAAGAGGGGTGAAGGCAGACAAGGAGGGGGAAGGAGTTAAAGCGAGCAAATAGAAGGATAGAAGCAGCACTTTTCTCGCTGAAGGAGAGAGGAGGGAGGGTGACAGAGAAAAACACAGACAGAAAACAGAAAAAAAGACAGAGAATCTGTGGAACAGACTTTACCTTGGCACGCCCCGGAGCGGTGATTTGGTATGAACCCTCTTCGACAGGGGTGAGGCTGGGCAGGGCACATCTCGCAGGGGTGACCCCACGCCCGTCCCACTGTGGCGCAGCACAAAGTCTTTGTGCACACAATGCCTGTGAGCTGGCCCTGGCACATCTGGTTGTGCACCGAGGCGAAGCACGGCCCGGTGCGGTAATCTACAAAGCCAAAGCAGGAGATTGTGTTGGAAACTTTACTTTGTTTCTCCATTTTGAGTACAAACACAATGCTAAATTGCAAATATGATAGCCGTTCCAGCACCTATCAATCACTTCTATTGGTGGAAGTCCTTTAGATTTAAAACTAGTTTTAAACAAAGCATTTGTGAAACATTTTATCCAAAACTGTGAAAAGAGAGCTAAAGCCAAAGTTGATAAAACCTCAAACATTCACTGTGAGTTAAACACTTTATGGCTTAAACAAACAGAAAGGTTTAATCTGAATGAAATGCAGCTTGTCTACGACTCACTCAATTTATGAGTGATGCCAGAATGGACAGTAACACACACCATAAAGAAAGCATTGTCTTTTCCTGGCATTTTAATCGGTCTGGCTCTCAGGTGCATTGTCATTTATATGTGTATGTGTGTGTGTGTGTGTGTGTGTGTGTGTGTGTGTGTGTGTGTGTGTGTGTGTGTGTGGTGTGTGTGTGGTGTGTGTGTGTGTGTGTGTGTGTGTGTGTGTGTGTGTGTGTGTGTGTGTGTGTGTGTGTGTGATAGAGAAAAGCAGAGATAGGGAAAGGGTCTGGAAAACCTTTTAAAGTTGTGTGGGGGCGGCTGTGGAAAGTAATTGAAACGAGCTAGAATAAGCAAAGAGACACAGACAATAAAAAATCTGTCTGGTGCACATATTGTATGATCATCGGTTCTTCAGTAACATGTATTGTGTTTTAAGGTAATATGACTCATTAACCTTGTAGTGTGCTGTTTTCTATCTTTTATTATTATTCACAATCGATGGAATAGGTCATCATCCCTAAGGCCGGCAGAGGCTGGGCGTGTCTGTGAAACACAGTAGGTGATTTCCCCACAGCTACAGCAGCCTAGAGTTAAAACTAAACAGCTTAAATAAATATGAGCTCAAAAGTGTGAAGAAAGTCCCTCCTTCGAGATTTCTTCACCTCTCCTCAAAATGGTTTAATATTCATTCCCTTGATCCCACTGCTTGCATGCATCCACCTTCCACTCCACTCTCTCCAAACACCACTCCTTAGTTGCATACTCCCCACTGATATCAAAAGATCACTGGAACTAATCAGGTGAAGAATTGTAAGATGGCGAAACAGAGATAGGGACGGAGAGAAAGAAAGGGTGAAAAACTCATCCCTCCCAAAAGAATCTGGCCCAGATCCAAAAGCAAAAATCATTTCCACATTTCACGGCAGACAACAGACAGCGAGAGGAAAGAGGGAGACCGGTTCCAACAGCGCAGTCGTTTAAAACAAACGAGACATTGTGCGTTTCCCGTGCGGACCGGGGCCCAGCCCAGACCCGTCACGTGCCTCCACGGTCTCTCCGCCTCTGGCTCCAGCGCTGTGTGAAACAGAACTGGGTCATCTCTCCCTCTCTCTCACTCCCTCCTGCTCAGCCTCTACAGGATACCAAATGCTGTTGATTCTTTGTCTCCATCCACCCAGCGGGAGAAATGAATTAAGGACATTTACTCAAGTACAGTTTTTTTTGTATTTATTTGAGTGTTTCCATTTTGGGAAACCTCTTTGTTACAACATTTCAGATGGAAACTTTGTACTTCTGAATCACCTATATAGTTTGAGAGCTAGCTAGAAGTGAGTTATTGTTATTTTGAAGATTTAGTTGCATGCTAAACACAAGATCAAGTCTGATAATATGATGCATTGTAACATATATATATATAAAGAACTCACACGACTTGAGCTCAAAACAACACCACATGTTTTTCTTAGATTTTTTAGACCAGACAAAATCCAAAAAGACTTGGAACTTGACTCTGCCCTTTACACAAATAACTCTAGACTTCACTTGGACTTGGACGTTTTTTGACTTGGTCGCAGGACCTATAGTGGAATATTTTAACTGAAGTAAGGGATCTGAGTACTTATTCAACTGTTGCTTTAAACGACATTCAGCTTTAAGACAAATAAACCCAACCAGTTGCCAGGTAACTACTTAAAGCCTACATTACGTACCTTACCTACAACAACAACGCTGTACACCTTATATAGGAAAAAGCAATGACAGGAGCTACGGAAAGTTTTTACATGGCGCCCGTATAAGGTGAGTACAGCAGACAGAGTAAATAACTCAGGTTTATCTTTTCCTCAGAATAAAGTTTATATGTCATTACTTTCAAGCTGCCACACATAATCCATATGACATAATACCTGCTCATTACGGAGGAGCGCAAACACTAAAAAACTAAAAGATCTGAGCATGAAATAGAGCAAAGACAAGCGCAGCACTTAAACAGTCAGCTGACGTAAACAGGGAGAGGCGGACAGCTGTTGGAAGAAAGTGGTGTCATTTCATCTGTCATCTTACTGTCTCTCTGTGAACTGCATACAGCTGGGGGATCCACCCATGTCCTGTACATCTGGGAGCAATCACATGTGTTCACACACAAATGCACTCTAACACACACACACAGAATTTCAGCCAATGTCCCAGCCCCTCACCAGCAGTCTAGCCAGAGATGATCTCAAAACAGACCAAAACTTACACAAATGCTTCACTTGTTTTTGCTGCTTTCTGGTAGCTGCTTCAAAAAACATGCATCTGACGGAGGGCGGATAGTTTGTTTTGACTCTCATTAGCAGGCTTGTCTGTGCAGAGGTTCAGTCCCTTTTGGAAACACAATTGAAATGCTGGACTCCTCAATAACCAGTGAGTTTGTGCACAACAACAGCCTCGATGTGAAAAGGAGGGAAGCCGTCGGGAAGAGGGTCAAAAGGGTTTCCTGGATTAACTCTAAAATGTTTGGACACTTCTTCTGGCAGATGGTCCTTACATGCCTGAGCATGTGCGTAATTTGTGCAAATGCACCCGTACGTTTGTGTATGGTTCCATGCATGGGTTAAAGGGTCTAATATCTGGGTGGGGCCTTCCTACTTGGCCCGTCAGCAGATTTCTCCATCCTCTTAGGACTTACAAGTCGAGCATGCACACATATGCACACACTTGCATACACACACTCAGTTAAGTTGTGGGATAGTTATCTTCTGAGGTTTGCACTCGGCTAGAAGAGAGTGATGGGGTAAGTCAGTGATGCATTAAGAGGCAAGAGAGCCTACTGACTGTGTGTAAATCACGTATTGCCATGTTTAGTGCAAATCTTTCACCATCATCCCAACTGATTTCAATGGAGTCACAACGAAAGCTCGACCTTACAACTTCATAGCTACATATTTGTTCAGCAGGAGCAAAAATTCCTGCGTGCAATCAGCTGCAGCGTGGCTGGATCTCACCAATCCCACATTCCAACCTAAATCACATTTGTAACCAACAAAAAGCGCGTTGATATCCCAGGCTGCATTTTCACTGCAGTCAGCTGTGCCTGGTGGAGGGGCCGCTGGCCAGCAGATCACCAGCCACTTGGTAGCACACAGCTCTGCAGTGGTGGTGTGTTAATGTCGAGCCCTGATTGCTCCAGGATCTTTCCACATCCAAAGAACCCCCTGAGTCCTGAGTCCAGCTACCTCTCCCCTGGTCAGAGCATGTGTTTGTTGAAAACCTTGTGTTCTTGCTAAAGTGATAAGATCAAGCCATAATTGAGGCACTGTTCTGTAAATTGCATTAACAACAGTGTGGGGTTGTGCATGTGCTCATGTTTGTGTGAGAGCACAATGGCTTTCCCTTGGGAGGTGGTGATGGATACTAGCCAAGGAAATTCCAGTGAAAGTAACTTAACCCAAAACATGACTGTAAACGTTGGCCTACTTTCCTTACCTCTATTAGTACAACCAAATGCAAGATGAAGGACCAAATAACTGATCAATTGACAGGGCAGAAAATATTATAATGTTCGATTAGTACGATGACAATATGAGGCATGTTTTCTAAATAAGAGTACCAACATATTGTTTTTGAAAACATTTTGGTTCCAATATTCTATAGGTATTGCGATACTAGAGTTATAGTGAATTATTATGGCCACGACAAAAGGTAAGCCTGTTTTACTATGAAGTCCTTATCAGCAAACGTAAAAGTAAATACCAGTGGAAAATCAACATTTTAAAACTAGATGGGGTTCAATCTTCTTTCCATTCAACCAGAAACCAAAACAAAAGACACCAACAGCAGAGTGTTTAAGAGGTTCCTTGTAAACATCTACAAGATACTGTGTGCTTGATTTGATTCTCACAAACCCTTTGGCCAAGCTTCCACAGGAAAGGGTGAAAAGCAAAGTCACAGCATGTACAAGTGTGCTTCAGCAGATAAGCGCTGGCGCTAACCCACCAGACAACATGATAGTGTCCTATTAGTTGCAAGATTGAAGAAAGCACTAAAGTAAAAAAAGGACCAATCCACACCGAACTGACAGGCCCCTCAAGCATGGCCTCGTTAAAAGGGATGTTACTAATTAGGAGCTCTGCTGCTAATCCAAATATTAGCTTTACAAGGTCACCCCTTTGACCTTTTCAGGTCATCACCACCACAGACCCCCAGCACATACATAAACTGCATACACATTTGACTGCACATGCACAAGTTTCACTCACAAAGTGCAAAGAGCAGGCTGCTCTCGGTTTGCATGTGCTTGTATACCTTGAATCTTTTGTTCACATGTGCCAGAGAGCAACCACAGGAGGTTGGGAGGTCTTCAGCTAACAAAGACATCACGTTCCCCTGGGTTGTGCTTCAGAGCAGATGTGGAAAAATTGGTCATTTGGTAGACCAAGCTTGACATGCAAATCTTCCACAACAAACCACATCCATGGAGCCGGTGGCATGACTAAGCAGGAATTGTCTTTCGTCACAAAAAACCACAGCCATTCAGCACAGAGTCATATTTTCACAGAAGCAGCACATAATACGCTTTGAAAACCACTTCCACAGTTGTAAGTAGTGAACGTAGAGTAAAGAGACTGCATGTGTGATGTAAGATGTTAGTGTGGCGTTCCTTACCTCTCTCACACTGAGCCCCGGTGAAGCCGTAGGTACACACGCATTTGTTGGGGGCCACACACCTTCCTCCATTAAGGCAGCCATTCTCACAAACCGCTGGAGAAGAAAAGAGAGAAAAACAATCTCTGTGACCTCACAAAACACATTTTAGACCATTCCTCAAGTATTCATATGGTATTTATGATAATTTCACTCAAATGAAATGAGTACAAAATAATGACGTGATGACATTTTGGAGACGTATTTTTCATCATCAATTATCTTGGTAAGTACAAAGTTATTATAACTTATAGGAAGGATGGCCAAAACTACAACAAGCTAGCAGCTCTGAGGGGCTGATCTTTGGCCGGCCAGCTTGAGCTGAATGTTTACTATGTTTAATTATAGCGCTTTCACAGGAACATGCAAACAATCACAAAGTAAAGGCTCAGGGTTCAGCTTGATAGCATGCTAACATTTGCTAATTAGCAATAAAAACAAGCTAAAAAATGATCCTTACGTTGCCCACAGTGGTTCCCCACGTAGCCTTTCTGACACTGGCAGTTGTCCTCAGCACATGTTCCCCCGTTCATACACCGAATGTTACAGTTCTGGACTGTGGGCACAACAACAGAATTACACACAAACAGACACACAGGGTTATGTTAAGAGTTAAATTCAGAGTACACAAACATACGCTGCATATTGGATTTACAACATAAACATAATCCACTCTGAACTCTTAAAGTCATGCTGGGATATCATTTCATAGAAATTTATGGTGTGCAAACAGATGAGCACATTGGGTTGAAGCGCTGTGAGCTGCAAGAAGAGCAACAATGAGGAGATGTTGACTATGGACCTCTTCCAAAGCACACACACACCCAAACGACTCACACACACACAAACAACCTACAGTACGAAATTGACCGGTATTTTCAAGAACGTGATTGCAACATAAAGTATATCGATTGCTTAAAGCAGTTTCAAGGTTATTTTTTCAGGAAGTTTTTGGCTTAGTATCTCATATTTATATACCATGCTAGTTAGTGCTCATTACTCCTGATGAGGAGATGGAAAGGTAGGAAAAAAATGCAAAAGCCATAGTGCGGTTTGAACTACAGGAATCTGAGCCAATTAACAATCTTTTTCATATCCTACAGAGGAAAGCTACATCTACGACTGCATGGTTTTCATCATCCGTCAGTGCTTGTCACTATTGTTCCTGCAATAAATGTTTTTCTTCAGATTAAAACTCCTTTTAAAAAAAGCAAAAAGCCAGGGAGGTAGTAAACGCCGTACTTTCCAAGAAACGCTTACTTCTGACATACACTCCTATTTACATAAATCATCAACCAAGTCAAATACCAGTTAACTCCCTCATCTATGTACACTATATTATAAACCCATCAAGCAAGCTTCAAAAGAGTTCACTCCTTGGGAAAATGGACGTGCAGATTAATGACCTGACTTGGATCCACAGGCTGGGGAGATCTGGCCGGTGGGGCAGGTGCACATGTTGGGTCTGGAGCAGAAACCGTCTCCACATGAACTTCGGCAGATCGCTGCAAAGAGGAACATGTCACTTGGTCAAAAAACTTAAAAAAACATCCTTTGTCAGGTACAATATTAATCAGCAGTCCAATGCTCACTTTATAGTGCCACGATGTGTCTTGAGAAATGCTATGTTGTGTATCTGTTGCTTACTGAACTCTAATGTATAATATTTTAAAACTCATACAGTCCAAATATGACCCAAACTTCCTTTTAAACGCCATCATTGCCATGCTAAAGAAGCCCACTTGGTTGCTAATAATATGTTCCAGTGTGTGTTTTGAGTTGGCTAGAGGTTTTTCGCTCAGTTGTTCTTTTTCCCACTAACTAATGTTGGCATGGTCCCCCGCCCCTCTCTCCCATCAGGTAGAGTCCAGCGACTGACCCCTGTTCCCTGAACCCCACTGCTAAACAATGTCATTAGAGCCGCAACAGGCATTTGTCCAGCCGACCAGCCAGACTGCAATCACACAAATCTACAGCCTCTCAGACTTTCCTGTCTACCAGGGGGAGAGAGGGGGAGAGGGAGAGAAAAGAAACAACCACTGCCAGAATACTAGGGGAAATGGACCAAAATTAATAACCAAATTCCCATTTATTTTATGTCATGTTAAGAGCTCTGTTAGCAACATTAACTCATACTGATATACATTTATTGGGTGATTAAATAGCAATATTTGAATAGAAATCTGTGAAGTGTTGGCAGTCCGTTTTTGAAATCACTGAATAAGTGCAATAAAAGGCAACATTAAATACTAGGAATAATAGTGCATTTGTTTCCTGATATAGTCATTTGATACTGTTCAAGAATGAGGACAAATTAATTTCTTATGCTGTCAATCAATAAATATTCAAGACTGGTTTGCACAAGTCAAATTCCTGTTGGATGTTTTCTGCAACAAAGAAGATAGTTTCAGATAATGACACATGCACTCACTTTCCATCCCAATTATATAATACTGTGACTGGATGGCGCCAATAAACACAGCTGGACTCTGGAAACTACCACCAGTGTCAAAGATGAAGAGCTCCAAGTTCTACCTGAAGTGAATTGACAACAGAGAAATGTGTGATACTTACGAACAATGCACTGGTTTCCTCCAGTCAGAGTCTTCCAGCCTGGGCAGCAGTAAGCGTTGTTCCTTGATCCACACACATTAGGTCTGTGGAAAATGCAGGGTAATTAATCCATGTCACACAGTTCAAATCACTCAAATCAAGTTAATTTTATTCATACAGAGCATAATCACATATTTGTTTTCGAGGGCTTTACATTCTGTTCAACATGCAACACTCTCTGTCCTTAGAACCTCGATAACTGATATACCAACTGAAAGATGACAATATTCTGTCCAATTTCTATAATAAGCAAACACACAGCTTCTCCCAAGTTACTGAAATTAAGATTTCACAGCCCTCTAAAAAAGCATGTGTTTTGCTTTTGACGACATAGTATGAAGCCAAACCTACATATGACCCCTCATCATGGGCGTCATAAAAAACTTCATCAAAAGGGATTTTTTTCGCTTCCTTTTTAGTTAGGAGGCATCAGACAGAAACTCAATATCGTTATTGGCACAAATTTGCCAAAAATTCCTGGATCGTATTCTAGAGAAGAATAAGTCTAGACTAGGCAAAATGTAAGCATTCAAACATATTATTAACAAAAGAGGTCATAAGTCAGTATTAGCATCGGATATGACAAACTGGTATTGCTCCATCTTAACTAGCATTTCACAATAAAGCAGTTGAAAGATAAACTAAAGAGTGTTCAAATATCTAGTGACCACTTAGATTCCTCCTGTGATCCCACTGTGGGATCTTGAACCTTAGGTTGGATACCAGTGGATTAAAGCATGTTACAGTATGTTGTGCTAGTGCTACTGCTACTGTCAGACGTGGCCTAGCATGCAGCACTTGGCACTTCCCAATAAAACATTTTTTGTTGATGGATGAGAATATTAGGCTGCACAAGGTGTTGGAAGAAATCTGATGCACCTGTGAAAAAAAGCATTCCATCTGACATGGAAATAAACGCCTGGGCCATCCTGCCACCTACAGGTCTGTGACAGGCCTACATATGTGAATGTGTAACCACCCACTGAGCATGTGTTGACCCGGGGGGTCAGAGTATACTGTACAGTGTAACTCTACACAGAGCTAGGCGGAGAATAATGAAGCCTGTTGGATCTCTGAAACATTCTTATTACTGGTAAGTCAGCGTGACACAGTATGCAGCCATATGCACTTCCTGCCTCTAAACCCAGATGTTCTGATAAATTAACTTAAAGCATGTCAAATAAAAATGCCTGTGGAGAATGCTCATTGAGCTGTCTACTGTGTGACCTTCATCAGCTGTTTGCTGTCATCACTGGACACAGACGTGCTTTCTCTTCTTCTTTCTCTCTGTCTCTCTCTCTCTCTCCCTTTCTGCACATGCACATGCACACACACACACACACACACACACACACACACACACACACACACACACACACACACACACACACACACACACACACACACACACACACACACACACACACACACACACAACCTCTCCAGCAGTGACCCACTGTGTACAGCTGCAGATGTGATTTATCCATAACTGGGGTGTGGTGTTTTTGGCCAGAAAGAGGATTAGGCTGTTAGTCTCTCTCTCTCCCTCTCTCTGCCACAGCCACACACGACCAATGGCCTCCTTTGTTTGGATTTAATTTATTATTGCAGTCAGCAGGAATGTGATATTCTTGCCAGTATTTAATTACTAAACGTTGCTCCAAACTTCCCATCACCGACAATGTCACCCATGGGTCTTAGTAAGCTTTATTGCATATTTTTGAAGGAACAGCAAGTCCAACGTGAGAATGGACACCTGCTCTTACTGTACACAAACTGTTAGACGCTCACTTATATTCAAAAAGCTTGAAGGGAAACTGGCATGCAGGACATTGGAGAAAATAAAAAATGTTCCCAAATTGGACTTAGTGGGATTATCATAGTCACATTACCCTCTGAGGACGTCCGACCCTCCCCTCCTCTTGGCCCTGCTGGCTCTGGAGTCGGTCTGCTTGGCCGTCGGCTCGCTGTCCTCGGTGTCCACCACCTCTGCAAAGTGTCCAAGCTCAGCGAGAGACAGCAAAGCCACCAGAGCCACGGCCAACTGCAGCAGCCGTCCTCCACACTTACTGTCCGGCATATCCACTCTCAAGTGTATACAACTCCAGCCCTCGGTAGAATAAAAGTCTCCTAAACTCGTTTCCTAGCCTCGTCGACCTCTGCAGTCTGGAGTCAAAGCTGCAAAACAATTAAAAAAAAGTTTGGAAAAGACGCAAAGGGGAGTGCAGGAGATGCTGCGCACAAAAGAAAAATGACGCATTCTATGACTTATACCGTTATTAGGTAAGAAGCTGATAGTCACAAAAGAATGCAGTGTAACAAAAAATGAAAAACGTGCAAAATTGCGCACGAGAGAGTCGTTACTTTACCTTGTCTCCCGAACAGGAGATTCGCCTCAGACCCGACAGAGGACTTCTTAACTCTTTCCTGCTGATATTGCTGAATAAACGTTTAGAAGAAAACTGTGGAGAAGAAGAAGAGTTACTCAAACCTTTCGCTAAGCTGCTATAAATAGATGCGCATCGTAAGGTTTGGTGTGTGCTCTTGCGCATCCAGTTGTGTGTTGCCTCTGCACAGATAAGTTAGAGGAGCTGATGCATTCCTGAGGATGAGAATGGCAGAACTCACTGTGGCTCTCTCGCAGCGCTTTCCTCATCCCTGCTCTGATCAACTTTCCCCCAAACTTTTTTTTCTCCTTTCTTCCCCTGCTCTCGCGATACAAAAGCTGGAGAACAAAATTGCACAAGAAAAGCTGTGTAAATCTTTCGCTTGATATCTTAACGGTTACATTTGAATAGACCCAGAGAAGTTTGAAAGAAGAAGACAGAGTTTATAAAACCCTCTAGAATCTGTGTCGAAATTTGGTCATAAATAATATAGCCTACTATGAGATATTTTTAGTAGTTGCATTTTCTTTCTTTTTTTAAATGCACCTGTTCACTATTTAGGCTACTGTATATTGTGGCTTGTAGCCTACCACATGCTAACAAGGAAAGGGAATACGTTGTAACTAATAACCTGTAAGTGTTGATGAATGATTTACAAACTCAATATATCAGTTATGAGCCACTAATAATAACAACTGATACCGAGTTTTGATGCTTAGGCTGGTTTTTAGTCTTCGGTTTTGCTATTTATTAGTTATAAATGTTGGTATATCAGTTAAAAAGTGGTTGTGAGTTTATCACTTTCTCTAGATTGATTTCTCAGATATCAGTTCTTCCTGATCATATAAGAGAACTAAAAAAGAATATAGCTGCTGCTGCAGGAGAAGAGTGCAGGACTGCAAATGGGAGTCTCCATTATCTCTAAAAGTTTTTGATAAAATGCTTGTTTACTGTAGAAAGAGGGTTCCAAAATGGGGATTATAGCTAATGTGCATTACACTTGTCAAACCCAGAAGTCAGGGGCATTTAAATAGATACACAAAAGCTCAGTCTTGTCTGAATAAATACATTTGTTTTAAACAGTTTGATTCCTGTTAATTTAGTATTGAATAATGTCCTATACATATGTACATGTGCCCACTGTATTATGAGGAATTTTGTCCAGTGCAGTGATAGATTTCACACACACACTGCTTCATGTCTACAGCCACACCCAGCAAACATAGAGTCAGCCTGGCTGCGCTCTCCAGTATGCTATCACTCCAAAAACTCTTGACACTGTATATTCAACAGCATTCGTTTCCACTATCAGATTCTTTCCTTTTTTCCACCATTAATATTATACACATTCTCCTCTCACACATGTCCGAACACGGCCTCAACCTGCACTTACATACCATATGTGTTGATGTTGCTCATTAGATTCTCAAGTTTTGATCAAGACAAACGTTACACAAAACATGATCACAGGATGTTGCATTGGCAAAGTTGAGACAATTGATTTTCTCATGTCGTTGAACCACACCGCTGTGCTTTTCAGACGCAACACTCAGTCCCTTTCTGCACCTCCTAAAGAAAATGGCAGTGACCTGCCTGAGCTGCTTTAACAGGCGTCTAACTTTATGTAGTACTTCATCTGGTGCACAGGGTAGTATATATATCATTGTATGCCACAACTTCTCTTTTCCATCCACTGACACTCAGGTTGAGGCAGGCATCTCCACTAGCCTCGCTGACATCTCCAGTTGGATGTCTGCCCACCACCTCAAACTTAGTCTCAACAATACTGCTCTGCTTTTTTTCCCCTGGAAAGTCCTGCCCTCTGCAAGGCCTCTCCATCACTGCTGACAAGACCACGTTTACTCCTGATCCCACTGCCAAGAGGCTTTGTCTGCCTCAAGACAACCAACTGTCAGGCAGCAGTGCAACTACATTTGAATCCTGCAGATTTGCTTTCAATAACCCCCATCCAATTCTACATTTTCTAACCAGTCACCTTAAAAAGTATCCTAATTTTCATATAGTTATGTCCTGTTTAGGCTACTGCAGCTTTTATTACACACCCTCCCAAAGCACGACCACCAAAATATTGGAGGACGCCCTATCTTCAGTTTCATTGGTTTCTCAATTTACTCCCTCTGTAAACTCCCTGTCCCCCTCCCTTCTCATGACCTTCTTTAAGTGATTTGAAATGATGATGCTTGCTGCTTCCATATCTTCATGTCATGGTCCAACATTTCTGCAGCTCTCCTGGTTACGGCGTCACCAAGTTCGCAATTCATCTTTTTGCTAGCTGTATAATGGAGGAAATAAATCCACATTTTCATCTGACTAGATTTATTTTTCTGCATTTCAACCTCAACCTCACTTCTAAATGTAAATATTTAATTGCTGATGACAAAGAACTTCACTTATAAGATCCAAATACTCACATAAATTAATCAGAACTTTATCACTAAGTTATCACTTAATCACTTTATTATTAGTGTTGAAAACAATCAATGCATGTATTTTTATTTTATTTTATATATCATGCATCATTTCCTATTTCGTAGAACAAAACAAATATCTTATTATGCAGATAGGCCAATTCCAGAATAGTGTATATTATATAATTTTATAATAATTATTGCCAAATCAATGTGTATCTAATTTTATTGTTGCAGATTGTTAATTTGGGACTAGTTTCATTGACTGTATACATATGAAGCTTTGTAGATTTCCGTCTGACAAAGTCTTATCTTCTTTATTTTTGCTGTAGAATAAAACATTATTAAGCCAAATTAACATGTTAACTATACTTTGTATTATTAATCATGATCTTTAACTTAAGCACAGTACTTGTTACTGTTATCTGTATTGGTTTCCAATTGTAATGACCCTTGAGGCAAATTTATGATTTGTGATATTTTGCTTTATAAAATAAATTTGACTTGACTTTCCATCAATGCCAACATCTATTCATACCTACGTGATTTAAGAGGCTCGACCAGAAACTACTTGTATAAGTCAACAAGATACATTCATGATTCATGTCAAACCTCCTCTATGGACTTATTTGTTTGGATGTAGTGCTCTGTCACAGACAAGTTTCTAAAAAATCCCCAAATTACACATATTGTTGCAGCTCGCTATTATTCAGATTCACATTACTGTTCTCTTCATAATTAAAGGCATATATTAATAAAATAACTGGTAAGTAAGTTTCGTGTCAGAAGATTGTAAATGAGACCAGGAACTTATCTTAATACTGGACTCGTCAGATAAGAACATCAGTAACTATAACATGCCTTGAGGTGAGGAATGAGAGAGTCTGGGGGAGGGAAGTGGTCACTGTTGATTGGATATTTTTGACAGTAAAACAGCCGCTCCCTGGTCGTGTTGGAGCTGCATCTTTTCTCTCTCCAAAGGATCAGCCTCTGAAACACAGCGAGTCCTGGGCGTGAGGGGCTGAGGTGAGCGTGCAAAGTGGTTTGTGGTGTGTCCAGTGAGTCACAGCTCACTGGATTTCAGACCCTTGAGGTTTGGCATTAACTTGCTTCTATTGCAGCCTTGCAGATAAGTGTATTCATCCGAGTAATATACTTAAAGAAAGAGTTTCACATGTTAGTAAATATGCGTATGTGCCTTGCTTTGAGTAAAAAAAAAAAAAAAGATACCACTATCATGACTTTATGTTTAATATTAAGCTAAGGAAAGCAGCCAATTAATCTTTATGTATGCAGAAATGCACCTAGTGTCATGCTATTTAGTGACACGAAGTATAGCCTTAAGAATTGCAATGAAGTTGAATCAACATTATGTGTATTGAAAGTTTAATTTCATAATATAAAAATGGTCTTATTTGTTGCATGGTAATTATACAGTATAACAACAAGCCATTACCTCATCAGTAGGATTTATCAAAGTTAAAGTTTGACATGACATTTATTTGCTTACTTGCCGATACATAAATGAGAAGATGTGTCACTTTAATAAGAAGCTCCAGCCAGGAGGCAGCTGGCTTACAAAAGCCAAGGTATACAAATGTCATGTTTCAGTTTTACAAGTTTTTGATAGAACAAGTTAATCCGTGAGTTTGAGACATGCTGGAAGTCAGATTTTTTTTTAACCTTTGAAGTGATCCAGACCATCTCTTTCTAGCCTTTGGGTTAAACTGATGGTCTTCATGTTGAACTGTTTCCTTGCAGTAGGTACAATTACTTATTATTTAATGCTACTTATTCTCCTTAGCATTACATTTGTGAGTGCAATATGGCTCCTTTACATTTACCTGACAGCTATAGTCAGCCTTGTATTAATCAGTCTAAAATGTCAGACTTTTTACCCCGACATTGAACCAAGACTTTGGGTTATTTGTGTTGCCTCCAAATTCAAATTGAGATTACTGCAGTGAAGTCTCTAGCGTCATTTGATGAGTCAAATAAGAGTCATAAGTGTTTGTGAAATGGAGTCCCTTTAACACATTGGTAATAAGAAGCAAATAATTTAAGGCCTAACACTTTGGATGACAAGGCAAAGATAACACCACTAAATACAAACACATGTGCACAGAAAGGGACGTCAGAGCTGAATGTACTGCAGGTTTGTTTCTCGCGAAGCTTTAAGTCATGGTTCTCGTCAACATGATGTAGTGTGGGAGAAAACTGATGCCCAGCAGAGCAGGGTCACCCTCTGCTCTTCCTCAACACAGAAGAGGTGTCATTTACAGTAAGACACCACCTCTCCCAACCCACCCTCCTTCTTCTTCCCCCCACCCACCTCTGCGTCTCATTCCATCGTTTTCTCGGTTAATCCCCTTACTGTTAGTAACTGAGCATGGGTTTCATTTTGGGGAATGTTTACTCCTCTTGCCTGAAATGGCTGAACTAAAAGCCTGAAATAGTTAGACTGAAACAGAGTTTGGATAAACATTTCAAAGAGTGTAGTAAGATTTTTTCCGTGGAGTATTTCAATACCAAACATGAGGCAACTCATTTATTATCATCTAATAACAACACAACTCGTGTACTATAATTGCCTTGTTTCTTGCTGTAACCTTCCCCATGACAGAAGGTAATTCTTCTCTGGCTACGTCACATCTTTCACCAACTCGTTTTCTGTGTTCATGTGTTTCATATACCCAAGGCAGTTTTTAAAGTTTAGATTGAGATTGTCTCTCGCTGTGCTGTGAGCAGTAACTGTAGCGAGACTTTCTCACACTGTGTGTTGTCTTTGGCTCCAGCGGCCACGGTTCATTTCCTTTTGTCTTCTGCAGCACAACGGCTGCCAATATTCATGTGAAATATTTCAAGAAAATGAGCTGCAGCAGAAATGAGTTCCCCCATCTCCCCCCTGCTCACTCTCTCATTCTCTCTGTAATGGGGTCTGAATCTGGAGTTTGGCCTGTTGCTTTTTCGTCATGAGGATAATGTAATGATAGAATTCCATCAACTGTTTGGGCTTGGCCCTCTATTATCCCATATGGTCTCCTTCACTTAAACACACGCTACACATATACAGTGCACTGCTGCAGTACAAAATCATACATAACCACAAAATAACTTGCAGGAATCCCTTTTCTCTTCCAAATGGATCATTTTCCTAGGGTGTACCTAGGCACGGCATGAACTTATTTTCCTCAAAATGCGTTTCCTCAGAAGAACAGAACAGAATTTTCCGGTTCACATAATCTTGTAAGAGGTCCTTTTCATGGTGAGGATGCCTCCTTTAAGCCATAGCTTTGAGGAGGAGGACAGGAGGCACGCAGGGCCGACAGTATGAGTCATCTCTAAGTGTCCTGGGAGCAGAGTTTAATAGCTGGTGTATTCACCCTTAATGTTCTTTGGCCGTACTTCTCTGGCATCACTCCTGTTCGAGAAAACAGGATGTTGAATTGGAACACCCCCCATGAATGGAGAAAACTATTGAGAAAGCCCATCACATCCCAGATACTCAATGTCACCAATAAACACTCTTAAATTAGCTTGGGTGCACACCCAGGGGAGTATGCGCACATTTTTAAGTGTAGTATCTCTCATAAGTACGTCAGTCTAAGCTACCACCAGCAGCAGCTTAGCATAGCATAACGATTGGAAACAGGGGCATAGCTAACCCTGTACAAAGCAAAAAAGAAAGGCAGAAAATATGGTTATTGGTTTACACACGGCATCTATTGCACGTCTGTCCGTCCTGGGAGAGGGATCCCTCCTCTGTTGCTCTCCCTGAGGTTTCTCCCATTATCCCCTTTAAACTGTGGGTTTTCTTCGGAAGTTTTTCCTTGTACGATGTAAGGGTGTAAGGACAGAGGGTGTCGTATTGTCATACTGATATTTTGTACAAACTGTGAAGTCCACTGAGACAAATGTAACATTTGTGATATTGGGCTATATAAACATTGATTGATTGATTGATTGGTGACAAACTCTTGATTTTTAGTTCTTTGTGACAATTTCCCCTTGACAAAATCTCTAGTTGGGGCTTTAATTATATTCCTTGCAATAATTGTGCTCACATTCTTCTATTAACTTTGGATTATATAGCATAGCTGTGACTTACAGTAAGAAGCTGGTGTTATCGCCGTGTTTGTGCTCCTCCATTCAATCTAGAGCCGTAATAGTGGTGAGCAAAAGGTTTACAGAGATAACCTTTTTCACTTTGTGTTCACCATCAACATCAGGCTGCCATACTGAAGGTTAAGGCGATACTTTCTTAGGCCAAAATGTAATAGAGTCATTCCTAGCATTTGGTGCCATTTCAGCTAGGTTAATCAAAAATAAAAAACATAATTTTCCATGTTTTTTTTAATTTAATCTGAATGATGGCTTGTTAAAGTATAAGAAAAATATTTTGGTCAAGCTCAGGATATTATGTTTAAAAACATTTATTTTTACAATCCCCAGTTACTGTGTGTCCACCCTGTTACTGTGAAAAATAGTAACAGGGTGGACGGTAACATGGTGGACATTTCATGCTAAACTTGGCTATTGCTACATACATGTGTGATGATAATCAAGCTAGCACTTGGTGACAACAGAAACATATATTTGATGCATGTACTCTGCTTCTTGAAGATGATTTTCCCACTCAAAATGTATCCTTCTTCTTGAATCATACAAATAGTAGAATAGTAAAGGGGCGTGTCCAGAGGGACAGTGTGTGTCAAACAGGGGACACACACTTTAAAAAAAACTTTAAACAATAAAAATGAATTAATAACAACAATTTAAATTTGGTGAGGAATATTAGCAAAAGGGTTATACAACAGTGACAAAAATGTAGAATTTGTTTGTATTTCTTTGATTTCTTTTTTTATATCTGTTACAGAAGTTGAGCAAACAAGATTGGCGACACAGCAATTTGGCCTACTTGTGCTCAAATCAGAGTAATTATTTAGAATTTTGAATATCCTGGGTAAATAACATTGTTGTTTTATGGTAGAGGGGGGATAAACATTTAAAACCAAGCTTTTCAAAAATAAGCATTACCTTTTAAATACAAAATATATGATATAATGTGTTGGGGACCTAAATGGCACCGAATGCTAGGAAAGACTGATCAATCCCATTAGCTGCAATATCTACATAGCCAGAGTAGCCTGTGACCACAAATACACTTTATTTGTGAGGAGGCACCCATAAGCTACGACGATAGCTAGCTTGAGAGCCTACACTTTAACCTCCTTAACACAACTTCAGAGTTTCTTTTACCTAGCCAGGTTGTTCCCCCATGCGTGGTGTCAGTCTTAATGCTATGCTATGCTATGCTATGCTATGCTATGCTATGCTATGCTATGCTGTGCTTATTATGCTATGATATGCTATGCTATGCTTATTATGCTATGCTATGCTATGCCACGCTATGCTAAAATAAGATGAACTAAGCTAATCTCTCTCTGCAGTAGCTTCACATTTAACATTTGACACATCTTGTCAATGGTATCAATATTTTCCCAATCTTAGCAATACAGAATATATAAAGCCTACTATATTTCCCAAAATGTTTAATTATTTCTTTAATGAAGCCTACTTGAGGTAATTCCTTGTTTAAATACACTTGCTCTGCAATAAATACTAACTCTTTTAGTGAACAAAATGTTTGTTCTTACACATAATTGTTGATCCAACCCTTTTTCTTTTTTGAGGCTGTAATGTGTTATATTGAATTGTAATGTTATGTGTCATTTTGTCCACACACTGTTTTAATGTAGGCGACACAGATGTATTCAGGGTCTGTCCCCTGTGGGGCACAGTGGATTGTATTTTTGGCTTGAGCCATCCATCCAGGCTGGTCTACCGCCCACTTATCTCCCCTCCACATGTGATTTATGCAGAGTCAGTGTCCCCCCACACAAATCTGACCATCTTAGGGATGGAAAACATTCCCTGTTGAGTTTTCTCGCAGAGGGTTCGCCGCCACCATCTGTAAGAGACTCAGCACATGTAAAGAGAACTATAAACACACTCCATGCAAATAGACATATAGAAATATATACTAATACACAGCCTACTTACGTTTAAATGTCATTGATTTACACTAGGTCAACAATACTGATGTAAATACACACATTTGCTTTTTCACTCTAATAATAATAATAATAATAAATGGAATTTATAAAGCGCCTTTCACGGGACCCAAGGTCGCTGTACATGGTGGACAGACAAAACAAAACAGACAATGAGGAGCGAACAAAACAAGAACAAAATAAAATAAAATAAAGGAAACTCTATTTAACAAAGTGGAGAACAGAAGGGGTGGGGAGGAGGATGAGAGAAACTTAGAGACAATACTTACATACTGACGTTAAACAGGTAATATTTTCATATTTAGCGTGGTCACCATCTTTCGCTGAACAAACACAAAGTGCACCTCATGGCAAAGAAATTCGTTTTTGCAGGTGTTTGTTTAAGCATTGGACAAACTGAAATGTTGGCCCGAAGATTGTGCAAAGGTACAGGTCAGAGGTTTACCAACGTTATTGAAGTTGATCTTCAAGGTGGCTTGAATGTCTCTACAAAATGTGCTGTGAATGTATAAGATGCTCTAGATACTTTTAACAGTGAAACATTTGACCTGCTGAGGCACTATGAAAAGTAAAGGCATCATTAAGTACGTAATATTAAGATCCTCGTTAAAAAATGAATGTCTCAACAAAATTCAAATCCATCATATAATTTAGATATATCAGTGTAGGACAAAGTGTTGGAGCAAATGTCCACTGAGCTACATTGCCATCGAGTGGAAGGCTAACAATACTTTTAAAATGCCATCACTTTTCTAAACGTTTATTCTCCTGACTTTAAAACCCATATGAAGAGAATTATTGAAGTTGTAACCCTTCCCTTTGACACAAACTAAGCTATCACATTCAATGAAGATGACGGAAATGGCCATAAAGCAATGTTATTACATCTAACAAGGAACATTTGTCTGGCTTTATATGTTACTGTTGGCTATACATGAATATTTATGTATTCCATTTATTTGACAAAACGTCATTCAGAGTCAAATAAATGTACGGTACGTTATCATACAAAGTGATGTTAATGTTTAGGGTCGAACACTGTTTTATAAACAATAGAATACCAGAAATCCAAACACTTTAGAAAGGAGTTATGCATATAAAAAAAACAGGTTCTAAGAGACCCACACTAAATAATAATGTCTTATTTTAAGGAGCCTTTGAAACATGTAATTGGTTCGAAAACACATTTATGAGGAAATTCTCATAAAATTGAAAAAAGTATCAAGATGATAAAAACAATATAGAGTATTTTTCTGAGCTGTTAAAGAGGTCGCAGATTCTCTAGGAAAACCACCAACAGAAAGTCTCAGCATGACAAATATTCACTGAATTATCCCTCCTGGTGTTTGTTAGAATCCAAATGTTGTTCTCAGCCTCTGCTTGAAATCTAAGGGAGAAGTGTGCGATGCCGGCCAAAGCATGAGGAAACGGCAGAGGAATGGAGAGCGAAGAGAGACCTACACTGGAGGGAAAGTTGCCTTTTGAAGTTGGCCAACAGAAAAGTTTTGATTCAACTCTCCCACATCTGCCTGCTGCCTCGTGCAAGAATCCTGGAATCCCCCACCCCCTAATCATCATCTCGTCACACACACACACACACACACACACACACACACACACACACACACACACACACACACACACACACACACACACACACACACACACACACACACACACACACACACACACACACACACACACACACACACACACACACACACACACACACACACACACACACATACAAATGTAGACTCGATTTCAATCCACCGGCACAGAGCATGAAAACAAACAGTTCGGAGGAAGTTCTTAAGCCAAGTGGCAGATAAGCATTAGTGCTTGCTGAACATGAACATGCAAACACCAATGCACACATGCACAAACTAACGCAGACACACACATGCACCAAAGACATAAGCTAATGGCATGAACTGACACTGACCTAGTTTAGGCAATGAGAGAGAGAGAGAGGAAAGAGATGATTTGGAAGAGGTAAAGAAACTGCAGGGCATTTTGTGCTTGAGGACGTGCATGCGTGCGTGCGTGCGTGCGTGCGTGCGTGCATGCGTGCGTGCGTGTGTGTGTTTTCCTGCTCAGAGAGGCCTGCCAACAGCCAACAGTCCACACACCCATCCGAGTCATGCTAAGCCGGGGTAGAGGGCTGCGGCCTGAGAGTAAAGGGAGGTAAAAGCAGTGCTGAGGAGTGAGACGATCACTGTGGGGATTACACACACACACTCATCTATTCTGCACTGACTCTGGTCAACAGAAACTTACTGTATAACCATTTATAAGACACTTCAGGCTCGCTCCTCTGCACAACATGCCCTCACTAGTTCCCGACTTGTGGCGACAGGAAACAGAACCAGGCGCAAAAACTAGCCCGTCTCTTTGTTTGTGAGCATTTGTTTGCAAAGCTCACATGACTCACTCGTCTCCTCCTATGCGTCGTCTCCGGAGGAACATACGTGTAGATATTGGCATGCCAGAAACTGCTGCCTGCAACACGGCCCAGTCAGTGGCCAAGTCTTGTTTTGTTTCCTCCCAGATTTGAACTCTGTGTGACTCTGATAACATTGAAACGAGGAACAATTTCATGCTCTCGTACTCTGGGCGCTTTTTATGACTTTAATTGTTCCATTAAGGCGCTTTGGGGTCTGGGAATGCTTTGTCACATGCGCAATCTGTGTGTGTGTGTGTGTGTGTGTGTGTGTGTGTGTGTGTGTGTGTGTGTGTGTGTGTGTGTGTGTGTGTGTGTGTGTGTGTGTGTGTGTGTGTGTGTGTGTGTGTGTGTGTGTGTAGGTGTGTGTGTGTGTGTGTAGGTGTGTGTGTGTGTGTGTGTGTGTGTGTGTGTGTGTGTGTGTGTGTGTGTGTGTGTGTGTGTGTGTGTGTGTGTGTGTGTGTGTGTGTGTGTGTGTGTGTGTGTGTGTGTGTGTGTAAAGTTAATGCCCTCAAGCTCATCAGCACTCAAGCTTATTTTATAATGGCATTCAAAGAGTTCAGGCTTTTTAATGCGCTGGATCTGAACCAAAGCCACAGAACCTGGAGATTATGCTGAATGTTTATCATTTCCTGTTTCAGAGTCATGTCATGTCAGTGGCTGGGTTCAAGGAATGCACACACATGTACTAACAAATGCAAACAGCATGTGGTTGCACAGATTAAGATAATGTGTCTACTGTAGTTTCAGATGCAGACTTTGAATCATCAGGGCCTCTAAAAATTAACCTGCCGGCAAAGTGATGTAAATCCTTGAAGCTTAAAACCTCTCAATGTCTAATCTTGAAAATTAAAGTGAGAGCTGTGTAATACTTTCTACATCTATTACTGGAGTTGATGACTTTAACGGTAATATGTTAAATTAGGTAATCAGAAAAGGATGTTACAGGAGGTCACAGGGGCCATTCAGTGGTAGCTACTGGACATTATACAGTGGGATTAGTTTAGGGATTAGAGTGATGAGGGTAGAAGTAGTAGGGAGTCTAGGGACGAAGGGGTTGGCGGTTCAAGTCCTAATGGGACCAAAATACTGATTGTGGACTGGTAGCTAACCCCCAACTGCTTCACAGCGCTGGAACACCTGTAGCCCTTTTGCTCGGCCACCTCGTTAATAGTGCATGTCTATAGGTGTTTGTGCATGTGTGTGTGTAATTGTAAAAAAGAAACACCAGAGTGAAAAACTGAATCTCCCCTCAGGGATTAATTAAGGTCTTAATCTGATGACAGACCTAATGGAGTTGTTATAGATGTTGTTGGTAAGGCTAAATTTATCTTATTTTGAATTTGTAATGCATCAAAACAAAAACAAAAGTATCTTGTATGTAAACCTGATCCTAATCGACTTTATCTAATCATCAGTCCAAGAACCAAACATGTGCAGTGTTTGAAAGAGGACAGAAAACACACTAACAAATATCCATACATACAACAATATTTTTTTCAGTTCTCTTAGAAATTACAAAATTACACTATTTTTGGTCAAGTACTCAATAATTGAAGATCCTCTTCAGCTCTAAGAGTTAATCTACCTTTTATCTATCTTTAAAGACATTGTTGGTATTGTTTTTTATTACCTTTCAAGCATAATTGCTCAAAAATGGACACAGCCTGTATCTGCTCCACACCTGTGTAACACCACACAGGTAACCGGCTGCTGCTTTGACATGAATGAGGGGTCAGAGGTCAAACAGTGACCTCACAGGTGTGTCACATTTGACCATCAGCAGGCCTCACAGGTCTGAAAGAATGGCATCACACACTATGTCATTGTTGTCCTTGGTGAGTTATTTTTGGGCGAGGTCGGTGTGACTCAGAGAAAATCTAGGGGGACGTAATAGAAGCAGAAAAATCCCTTCACTTGGTTGAAGAATCACTTAATTTAACACTTATGACAGCTTTCATAAAAGTTATCTGACTTTTGGTTTGGAGGAGAGACACTTTTAGTTTGTGTTTGTTTACTGACTCAATCAGATATGATGGAGATATCACTATCATATTAACTTGTGCATAAAGTGTGTAGGAAAGAGCAGAGATAACATGTCAGACATGTTCATTTCCTGCTCTTTGTAACAAGTCAGATAAGCCCTATTTTTGACACCCGAAAAGCTAGGGATTGTGGGAATTTATGTGAGATTTGTGATTACATTTGACTTATCTGAACAGAAAGGCTTTAAGTGTTGTTTTTCTTAAGATACTCAGTGTTCTGCAGAGCTGCTTCTTTCCCCATCAGCTGCCAGAGGTTCCCCGATCCCAACAAGCAGCGCTGAGGGTGATTAATGTGGGCGAGACCCTCCAAGCCTCTCAGAGGACGCTGAGGGCCACAGCCCGAAAACAGTCAGCTGCATACTTTCAGCACACAGTCATCTTTCACTGCACCAGAATCTGCAAGTGACAGGCAGCTGAAAACTGAGAGAGAAGTGTTGCAGCAATTATTATAAGCTGTTTACTTCCAGTCATTTTCACCGCTCTTTCTGACATATATGTTTCTAGAACACCGAAACACAACAAAAAGCAGGATGTCATTGTATCAGTGGTTTGAGATAAGATGTATTTACTATATTCCACCATAAACACACATCATTATGGAGGAATTAAAAAACCTATTTTAAAGTTTTTAGAATTTAAAGAAACTAGCCTAGAGAGTACTTGCTTAATCCAAAAAACATATTTTGTTGTTGGCTGAAGAGCAATAAACTCTTGTAAAGACTGAGAGCACCATCTTGTGGCTAAATGTATCCAAGCTAACAAGGTTTATAACTTGATTTCCTAAGTGATTATTTTACCAGGTGTGGGCTCTGGTGAATGAGTCTTTTCAGGTATTGATGACAACCAAGTGAATTTTTTGTTTTCAGACAAAAACCTTAAAAAATCTGAAAGGAAATGTACAAAAACCAGTCTGCTGAGGCAGTTTAAGATTCTTACCCTGAAGTTGCTGTGTAGTTTTTGTATGATGTCTTTACTGCTAGCACCACACTGTCGTGAAACATGCAGATTTTTGCATTGCATTACTTATTGTATATTTGCCTTATTTTCTCCAACAAAAGTGCAAATCGGTTTCTGTACATTCTGGTTACAAAGCGATTTTTATTTAGAATGTAAAAAACACGTTAAATCAAAAGTCAAGCATGGGAAATGGGAACACAAAGCAATAACACATACAAAACAAACTAACACAAGACAAGTTCAGCATGTCAGAAAAAGATTCGGAAAGTCTGCCAACATTCTGGTAATTTCCTCCCGACACCAGTGACTGTGACTGTGCTTAGACTTTGAGTAAACACAAACAGATTCAGCCTGAGAGAGAGAGAGACAGGATGTTCTGCAGACCAGCGGCTGTTCACAACACAGGGCGAGGCACAGTGTGCACAAGTGAAGAATTTACTCAAATGTTCAGGAAATCAAACAATACTTTAATGACAAAAAAATATAATATTTTGGGAAGTGATGTCACATGTTGATTTTTTTTTAAGTTGATAAAAGTGATGAAAGCTGTGGAAACTTTTTTTTGGCTTTGGCCCAATGTTCCTCCACTTCAAAACCGTTGACTTCTACTAATGTATGCATGTGACTGTCTATGAAAGTGCATGTGAGTGTCTTTGCAGGATTGGCTCTTTCAGGCACAGCTCACTGTTTCCAGAGATGATTGGCATCTGGTTCTCCATGTGGAAACGCACCAGGTGACCAACACTCAGAAACACCTGATCACGGGTCCGCACCTGCTCACACAAAGACAACAAGGTCAAACATTAGGGCCAGCTGCTACTCGCCTCTCCTCATGCTGTGTGTGTTTGAACATCACAACTCTGACCTGTCCGTGTGGATCGACCAGCAGCAGGTGCCGCACGGTGGCTCCCTCCATCCCGCTGAGGACATACTGACCAGAGGCAGAGCTGCTCTCTCTGACCAGGAAGTCCCCACTGCAGGTGAGAAGCCCCTCCGCCTGCTCTCTGCCTAACCTGGGATGAAGAACAGAAGAGTTACTGAGAAAGGAATAGGGAGATATATACGCTAGCAGACAGACACATTGAGTTGTAATTCACTGGTGGAGGAGCATGTTGATAACCCACCTGCCGTGGAACCAGCCTTCTTCCTGGAACAGGTCCTGGATCCGTGTCCCAGAGAGAGCGGCACACTGTTCATCACCGACCTCAGGTACCAGTGAGTCTGATGGAGTATAACAAGGAAAAACACAAACAAGAATAAGTTGGTTTTACAAAGTATGAACAAGGATTAAATCTTGGTTTATAATTATTTTTGCACCAAATATTTAGCGTTATAAAAATTGGTCTTTCTTTATATCTGATTTGACTCAATACTGCTGGTATAAGTATTACCACTATTAAGTACCCAACTCAAAATGGAAGTTGATGTGTTTTAATGGATGCCTTTAGATATTAATCTGAGTGAGTACTTTCAGGAAAAAAAGGTAGACTAAACGTAGTTGAGTTTCGTGTTTGAACCACTGCAGTCTCAATGTTAGAGCTGCTATCTTGGGAGTAAAGAAAGCTTGCTGGCCCCATCCTTTATTCTGGTCTGTACTTTTTCCCATTGTGGTTTAATCTAATATTACTGGTTTCCTAATTTTATTTTATGTATAATCTTTTTGAATGGTGCATAAACAAAACAGTTATGACCTTTTAACAATAGCACAATGAAAAGATGGGGGAAAGAAATGGGCTGATGTGAACTTGATCAGATACATAACAAACTTATTAAATTCACACATGTAATTAATTCATAAGCGTTTATTAAGAAATTATAAAATAAACTTTCGCATGCAAAAAGTTCCAATGTATGTCTTTACACACATTCACAAACATCATATAATTTAACTTGGAATGGCAGAGTTTTACCTGCAGGTGGAGCTGGAGCTCCTCCTGTGATGGAGCAGTTCTCATACAGTGAAACAGGCTGAGCAGAACAAACCTGCAACAGCAATACATGAGTCATACACACAAGACAGATGTGTGTGTGTGTGTGTGTGTGTGTGTGTGTGTGTGTGTGTGTGTGTGTGTGTGTGTGTGTGCGTGCGTGCGTGCGTGCGTGCGTGCGTGCGTGCGTGCGTGCGTGCGTGCGTGCGTGAGTGTGTGATGGCTTAAAGGTTAGAGACGTGTGATCATGTCCTGAATGTCGCTGACTTAATTGCCAAAATAGCACAATAATTCTGGGAAGTTATTACCAACAGCCGAGGTGACCTTGAACAGGGCCTTTTAAACTCAGATGCTTCAGCAATTTATTTTGAAATGTGAAATTGTCTTTGGTTGAATTAATTTGCCATAAAAAATGAATTATGCTGTCCACAAAATAAAGATATGATATGGTTGGACTTGATCAGATCGAACTGCTGAGAACTGAGTAGACCATCCTCGTGTTGAACTCTTACCCTCTGTATTTCGGATGGATCTTGTTTATTCTCCTCCCTTGTGATGCGCAGGTCCTCTATCCCGCCAGTGGGTGGCGTCTTTCCTGGGATCACATTGTAGTAGTCAGAGTGCTCCCTGACTTCACCTTCCTGCTTGGCCTTCTGGTCTGTTATCGTGTCCTCTGGAGCACAGTTTGAAAATATCCTCACTGCTGACCTGCACACAGAAAGTCACATCATGAAGACATGCTGAGTCTGTAAACAGCATCAAAAAACCTTTCAAAACCACCACAGGCGACCCTCTAATCCATCGATACCGGCTTGCATTCACTGTACACAGACTGTGGTTTATTTGTAATTGTATGTGTTTCTTCTTTCTGAATATTTTCTGGTGTTTTGTGAGATCTTGTGTTTTGACATTGAGGGCCACCGTAGTTTATGTATTTTTCTCCTCTCTGTGTATACATGTAAAAAAAGACACACAAGAAATCACAGCCTCTATAAAAGGAAGGCATGTTTGATAGAGAAGGGTTTTGAGGTCCGGTCCTAAGGTGGCCCTCAAGGTAAAAAAAACAAAGTAATTCCATAAAACAAGTACATTAACATACCAATAATACAGCTACAATAGACAAATGGATAACCTGGGATTGTTGGAAAGGAGCGATGGCCCGTTGCTGAGAAGTTGGCGGAATCGAGCCTCAAAGGCCTGACCGATGCTGTTGATAACCTCGCCGGCACGACCCCGCGGACACTCCAGGATGTGACATGCTGACGGGGGGGTAAAAGGAGAGATGTGAGAAGTTCAGAGAAGCCAGAGAGTCAAATGGAAGCTAAGCTCATCATTATAGAAAAATAAACCATCTCTTACCTCTCTTATTGACAAGGTCTTTGGCCACATAAGCAATGTAATCTGCCATGTCCTATCATAAAAGAAAGAGAAAAATATAAGTGAGACATAAAGCAAGACTATGTGACGTTTGCCAAACAGTGGCCGCAAATGACAACCATGAGATGATAAAATAAACATAGTGAATACATACATTTTAACAGTAGCACAAGTAGATCAAATAATAATAAAGTCAAACTCTAATTAAATAATTCCACAGCAGTGTCTGTTTAAAGTTTGCTAACATTAGCTAACATTATAGTCACTATACGGTTCAGAACAAGTTAAGCTGCAGCAGCCCCTGAGTGTATTGAATTAAGTAAGGATTCCTTTTATTGCACATAAATTGAACTTTCCATTTGTAACGGTAAGAATGTGGTTCATAAATTACATAACTCACTTTAAAGGTATTTGCTGTATTTTTCAGTATGTGCACAAGGTCACTCATAAACCTCCTGACTGTCTTATTATGTGGTACGGTTTCTAACCTGTACGCCTGGATCAGTAATCAGCCTTTGGATTCATGATTCCTTCTTTATATAATCATTGGAAAACAGCAGACGTATTCAGTTAATGGTCATGTGTATGTTTTCCCTGTTTAATTAAATCACTCCCCATCAGTGGTTCTCTGATACTAATACAAGAGCAGAGTCAGCTGAATATGTTTCACCATAAAGCCTCTGTGGCAGATTGATTTTAATTCACCCTCATATCTTCTATGTGTCCTAGCCAATGGAGCTGAGGCTTAGAGCACACTACAAGATTATTTTAGCTAATTAATTAAACTGCAAACTATAATCCTTTCCGTAGCTTCGCTGGTCTTGTGTTTCCGAGAGAGAAACTGCATTTCCTATTCCCTGAAAAACGTTGGCCAGCGCAACGTCGCAGTATGCAAATAGCAATGAAATATTACAGTGTGTACCCAACTTTTGAATTCACTGTTTGTTTAAAAATGAAAAGCTTAGTTTATGGACACGAACCAAATCACAAATAACAGTTTTTTGTCAGTCAAGCAGTTTATCAAGCAGGGTTTGACCTAGACTGCATTAACAACTGACATGTCCTGCTGGCTGTTCAGACATCAACACTGCTGCATTGATTTTTTTTTCACTCAGGAGGAATAACCTACATTCTGTATTATGGAAATCATTTGGGCATGGAGGGAAAGAGAAGGAAAATAGATATATATATATAGATAGATATGGCGAGGTGTAAAGATGGTGAAAGTGCATACCAAGAGCTTTCTTGATATGTTAGCATGTTAGCATAGTTAGGCCAAATCCTAAGAATTATTATTATCCAATCAGAGATGGATATGTACCCTAACAGTACTACATTTCATCCTGTGATATTCTGTCAATTGAATGTAATCTATTTATAATATACAATAAAATGTCTGTAAGGCAAAGCACAATGAAACCATAATGAAACATGGGGGAAACTTCTACATTATAGAGGAGCCACATCACAGAAAATGTATTATAAGGCAAGTTTAGTGCTACATTGACAAGTTCAAACAATGAAGTTGCATGGAAAGATTGCAAACAAATCAATACAAGCTTTTACATGTATTTATGTATCAATTGTTTGAATCAAATGAAAGGCTTAAGCTGTTTCACATTCTGTTGCACAGTCATCATGAGCAATTATATTTGTGCAAAAATAATTTCAATACTTAAAAACGATGTACTCGCATCTGTTTTTATATTGCAGTCATATAGTATGTACTCCTAATACACCTTTAAGGCTCTCTAAACGTTAAGGTTATCCTAAAGTCGTAAGGATTTGATAAAAAGCTTTTATTCTGAAGTTTGTGTCCAACATTTCAGTTCCAGGGTCTTGATAAATACTTGCCTTGTACCACCAATTCAAAGTTGATTAAAAGATTCAAGAGTTGGGGATGGGAAATAATTCAATCCACCACAAATAGCAGCAAACCAAGCGGTAATCAAGCCAAATCTAATTATTTACTGTGTGTATGTGTGTTTGTTTCCTTTTTTGCTCATAAACAAGTTTGTACATGTGCAAGATTAGAAAAATTAACCGTACCGGATCTCCTCCTGAGGCGAATGAAATGGCCTGCATGGGGTGGTGGGCAATCTTCGAAGAAAGAGAAGAGAGAGAAAAAACAGGGCAAAATTATTATTATTTTAATAATCTATGTCTTAATAAAAAGAGAATGTGAAAGTTTACATTTTCTTTGTTGAAGCAGTCACCTGTAAGGAGGAGGCAGCGATTAGGGTAACACTGTCTGTGGACACAGTGAGGATGATCCTGCTACCTGAAAACTGCAGGTTGATCTGACCCAGAAGAGCAGACAGTCCCTTGCAGACAGGCTGATGATGACAGAAATCTGTTATTCTAGTTCTGTCTGTGTTGATTGCAGTGTGTGTGTGTGTGTGTGTGTGTGTGTGTGTGTGTGTGTGTGTGTGTGTGTGTGTGTGTGTGTGTGTGTGTGTGTGTGTGTGTGTGTGTGTGTGTGTGGGTGTGGGTGTGTGTGTGCGCCTTACTCTTTTGGTTTTCACTGCTGTCTTGGCGGATGTCCGCTCACACAGTCTGCTGATTGCCTCCCTGCACCCACACACACAAACAAACATGTACACACACACACACACACACACACACACACACACACACACACACACACACACACACACACACACACACACACACACACACACACACACACACACACACACACACACACACACACACACACACACACACACACACAGAGACACCTTTGTAAATATGTTATCCGGTGCGACCGGCTGACATGTGACTAGCATGTGAGAATATGAGATAAAGAAAACTGCATCACAAGAAGCTCAGCTACAGTATATCAGAGAAATGAAAACACAATGAATTTCAAGACTTTTACTTTGGTATTGTTACTACTGTTTTCTTAGATAAAGGATCTGAGTAAGTCTTCCACCACGGCTTGTACTGCTTTACAGAGAATTAATGCAGTTTTTTAACGTTGTTTATTTAAAGGGGACCTATCATGCAAAATGCACTTTTGTACGTCTTTTATCCATGAATATGTGTCCCCGGTGTTCCAGGGAACTCACCAAGTGTCAGAAAACACAACCCTCTCTATTTTCCTCCATACCCAAATCTCTAAAAAAGGGGCTGCAACGGATCTGATAAAAACTGATCCAGATTTGAACACTGTCCTGACGTCAGGACGGTGGCGCTACGGCTTTTGGGCCAACTCCACCAATCAGGAGGAGACAGCCACGGCCATTGCCATTCGAAAGCGCTGGAGACGCTGCAGTACATATGCCAGGCGTATGGACTTATTTCCATAACAAGCTTGAAATACACCCTTCCTATTCCTCCTTATTTTAATCGATCTGAAGCTTCTGTTTTAAGGGATGAGCTGCCAACACTCACAGAATCTGCCCTTGCAAAAACAGGGCTAAAAAAGTGCAAATTGAGCGAAATGAGGCATGGCTAAAATGCATGATCTGTTTGGTATTTTGAAGGGGAAAAAAAGTATAAATATGCCTTATATAGGTATGGTCCTACACTATATTATTAAAATATAGCATGATAGGTCCACTTTAAGTTATTTATGATTTAAATGTTCGCTAATAAACATACACAAATTGATAAAGACTGAAGTACCCAGCAATCTCAGAGGTATGTCATTGGTCGATAACAATTCCGATTCTTTCTAAGGTGAAAGCAGAAATACATTAATGTAAGCATACTCCATTAATCCTGCATTCAAAATACACAAGTATTATCAGCAAGATGTAGCCATTGGCTGTTTAAATAAAGCTATAGCTATCAGAGAACTGACACTTGGGTCAGCGAGGCCAAACCATACAAACACCACATTCACTCTGAAGCAACACCCCGTTATCTAGGAAGTATACTTTTCATTCCAGGAATTGCCTTTCGCCTTGAAAGCGAATTGTATATAATGGATTACGGTATTTACCCCCGTCCCTCTCTCTCTTAATAAGACTATGAGAGATCATTAGGAGGAAATTCATCTAATTGGATTTTCTGCCACATCATTCAGCAGTGTTGTTGTGAACAGACCTAGCTGTGTCCTTCGGCGTTTTGGCATCCTGCACAAGTATGTCAATATTAAATGATGAAGAGAAAGCCCCGGTTTATGGAAAATTAAACATTTAATTTGATTTCCCGCTTTGAAACATGTTTTCAAATGAACCACACAATATATTTCTGAAAAGAGTTTCCTCTTCTTCATTTTTTAATTTGTATTATTGCATAGTTTTACTCCATAATCATGTCAGCAATTACATGTATGGATGTGTGTGTGCAACTGTGCATTGTCATTTGTGTGTGTGTGTGTGTGTGTGTGTGTGTGTGTGTGTGTGTGTGTGTGTGTGTGTGTGTGTGTGTGTGTGTGTGTGTGTGTGTGTGTGTGCGTGTGCGTGTGCGTGTGCGTGTGTGTGTGTGTGTGTGTTTGGTAGTGGAAGAACCTCCTACCGTGTGACTTTCATTCTCGTATCAAAGTCGAGGGTTCTCATGGACTGGGTCACCTCCACACTGCCCATGTACTGGAAAACACAACCGAACACACAAAGTTACTCAGTGATTACAGTGTAAAATAAAACACGTAGTGACAGCCATAAATAAATCTCATGTGGGCAATGCTTCCGTCCTGTTCCTCCTCAATTTAAGTATCATTAAAACATGTGAAGATGAAGAAGTGGGACAGGCTGTTGTCTGCCATTCAAACTTTACTCTCCGGTCCTACTTTATGATCCTAGAGCTGCTGTGATTGATACGGTGCTGCACTTGATTCTGGGCTATAACTATAACTCAAGCAGTGCACATGTTTGTTTTTTATGAACTTCCTGATAACCTCAACAATCCAAATTGATTAACTGATTAACTGACTGCTTAAGGAGCAGTACACTTTCAGTCTTTGATCAAAGGTTTAGGGATCACTTTGGCTGCACTTTCAACTAAGGAATAGAAACAATCTCACTAAAGTAAGCAAAGGTACGGCATGTCATGCATTTGTTTTCTCTCTTTTAACTGCATAATAAATTAATAAAATAAAACAAAAAACAAGCGTACAGGACTTTAGTGTTAGGATCAGCATGCTCATACGAGCGCAGGAGCGATGGTAACATACTGATGTTTACAGTAGATGATTTAACGTTCACTGTCTAATTTATCACGTTAGCTATTCTAAGATTTGTCCATTAGAACAAATACAATAATAAAATACAACTACAGCAGAGACTGAATTTCATTCGTTTTTTTGGGATTTGGTCATAAATCAAAGTATTGGACAAATTAATGAAGCCGCTCAATACAAAATAAGGGGGTCACCGAAGTAGTTACCATCCCCCCTGAGGGGGACATATATGTCAAACCATTTCATGCTAAACCGTCCAATAGTTGAGGAGAACTTTAACGAAAAACCTTACGATAGCACAAAATGACATGGTATTATGATTTATCAGAAATCAACCAAAGGCAGGATAAGGAAACCTTTGACATGCTAGTTGTTATAGAGGACAAATGTTTAGAATCCGGACTCAGAACAATTAATCTGCAGCAAATACATCCAACATTTTTCAATACATAACAATTAACTAAAAAACTAAAATGTTACCTTTGTGGTGCTAAATAAATCAGGAGATCAGTGACCTCATCCTCGGAGGACCACTACTTTTTTGTTTGTACTTTGTGTTTTGTGCTAATCTTTCTTATATATTTCTGAGATATTTCATTCTGGGCCAAAGTGGTGGACACACTACCATCATGTGACGTCACTAGCATGACTACAGAGATGTATTCTGTGTGTAGATATGAGAGTGGCCTTTTCCCTGTGATTTCTAAAATAATTCACAAGTTGTACTTCTGCACATTTGGGACATCTTGACATGTAGTTTATACAACCAGACAACATTTAGGCCACATGCTTGGATGCACTTTAGCCAGGCCCACTTCTATTGGCCATGAGCTCTAGCAGAGCAGACGCCATAGGCTGGAGGCAGGATGAGTAAATCCACTGATGAAGACCAGACTTAAATCAATACATGTGTGTGTGTGTGTGTGTGTGTGTGTGTGTGTGTGTGTGTGTGTGTGTGTGTGTGTGTGTGTGTGTGTGTGTGTGTGTGTGTGTGTGTGTGTGTGTGTGTGTGTGTGTGTGTGTGGGGTGAGTGGGTGAGTGGGTGGGAGTGTGTAATGTGTGTGTGTGCTTGTTTATAAAGGACAATCAAACAGTCCATTCTCATTTCCATCAGTGGTCAGCTCCTAATCACCCATGCGGACACACCTCCGGTTCTAGGACAGCTTGGGCTCAGCTGATACCGGATACACACACACACACACACACACACACACACACACACACACACACACACACACACACACACACACACACACACACACACACACACACACACACACACACACACACACACACACACACACACACACACACACACACACACACACACACACACACAGTAGCAAAGCAAATCCAGAGAGGAGCAGAGAGCCAGGATGAGTCACTACTGCCAACACAGGAAGCTCTTTCTGAGAGGGAGGGGATGAATGTACGAAAGTGAGTGTGATGGTGTGGATGGAGCACAGGGAGACAGAGTGCGTCTATTTGTGTGTGCGTGTGTGTGTCCTGTGCTCACATGAATGTGTTTGTGTTAGCACTATATGGAATTAAACTGCGTACCTGCCTTAACCATCCAGTGAGACCCTGGATACGAGGTTAGCTGCACTTTATGCACAGTAAAGATAAGTTTGACACAAATTATATTGTATTTTAGATATAACACATTTTGAAGTCACATGCATATTAGTCTGGTGAGTAACATCCCACACACAGTCTTCTACACAATAAGATTTGGATTAGTCCAGAGCAGAGTGAATTCATGCACTGTTAATAGTTATTATGTGATAAGTACCTTGATGTGATGGTGAACCACTCTGTTTGCCGTCCCCACCGCTGTACAGTCCTCTCCTGCAGAGGATGTCTTCATATGGGACAGACCGTCTCTGTGATGTGAGCAAGGAGGACAGCCAGGGGTCCAGGAGAGACTGTCCATCTGATGCAGCGTGATTGGTCTTTTTGTGCAGCTGAGGGCAGAGCGAGTCTGGCCATCCGATAGGGGCACATTGACTGAATGTTGGAAACAAAATCTCTGGTTAGGCCCTGAGCCCCACTCTGCTCTGGACAAGGGTGTGTCATCAGTGGTTCTGTCCCGGGCTCTGTTTGCCTGTCCCCTCAGGCCCTGCAGGGAAATAGGACTCTGCAATCGGATGCTAGCCACACGGGGGATGAAGTCCCTCAGTGTGGACGGGCCGTGGTGTGTAGGCGTCCCAGGATCCAGCTGGGCAAAGTCAGAGTCTAAGCAAATGTCCCTCTTTAGGGGGAGCATTCTTTGGGGCCGGTCCTCGAGAGACGTCAGTGAATCGTTGCGCAGACGACTGTATTTGGTGCGCTTCAGCATGCCTGTAAAAGATGAAAAAGAAAGTGTGACAATAAGGTATGAAGCACAGTGATTCTCATTGTACAGATTATGCATTTAGTGATACAAGTGAGGAGCTACCTGGTAAAAGTTCTTTCTGTGATTTGAACCTGGGTAAGCTTTGCTCTCTCATACTCAGGAAACTGGAAAAAGGAGAGCACTAGGACAAATAGAAATCCTGCCAAGAATTAGATACAAAATCATTACAGTAGAATAACACACGGATTGACCTGATAACTTAGATTTGACTAGCAGCAAAAAGTAAAAGGCTTTAGGTTGATTTTTTTTTGGTTGAAAAAGGTTTTTAGCTGCTGGCGTTCTCCGTCCTCGGATAAATACTGTACATTACGGAAGATTCAACTCACCAGACTAGGGATGTCCTGTGTAGTCTAGAGTCCAGTCTGCTCTGCTGTAGTCATGCTGAGTACCGTCCCATCATCATGACCCACACACTTCCAGCCCTGCTTCACCTGTACATCAACTTTCCTCCCCTCTGTATTTTTCTTCCTGAGGAGCAGCAGAATTGTGCAGCTTTTATGAATGAACTTTTCTCTTTTTTTTATGAATGAGAGGCTCTCGCTCACTTCCTCTGTCTCTCTCTATGACGGTGCATGCAGATGAATATGTGAATGGAGCGGTGAACGGATTGACAGACGGCCCCTAAGGCTCTTTGCCCCTCCCTCACCCATAAACTACCATCCAATCACAGGCGGGTAGGGTGACTCATGCTGTACACACACACACACATACACACTTTTACACTGAGGCAGAGCCAATACAGTACATGAGTG